>NC_056733.1:45090628-45178128 GCF_019279795.1 Protopterus annectens
CAGATGTGGGAATCATAGTAGCTCCCAGGGCAGCCAGCACACACATTCATTATTATGCCCTGGGCATCACACACGACCTGGCAGTTGATGGAGGGAAGCCCTTTATGCGGTTCATGTAGGCTCTACCCCGCTCACCGGCTGGTGCTTTGATGCATATGTGCGTGCAGTCTATTGCACCCAATACCTCAGGGTATCCCGCTATTTGCTGGAAGAGACGCATATTGCTGGCCACAACCTCACAGGCATTGGGGAAATATACATGATCACCGACATGTGCTGACATGGCATCCAGGAACTGGTGCAGTACCCTGGAGGCTGATGCCTGTGATATCCCCATCATATCACCAGTTGGTCTCTGGAAGGTAACTGTTGCTAGTATTCTTAGGCCAACACATACATTGTTTTCCACTGGGATGGGTTCCCCTCTGTTGGTTCTGTGTGTGAGGCGTGGCCTGCACAGCTCAACAATTTGCTGCAGAAGGTCTCTGTCCACTCTGTAGCGCTCTACTATCTCCAGCTCATGTAACCCATGGTAGGTGACCCTGGGCCTGTATACTCTTCTCCTTCTCCTCACTCTGGGTTGTCTGTCAGCATCTGCATTGTCACCACCCTCAGCAATTCGCCTATGCCTGATTATAACAGCTATGGCAGCCCTAGCATTTCTGCTCTGAGTTCAGCTTTTTTCAGTTTTCAATTCTGATAGCTTACTTTCTTGCAGTATCTCTTCTGAGAAACAGCCTGCACTGCTCCTTGCAGTGTTTTAAGTGCTGGGTTGGGCTTCTAGTCTGCCTGTGTAATTGCCTGCTTCCAATTGTTTCCAGCAATTAACTCCAACAGTATCCTCTGGCAGTTTCCCTATATTTTGGTTGTTTCCTGTTTCTTCTCTGTTTCCTCAGGGGAGCAATGTGCACACCAGCTTAAGCACTCACAGTTACTTAAACCAGCATACGTCCTTACACGGTGTTACCGCAGCGCTGCACGTCCTTACACGGTGTAAACTTTGCTGATCCATGTTAAAACGCACACAGCCTTAAACACGCAGACGCCAAGAAACCGTTGTAAACGGTTTGCAACACGCTCCACATGTTGAACCTGCCTTACACGCCGCACGTGCGCATGCACGATATCAAGAAAGTTGGAGTGTAAGGATAGTGTGCACCCTCTGTTTCTTGACTTTTCTAGTGTTCTGTTGGGACACACCTCTCCCTGATGTCTGTCTGTCATCTGTCACCTTACATTGCCCTCCAATCTGATACATTTATTTCGATCATTCCCCCCCGTGATGTCAGCTACCTCTTACTCTGTTCCTCCCCCTTCTGTAACTCTTACACTACTCAGAAAGTGCTCATTACCTATGTGGCAGTGTGATTCAGTATTGTAACCCTAATTTACATAGGATTGCCTAGTAATGCTTAGTTACATATCTTACACGGAGCTTCCCCCCCTTGACAACCACTACACGGAGACCATATTGTTTTTGGTCTGCTAGTCCCTCCATTGACATTCCATGCAATACATAAATCCCACAACTGTGGGCTTATAAGCTTCGGTTTTCAGTTTTAGGCAGCGCACCCCGTTTGAGCGGGTGTGTGCTGCAGTTAAACATCATAATCCCACGGAAAAAAAAAAGTTATTTAAAATATTTTTGCATCACTTTTTCATGCCAATGGCCACATATTTGGCCATTGGCATGCTAAATGAAACATATGCACCCTTTATTTGGAGCTGACATAGCTCCGTTTTCAATTTTGCAGAAATGTACTCAGTTGTCAGCTGAGTACATTTCTGCAATCAGTCCGTTACACGGACTGGTTTGGCTTTCTTGGATCGCTCAAATACCTCATTTGCATATCTTTCAGCTGCAAATGAGGTACTGAGCATTTCCACGCTCAGTCCGTGTAAGAGACGTGTTAGCTGTCTCTTACATGGAGGTTTGGGCTGTTCCTGGATCGGGAGGCTTACACGGAGGCTTACACTACTCTTAAACTCCGTGTAAGCCTTCCTGAATCTGGCCCTCTGTGTTTCGACATAAACACATTGATACTATGGATGTTGGTGTAGGGATCATTTGAGCATTAATTTTATATATATATATATATATATATATATATATATATATATATATATATATGGTTCTACCTGACATAGTCGAAACCACACAACACCGACAACCACATCACCGACACCACATATTCGACAGTCCATAAACACGAAACCACACATAACCGACAACGAAATAACCGACCGTACACAAACACGAAACCCCATACACTGCACACACCACAATAACAATTAAAAACAAAACACATCCCCATTCCACAAACCACACACACAACACAAGCACACCAAAATCCTTACAAGCCCACACTAAACCTTACCCTAACCCTAAGGTCCGCTACTATCGACACTTACCTACCGCCTCCCTAACCCTAACTCACTTAACCGCCCCTCTATCGCCCCTAACCCTAACTCACTTAACCCACCCCTATCGCTCCCTAACCCTAACTCACTTAACCCCACCCCTATCGGCACACAGCCTTTCCCATGTCGGCGTTACGTCATCCGTCGTGTCGGTCTTCTGCATTGTCGATGTTCTGCCACTTTCATTCGCGGTCTTCTTCACTTTCGATCTTCTGGAGCTCCGGATTCCGATGTCGGTCTTCTGCGCTGTCGACGAAGTCAGGTAGAACCATATATATATATATATATATATCCATCCATCCATCCTGAATCCCTTTTTCCATTTTGACAATATGGTTGGGGTGTCATTTCAGTAGTGATAGTCATCTCGAGCCAAGGTTCACACTGCTGTGTGGTGATAAATACATACACACACACACACACACACACACACACACACACACACACACACACACACACACACACACACTCACACTAGTTGACATCATATAATCAAGCTATTTATACTGACTATGCATATATGGATCACCTTCATTTGTCTGACAGTTCATTTGCCCAACAGAAATTTCAGGCAGCCCAATTGACTGACAGTTCATTTGCCCGATAATTAGAAAAAGGCAAATAAAAGGTATATGTCCTTTTCCCCACAGTAGTGCTGCAGGAAGAGATGGGATTAGCCATCCCAGGGGTGGGTGTGCATTTCTATGGATGCCTGCATTGATAATCTCTGGTGGTGGCTGGGGACATCACAAGGTGGCCATTCCTACAACAAAGTTTATTAGTAGAGATATGGCTAAGCTGCTGTGGATTTGGGGTAAAACGATGCACATCTCCATTGTATACCCCCCCCCTCAGGCTAAACTATTGCTCCTCAATAAAAAAGGGGGATTGAAATGGATAAACTGTAAATGTAAAGCCCCCAGACAGATACACATACTTGCTGAGCTCCTAATGCCTTGTTCCATGTCTAGCCCTAGTATTATACCAAATTAAGTCTATGGGTGTGTGTCAGTACCCGTTAGACCTGGTGTGGATAGGTATCAGGGTGCTCGGTAGGTAAAGTGATGGGCAGAGGAGAAGAGAGCAAACAAGGAGCAAAACAAAAAATGTTCAGATAGCTCCTGTTATTATATTTTATTCCCCACAGAGCAGCCATTAGGAACTCCTCCTGCACACAGTAGACTCTTTCATCCCTTCTATAAGGGCAACAGCCAGACCCATTCATTCCCTGCTCTGAGCAAGAACCCTAAACCTCATTCCTTCAATGCTGAGGTGAGTACATCACCATTCCATTCATTTCAGTAGGATACAAGAGTTAGGTCTAAGGAAACAGGCTGCCTTGGGTTTATGTGGGTTCCACTCCCAAGTCATAACTCTACTCAGCAGTGGCTGATTGCTGCTCTAGGGAGGTCCAAGTATGTGTGTTCACACACAAATTAATGTTTTTTTGGCTAACATACAGCAGATAGCCACACAGACACAATAGCTTCTACAGCAGTCCCTCATTGCCTCGTTCCTGTCCTAGATCCTTCAAGTACCCAAGTCACTAAATGAACTCCACTTCTTTAGGTCATTGTTGGAGCGTTATTGCTGTATGCCCCAAGACTAGGGCAGCTCATATTATCACTCTTAATACCTGGTATAGATTAATGATTATGTACTACTTTTGACTACCTATACAGCTATAGCATCTGTACTCGAAGTAGTCTTTATGAAAATTTAATAGATTTTAAAAATGATTAATTATCATTTGTTAACAGTGCAATTCATTGTTAGTATAGTAGGTGTGTCTTAAACTTTGGCAAGTTATTGACCTGTAATACAGATAACTAACACAGCATGTTTTACTTGTTCAACTATATTAATGTATGTGGTATGTCAGTAATGTGCTTAGTGAGGAAAAAATCCCATTTAGTTATTAACTGGTGTGACAAAGGGAAATACTTCCAGCCCAGCTAGCTGGAATTTGTAAATAATTATATGTCATTTGTGAATATTAATATGATTTAATATGATTTATATAGAAATGTAACAGAAGGAGATACTGCCAGCCCAGCTATCTGGAATTTTGTAAATAGTTATATGTCATTTGTGAATATCAGTATGATGTAATTGCTTGTGTTATCACTATATTAGAACTGTATGTTCTATGTGTATCAAACTGCTACCAGAGAAGTGTGTGTAAAGTACTGAGCTTAAAGGATGTAACTACAGCATGCCCTGCTGAAAGAGAACAGAAATGTATATGTTGTTGTTGTCTTTCAGCTTTTCCCCTTTAGGGGTTGCCACAGCGGAACTCTGGTCCGCTAATGATTGGCAGTAGATTTTGATGAACGTCGAGATGCCAGCTCAATGTTCAACCTTTAACAAAGGCATGCCCATTTACGCATGTCTTTTGAATGCCCACCCAACCTCTGGGAGGACATGCAGACTCCACACAGAAGGCACTCCCCACACTCGAGCTGCAAATCGAACGGGAGAACCTCTTGCTATGAGGCAACAACGCTACCGCTGCACCACCGCAGATGTCATAGAATAGAAATGTATATAAACTATTGTAATTGTGTGAATGTATGTATTTTAATAGTAGAAACTAGAACATAGAGGGTTAACTTGCAAAACTTCAAGAAAATATTTGAAATTAAATTGTTGTATGATTGTGCTATAAAAGTCATCTTTCAGTTTCGGTCAACAGGAGACAGGGTGTCTACACTAGGGGACCCTGTGTTGATTTTTAATTGTTTTATTGTTTTATGTCTTCTAGCATTTGCAAATATCAGAAGGCTATGTATTTTCAACAGAGATGTTAAATGTGGATAGTTTCTGACAATGGGGGCGCTAGCGTGGGAACTACAGTCAGGTGACAAAAGCTGTTGCCATCCAAGCTAACCCAGCAATAATATTTGATATTAATTTAAGAATTTTCCGGGAGAGAGAGAAGGCATTTTTGTATTTGTCTTTGACCTGACAGCATCAGGTAGGAAACATCCACTCACCTTGCCTTGCTGTAAGTAAGTTTCTAGGGCATAGTAACTCTTTTAGATTCAGATAGGAATATAGTGAAGTATAGCTTAGCTGTTTTCTTTATTTATTTGAGACTGCCCTGTGATTTTGAACTCTAAAGTTACTGTGATGATTTATTGAGTATTTTCTTGTTCTGTTATTATCTATTATTAAATATATTTAAACCTTTCAATTGTGGCTGGTCTGTTTAGTGATAGTTAAGCTCTTAGCGTACTTGCATATCTATCTGGTGACACTGTACAGGCCACTCCTAATAGCCTTGTCTCTTGGTCAAACTACAATTTGGATTAATAGTAACATTACACAGTAGGATCAGACACCCTTTGTTAAGGGCCTTAAAGTAGCTGATAAGAAGCTGTGGTGGCAATGATAACTACCTTATAGTCTTGGCAGAAGGAGGCATAGCTAGTAAACTTGTGGCAGCCTTTCCCAGATGTGTGTTTGTCTATAAATCAAATTTCAAAGCGTGTGTGTGTGTGTGTCAGCTACTTGGGCAAGGACACAAAGCACTTGTTGGACAGAGAGAGTTCTGGGAGGACTTGGCTTGGAACCCTGGCTAAAGACTCAACTCTATATCTGTGCCAGTGGGGAGTCGTATTGGGGATCTGGAGAAAGAGGGAGAAACCAACCCCAAACTGACTGTGATCTCTGTGTGCTCTTAAGGGAAATTGCACTTTACTGTGTGTGTACTTGTCATTCTGCCAGTGTTTACGTCCCCCACTGTTGCCAGTGGTGAGGATTGAGGCTCCTTGATTACTGGGCCAGTGCACGGGCGTCACAACTGATATGGGTCCTATGTTAGTCCATGGCTAAATACAATATATGTTGAGTACACATTGTACAGCACATTACTGCTATGCATGTACTATGGTAGTTCCATAATATCCACCACTTGTCAGAATCATGTTTTTCAAGGCAGTCTGAATGTGTGACTTGTACTTCAGATATTACAGAGGCAAACATTTGTTGATGATAACTGTAAATATTCTGTTTATAGGTAGTGTGAATGTGTGACATATTTCTGATGTGACAGTAGTTCTAAAGTTATTCTATTCAGTGCCCACCAAAAACTAGCCTAGGCACCTAACTTCCTCGAGAATAAAGAGATGAACATCATCACCACAGAAACTATTACAGCCTTTCAAATACGATGGGCTATGGCTCAATCAGTCCCTTAACTTTTAACTCCTTATACAAAACAGATTTAAAAAAACTACTTTTCTTGGCAAACAAAATGATTCCATTGTATCTAAGAGAGACAGGGCTGCGAAAGGTAAAAAAATATACTTTTATTTCAGTGTGAAAATGGATTAGCTATAATAGCTGCAGCTTGAAAGAAATATGCATCTCCCTTGCAAGTCATATCCATTAAAATCAGCTGTATTACAAACGCCTCCTCTAAAGAACACCACTGCCCAACGGCTCCCAATACAGTAGGTAGCAAACCTCCTGCTAAACTCAGAAGGTCACAAAGCCCTATGCCCAAAACATCTTCTTTATTCATAGACAAACTCTTCACAAAAACTCTTTCATATAACCTGGAAAACTCAGAATGCCAAACAACCTACAAACTCCAAAAACAAAACTCCATTGCTTAGAAAATACATTGTTGATTTTGACTCCTAAACTATTTAACTACCTTCCTGTCACTCCAAAAGTCCTTCAGTCCTACTCAGACTACAGATGTCAACTCAAAGAACATCTCTTCATCAGGCACAATGCAGATGCCTTCACACTTCCACTCCACTCATTTTAATACTCTCCCGCCCCCATGAAGCTCGTCAATATCTTAATGTTCCCTCACTCCCAACGTCTCCAACTCACGCTTCCTTTCATGCTGCTTTTTCCATCCTATGAAATTTATTAGTAATTATATTCCCTTGCAATGTACCTCTTGAATGTTTATATATATTCTGCCTGTATTGCTGACATTCTAATTCATGTGATTTGTGCATACTCTTCTGTATTTGATTACCTGTAATGTCTCTATATTTAACTCTTCATTAATCTTGTCATGCATGTAAAGTGTATGTAACTTGAAAAGTAGATTATTTGCAAATCTATTTTTATTGCAGTTTTTTTCTCTTCTCTTATTTATTTATTTGAGATTTGTTAACAATGCAAGTGAACTGGTTTTCTGAGCCTTTTCAATCATGATCGAGGTACAGTAAATATTTTAAGACACTTTTACAATGAGAAAGGACACACAGTGATGCAGCTGAGATATAAGACATTACCAGTGAAACACAGAAATACAGTATCACTTACTACAATGATGCTCATTGCAGTGCAAAGAAAGGCACTGAAAAGTGTTGCCAACGATACACTAGGCAATCAATGACATTCACGTACATTACAAAGAGCCATACATAATCACTCAAATCAAAGTTGAAGAGTTATTAGTAAATGAGCAGAAGAATTCACTGAAGCAATTAAGTGGGAGTAGAAATAAAGAACATTTTGGAACCTTTGAATGTTACCGTGTGTCATGAAAGCAGTTACACTTAGCTTCATTGTATACATGCTCAAGTAATGAGGTTTTGAAAATGTTGCTATTTTCAGCATCATTTTGGAAGCTGTTTCAAAGTGCAGGACCTATTCTGAATCATGCTGTTTCACTTACAGCAGTTTTGAATTTTGACCTGGCTTGCGTAACAGGGCCATCTTGGTTCTTCTTAGGGAAAAGGTTCCCTCTCTCATTGGGATCCGTCTTTTCAGTGGCTGGCAATAACCTGAGTGAAGAATTTTATAAATCAAGGTGGAATGGAAAAAGATGGCCCTGGTTGTGATAGGAAGCCATTTTACCTTTCCTATGAGGTTACAATGATGTATATTAGCATCTGCTAGGAGAACAAATCTGAATACTTATTTTGTATTGTTTGCAATTCATATGTGTTATGGGATGAGTGTAGGAGTAGGGGTGTAATCCATATTTTATTTCTGGAATTAGAACATTTTTGGCAATAAGATAGCAAGAGGAAGATTTGGTAGCAGAGTTTGAGTTGTGTTAACACCTTTGTAGAAATGTTATTGATGTGAAGTCCTAAGTAGTTTTGTTGTTTAACATTTGAAACAGCGCTAGCATTAATACCTTTGAGTAGCAGGTAGCCCTTTTTTAAGGGGTGGTGAAGACCATACTATCAGTTTTATTTGCAGTCAAAAGAAGTTTGTTGCTGAATAACCATGTGGCTAATTGGTGAAACCTGACAACGTTTTTGTTTGTAAAGTCTCATAGACTTTGCTGGATTGGATCACAAGGATATCATTGGTACAATCTTATGTGTGTGTACTTACCTGGGCTGTGCCTGAAAATGGTCTAAAGAGATCAGTGCACTACTAAAGTTAACAAGCATACATTCATACTTAAATAAATAAAATATCTGATAACTGCATACTGTGTACACACAAGTATTAAAGTTGTAGTCAAGTGTATCTAATTAAAAGCCATATGTTTACCATTAAGGAATATTTGATTTAGAAATAATATATGTAATACAGATATGCCTGGTTATGAAAGACATAAATAATTTTTTTTTAATTAAACAGCATTGCTTACATTTTAGTGGAGTAGAGGGATAAAGTCCTGACTACGGACAATCTGACCCAGGTTCGATTAAGGGCTCTGGTGACTGATAGAGAAGCAGGAAAGGATGGATGGGCATTCCCATCCCAGGGGAGGGCAGTCTTATGGGTGTTCCCCACACAACAATACCTAGTGGAGGCCGGGGACAGCAGAGGGGGAGTGATCCAAGGAAGGAATAGGGTGGGGACATTGTGTTGCACATTTGGGGTGATGCATCAACACATCCCATTGCATGCCTACCTTCAGGAGATGAAACCAAATGGAGTGCAGGGAGGGGAGAAAGATGTTCAGGTATGATAGCCAGACTCCACTGGTCACCTTTAATATTTATGACTGTCTCAGTCATATTGAGATGGTCCAGGGGTAAGGATTTGGCAGGTAGACCCAACAATAGACATTGGGGACTAGGGTATGGAGCTGTAGGATGATAGAAGGGAACCAAAAAACACATAATTGTTAAATTCTAACTAAATTTGTTTAGAACTAAGCAGACAAAAGCAAATACCTGTGTCTTACTGGTCTTAGAAAATTAAAATAAAAAAACACAAGAAAGCTCATCAGATAAAGTCCTGAGTATGCAAAACCAAATAAAGAATAAAGCCAAAAGCTGTTCAGGACACCACAGATGAATTTAATAGACACAAGCTATCATAATGTTGTAAGCTTTCATAACTGCTTTCTCAAGTGTATCAATCAGTAAAAATTCAAGTCCCATTTAATATATGGAAATGTGTAAAAAGCTTGTGACGTAATCATGCTCAAATGCATTAAAAACTTAAACATAAGTCAGAGTTAAAGTCAAAGTAAACTTTATTGTCAATCAGATATACACAGCAGTGCAAGCTGAACGAAATTACATTGCTTTGGTCCCTGTGCAAGACATAACAATGAACACATAGTTTGAGTGACAGTAAGACTAATGCACATACAGTAATAATTAAAATATTAACAACACAATAAATTATCACAATTGGACAGGAAGACATTAAACAATATTATACTACTCTGTATTGCAAGACTATGAATTCACATTGTGATTGCTTAGATATTGCACTTCATCAGTTGTAGTATGATATATTCTGACATTCATATTGCACATGTATGGAGTGGTGACTCATTTCTGAATATTATACACTCAGGAAGTAATAGCATAAAAAATCAGGCTGACTGTACCAGTTACTGAAGCAATTTGCCAGAGCGATTACTATAGATGATACTTCACAGCAAGTGGCATATTGCTCTAATTATTCGCTGTCATGCCTGACATTCAAGTTCAGCAACTTTATGGATAGAGGGAAGAAGCTCCTGTTCAGTCTAGATATTTTGCAGTGTAAGCTGTGATACCGCCTGCCCAAGGAAAGGTGGAAGTACATGTCATGGGCAGGGTCACACACCGAGTCACTTGCAGATCATCCATGGATGGGAGTGAAGAACCAATGACTTTTTCCCCTGTCCTCACAACTCTCAGGAGATCCTTTCGGTCAGATGCTTTGCAGTTACCATACCAAACTATGATGTTATTTGAGAGGGTGCTCTCCATGGTCCCCATGTAGAAAGCTTTGACAATGGACCGAGACAGGTTTGCCTTCCTCAGTTTCTGTAGGAAGTGCAGAAGTTGTTGTTCCTTCTTCACTGTGTTGCTAATATGAGTTGATCAGGATAGGTCATCTGTGATGTGCACTCCCAGGAACTTGATGTTTTTGACTCTTTCCACTGCCACTTCCTTAATTTCCAGAGGTTGCTATATCTCCCCTGAGTCCTCCTGAAGTCCACTATTAATTCTTTGGTCTTGGTTACAGTTAAGACCAGGTTGATGCTCCACTTCATCCCTGTAAGCTGTTTTCTCACCATTTCTGACAAGACCTACAACAGTGGTATCATCCGCGAACTTGATGGTTTTGTTGAAATCATGCTTGGCCATGCAGTCATGCATCAACAAGGTAAACAACAAAGGACTCAGGATGCAGCCCTGAGGGACACCCGTGCTCAATGTAATACTGATTGAACTATTGAACACATACTTTTTGGCGTCTGTGGAAGAGAAAGTCCAATATAAACTTATATGGGGGGGTGTTGATGCTCAGCTGGATCAGCTTCGATATCAGATTCTGGGAGGGTGACAGTGTTAAAGGTGGAACTAAATTCAATGAACAGCATTCTGACATAGCAATTCTTGTTCTCTAGATGTGCCAAGGATTCATGAAGTGCTATAGCTATTGCATCAGCCATGCAGTGGTTAGATCTATAAGAAAACTGTAATGTATCCAGTGTTTAGGCTTGAAGAGATATGGCTCTTTATCAACCACTCAAAACACTTCATTACTGTTGATGTAAGAGCAACTGGCCAGTAATTATTTAGGCTTGTCGACTGGGATTTCTTGGGTAAGGAAAAGGTAGTATCATCTTTGAAGCAACTGGGTACAGTGGCTAGTTGCAGGGGTGTGTTGAATATATCTGTTAGTACAGTGGACAGTTTGGTAGCACAGTCTTTTAGAACCCATCCTATAATATTATCAGGACCAGCTGCTTTTCTTTGGTTTACTTGTCTCAGGGTCTTCAGAACATCAGATGTTCTTAGATGTAGCACCTCCTCACCCTGTTCAACAGGGATCTTATTTGGCACAGTGTTGTTGTCCATATCAAATCTGCTGAAGAAGGTGTTTAGTTTGTTCAGAAATTTTGTGTTGTCATCACATCAGGAGGATGCATGCCTGTAGTCAGTTATGGCTTGTATGCCTTGCCCAGAGACGTCTGGATTTCCTTTGGTCAGAGAAGTGTCCCTGAATTTTATGTCTGTAGGTCCTCTTAGCTTCCTTTATACCTTTACTTAGATTTACTGTGGCCTGTCTTACAGCTTCCTTGTCTTTTGATTTAAATGCAGCATTTCATGTCTTTTGAAGCTCATATACATCACCAGATAGCCAGGGTTTCTGATTAGCACACAAGGTGATACATTCGATGACTGTTACATCATTAACACATTTTGATATATAGGCCAGTACAGATTCTGTATACTCCTCCAGGTCAATATGGCGGTTCTTTACTGCTGCATCTCTAAATACCGACCAGTTTGTACATTCAAAACAGCCCTGTAGAGCCAGAACTGCTCTGTCAGGCCATATCCTTACTTTGGTTGTAGGTTTGCCCTTTTTCAGCAGTGGTTTGTATGCAGGAAGCAGCATAATGGCCAGATGGTCTGAGTAGCCCAGATGTGGATAAAGTACTTACAGAAATATATTAAAATCATAACATATGCAATCATGTCAAGGATCTCATCAAGCTGTTACAACATTGTACTAACTGTTCTTCAAAAGTTCAAAACTTAATTAATACATGCAAAATGCGTGTAACATAAACACAAGCTTATAGTGAAACAATTCATATTAATGAATACTTAAGCATATAAGAATATAATATATGCTTACATTTTTAAGCTATTTAAAATACTGTTTATATTTATAGTAATATTAACACCCAGACTATGGTCTGCTCTCAGAATATGAATATTTATTCATTTATACTCCATTCTTTTTGCTCTGTTTTGAACATTCTCACCCTTATACACATTAAAAAAAAAACATTTTCCAAAACCAAAAACTTAAAACCATGATCTAAACCTCTGTCCATGATGTACTTACATAAAGCAGTTTGCTCGGTATTCTTTCTGATATTGGATAAATGCAAACAGATTTTTTTTCTTTTAATTTACAGTTAGTCTTACCGACATAAAATGATTGACATTTTGTACATATGGCTAGATATATCAGATCAGTCATATCACAGGGTGCAAAACACCTGATCTCACTTTTTCATTGTTGTTGGATGAATAAAAGATGTATTATTGTCTATATACTTAAAATAGTTGCATGACCTACATGGGTGGGTACCAACTTTTGTATATGTCAGACCTTCATTAGGATAGAGTTGTTCCTTAAAACACAAACACTGTTTCAAATTCAAACTATTCTTATAACTAAATATGGATTTTGTCTGTTAAACAGTTTTAAGTTTTGAGCATTTGAAAAAAATGTAATGTTACAACAACTTGATGCGATCTTTGATATGTCTGAATATGTTATGATTTTAATATATTTCTGTATGTTTAAGTTTTTAATGCATTTATGCACAATTATGTCACATGCTTTTTTCTGTATATTAAATGGGACCTGAATTTTTACTGATTGATGTAATGGAGAAACTGTTTGTGAAAGCTTAAGCATTGTAATAGCTTATGTCTATTAAATTCATTTGTGGTGCTCTGAACATTTCTTTTTTAAACAAGAAACATCTTTATTAACTTATCATGTATGACATAGGCCGTATTGCAGTTATATAAATAACAAAAACCATAACAACACAATCTCATTTGCAAACATTATACACTCCAAACAATGCAACACAGCTTTAGCAGCAAACATTATACATCACTTTTAACATATCCAGTCATTGTTAGTCAACCATTACATAGCTCATTCAAATTCTGCCTTCTTTTAAACCTTGTTTCTCCTCTGCAAGTACTTATCCCACAGTTCCCATTTTTCTTATGTAATTTGCTCCTACCCTTTTCTAAAGATCCCAGTTCCAGTTGTTTTAACTGTGTTACTATCTTCACTCCTTCTAGTAAAGTTGGTTTTGACTTTGATTTCCATATTCTAGTAATTACTTCTTTGGCATCCATCATAATTATACTCAGCAACGTCTTACTATGTCTAGGCAATTCCGAGTTTGTATTGTAGCTAAAAAAATAATTTCCTTAGTCACTCCAACTTGCTCATGCAGCATCTCTGACAGAGCAGTCTGCAGGGAATCGTTAAAGTCTAGCAACTCATTACACTCCCAGAAAATATGTTCCCAGTCACCACTTTCTGCCGTATCACACCTCCAACATTTGCTATCTACCTGAGAAAAAATTATTTGAAGTCTGCTTGGGGTATAAAATATCTGTGTAAGTACTTCCAGGCAGATATCCAAAATCTTCCAGATTTGGTTGCATATTTCAGAGATATACATATATCCCCCATTGTTTCTTTGTAAATTGCTTATCTAATCTTTCTTCCAGTCCTTTCTAACCTCTTTTGATTGATTCTTATAGTTATCTTGCAATATTGTATATGCTGTAGTAATTATTCCATTCTTAATGGCAACTTCTGATCTAGATTCTACTGAAAGCTCTGAGGAAGTTTGCCTTGTAGCAGACGAAAGCGCTTATTGTTGACCTGGATTTTCATTAAAAGATTTGGCTCTAACTGGTGGAATGGAGATTTCTTTTCATAGTTTCTACTGAAAACTCTACCAGTGCTGGTCTTTCATTTAGGACCCCTATTTCTTTCTCTTTGCCTATAATCTGATATCAGTCCTTAGTATGGAAGGCAGTCTTTAGCCTGCAGTCCAAGTACATTCTTGGCATCTTCCCATTCTATTACCTTTACCTGTCTAGTTATTTGCTCCCAGTTCCTTGATTCCTTTGTCAGTTTTCTCCAATATATTCCTGCCCCCTCTTGCCTATTTCTGTATCCCTAATTGCAGTCATCTCTCTTGGCAGAATCAGCTTTATCCATTCCTGTGTTGGCTTAGTTCCTAGAAGACATTCTGCTACTTTATGAATATAATATTCTGTATGATTATTGTCATTCCACTTAAAGGTCTGCATCCAAAATCCCAGTTTCTCCCTGTTACTTGAGCTTCCCCCTTGTTTCATCATCATCTTTTTCCAGTTTGAATTATAATTTTCTGCTTGTACTATGTATAGGAGCCTTAACTGTGTTGCGCTGAAATACCCCTTCAACTCGGGTAATCTCAATCCCCCTGTTCTATTGGAAGAATAAACTTATCCAACTTGATTCTTGCCATCTTCCTCTCCCAGATAAAATCCTTCAGGTCTTTATTAATTCCTATCTACTTTTCCTCTGGTTGATAAAAATATGTCTGACCTGTGTATAAGACTAAAAGGACAAAAACATTTTGACTGCTTGTATCTTACTATCCATATACATATAACAAAGCTTCCATTTTTTCAGTTTTTGTATTATCATTTGTTTAGTCTCTTCCCACATATCCTTAGCTGACACACCAGAATCATTTTTAATCCATATTCCTAAAAACTTCATTTTATCGTGTCCCCATAAATGCAGATATTGTTGAACCAATTTGTGTGTGGGTACGTAATTTACTGCTATTGCTTTGGTTTTGCTTCATTAATTTTGTATCCCAAAAAGGTCTGAAACTATCTCAATATGTTCCACAGCACTGTAATGTCCCTTTCTTTTGTCAGGTATAAAATAATGTCATCTGCAAATAGAGCCAATTTTTCTTGACTACCATACCAATTATATCCTTGAATTTCTGAGTCCCTTATTTTCTTTGCCAATGGTTCTAAATATAATGCAAATAACAAAGGGGAGAGAGGACACCCCTGCCTGGTCCTCTGCTTAAGCAGAAATGATCAGAGAGGAGCCCACCCACTTTAATTTTCTACTCAGAGCCTTCATATGTCCTCCTAATTAACCTTATAATTTTATCAGGGAATGCAAATGCTTCCATTGCTCTGCTCATAAACTCCCAGCTTAGTCTGTCAAATGCTTTCTCTGCATCAAGACGCACCAGCAGCAGTGGTATTTTCTTACACTCTGCTTCCCTCTGGATCATCCCTGTTCTGTTTATGTTGTCAAATGTTTGCCTCCCCTCCACAAAACCACATTGATCCATATCTATCAATTTTGGCATCACTTTTGCCATTCTTTTAGCCATTATAAACACAAACACTTTATAATCATGATTTGATATTGAAATGGGCCTGTATAAAGCTGGATCTGATGGATCTTTAACCTCTTTATGTAGTACAGCTACTACAGCTTTTTTTCCAGGATGCTGGTACTTCTTCTGCTCTTAAAACACTGTTAAACAAAACCCTCCAGATCTTTTAATCCTGGGGTCTTTCCTGTAGATTGGTTATACATCACCATTTTTATCTCATCTCCTCCTATCCTAACTGTTAGTAATTGAACCTCTTCTCTCTCTAGTCTTGGCATATTTAATTCTTACATAAACATTTCCATTTGTACCTTTACTTGAATTTCATATTTCATAGAGGATCATAGAAGGTTACTAGGCTAATATCCCTGGAGCCCTTACAAGCCTAGCCAAGAGTTTATCCTAAAAAAAGAAACCTCAAGCACCACCTGTCGTCCCTGACAATGAGGGCACAGGTGGAACCCCTGGGACAAATTTGTGGTTTCCCATCCACTCATCAAGGTTGCACTTGAAGAAGGTCAGCAAGATGCTTTGTTTGACATATATGGGAAGTCTATTCCAGAGATGGGGAAGCCTCTAGGAGACAAACCTGTCTCTAAAGCAGGTTTTTTTATGTTGCATATTAGATTTAGGCCTTTTGAGAGGGTAATGCATGAGGAGTTATACTTACAGATATGGAGCATCTCTAGCAGGGGAGGGTCCGATATTGCCTTGTAGGCGAGACACAGATCACCTCTGAGTAATCTGTATGATACCGAGTAGTGATAGTGATTTGAGCCTATCCACATAGGACAGGTGTTGGAGGCCATGGATTCTCTTTGTGAGGTATTTCTGTGGCCTTTCCACTTGGTGCAGGTGTTTGTAGCGGTACATACCAAACAGGGTGTTATACTCAATTATTGGCCTAATGAGGGGGGAGGAATAATGAGAGGTAATAACCTCCTTTTTTCTGGATGCAATTCGTTTACTTACTTATGAGATCAACTAAGTAAAAGGCTTTTCTGACCACTGCATGAATGATGGTCGAATGTGAGATTGTTGTCAACCTGAGTACTCAGGTCTCTCACCACAGGTTGTGTGCCTAGGGGGTTGCCGTTGATGTGGTAATCAGCAGGGGCCATGTTTTTGCCGAATGGTATGAGAATACATTTTTTTGTGTTTAACTTAAGGCCATGACTTTGGCAACAGTCATTTATGAGACCCTTTTACAATATGTTAACATAATTTGGGGAGTCAGTAACAGCACCCAACTTACAGCTGTCCGTAACCTTGGTCAGCCACAGGCCTTTTCTCTTTGCCTGGACCTCTGAGAAGTAGATGCCAAACAGTAGGGGTCCCAGGACAGATACCTGGGGAACACCACTAGTGACAGGTCTGCTATTGAAGGTAGAAGTGCCTATTTTGACCTTGTGGGTCCTATTGGTGAGCCAGTTGGCCACCCACCTGATGAGATAGGGATTTAGCCAAGTTGTTTTAGCTTTTCAATGATGCCTGAGTGGGGAATTGTGTCAAAGGCTTTGGCCAAGTCAAGGTAAGCTGCATGTATTGACTTTCCCTCATCCAGGGCCTTGTTGACAGTCTCAATGAATTCACCTTGGTTTAACAGGCAAGATCTGCCCTTCACAAATCCGAACTGGGTGGGGTCAAGTGCTTGGAGATTGCCTCTGTCCTTGTTTATGAAATCTATAATAATACGCTCCACGGCTTTACAGGTCAGACTTGTCAAGCTAATGGGGAAATAATTTCCAGGGTCAGTGGTGGCCCTACTTTTGTTTAAGGGGATGAAAATAGCAGTTCTCCATTCTGCTGGAATGAAGCCTGTACTTAGGCTTTGGTTGAATAGGGTGGTCAATGACGAAGCTAGTTCTTGCTGGAGAGGGTATAGAATACAGCCTGAAATACTGTAAGTTCCCATGGAAGCTGTGTTGTTTGTCTTGGATAGGGATTTTAACACTTGACCTATGGAGATGTGAGGTGCAGGACAAGTATCAGGGATGTCAAAAGGGCCTTTGGGGGGGATAGGGGTGAAGTTTGCTCTGAATCTATCTGCTAGCAGGTTGGCTAAGTCAACAGGATCCATGTAAGTGGTACTATTAAGTACTAATTTGGAACAAACCTGGGCTTTGCCATAGGGGTTCCGGACATAAATGAAGAAGGCTTTGTGGTTTCTCTTTATTTTGGCTACTTTCAATTCAAAATTGGCTTTGGAGGTTTTCACTAGTGATCTAATTTGCTTGTTGAGCATGAGGAGGGAGTTTTTCCAGTTTGGAATTTATTCCTTTTTACCCTTGGACAACAGTTTCTTCCTTTTGTTGTAAAGTCTATTGATACAGGATGTCCACCAAACAGGTTTGTGTTTCCTTGAGGAGTAGGTTTTAGTTCTGTTGGGTATGGTTGAGTCCATGCAGTTGTACAGGTGCTTGTATACTGCACTGGCTTACTGTTCAGCATAGTTGTCTGCATCCTTTGAGGAGGAAGGTGGTGTTAAGTTAGTGATACCCTCCCTTAGGAGGTTGTAGTCAGCTTTTGAGAAGTTTTTTTTATCCTGGTTATGGCTGGGGGTGGGGTTGGTGGGATAGAAATTTCGAATTAGACACACTGATGATTTGATCACACCAGGGAATAACATACTATGGGAGTGGTGCAGTGGTTACCCGTGTTGATTAGAACCAAATCCAGAATGTTATCTCCCCTTGTGGGGGATGAGACAAGCTGGTCTAGTGCATTAGAATTGATGAAGTCAAGGAATTGTTGGGTTTAGTGCCTTAGTGCAGGAATAGTTCACCCAGTCTATAGTGAGGTAGTTGAAACCACCAAGACTCAGGGTATTAGGGGGTACCTTGATGGAGTCAAGTAGGTCCAGGTAGGAGGAGTGGGTGTCTTGAGTCATGGAGGGTGTCTACAGCTGGCTATAACTTGGATGGGTGTCTTGCCAACTGTCAGTTGCACCTGAATAATTCCAGTTCGGCATGGTGGCAAACCAGTCTTGAGGTGTGCCTGTCCTTAATGAAGATAGAGTCTCCACCACCCTTAGTCTTTCCAACCTCATTTTGGGGTCAGAATGTGTGAAATGAAGTATAGCCTGGTAAGGCAGGGGTGCTCTCCGCAGCCCTTAACCAAATTTCCATGACCACACAGACATCAGCATCTTCCAGTGAGTGCATTTTCAGGTTAAGGCTCCTAGCATTAAGCAGCATGACCTTCAATTTGCTATATGACAGACCTTTTTTGTTGGAAGATTTGTCTTTGGGACATTGCCTAAAAAAGGCACAATGGGAGAGGCAAGAGCCTTGGCCAGGATCTGGAATCCCAGGGCTGACAGGTGGAGGGCATCTCTGGCAAAGCATTGAGGCCTGTCCACCATGTCATCCCAGGCAGACTGATACTGGATCCCCTTGGAAAGACACCAGAAACTAAGCCCATTGTTGAAGTCAATTTTTTTTGTTGGTATTATGGTAACATTCTTGGTGAAGGTAGGATGCTGCTTAGGGCTAGGGTCATACCTGCCTGGGACACATACTCTGAGTGCTCAATCACGTCTCTCTTAATATAGTCTAGTGAGGTACATCTCAAGTCATTAACACAAACATGGACAATGACATAGTCATACTTGTACCTGTTGTGAAGAGACTTAAGGGCATGCGTGATGTGGTGGATTCTGGCACCTGACAGACAACTGACTGTGACCTTCTCCTTGTTGATCCTGGTGAGGGGGACATTTGAGTGTCTCACAATTAAGTCTCCAATAACTAGTTTGTTTGATTTATTGTTATGCCTTATGGGCTGTGTTTGTGGGACACTGGTGTGTTGTCTGCTGTGTGTGATGTGTTTGGTGCTGTGTGTGGAGGGTTTATGAGTGTGTTTTGGAGGTCTCTGCTGTTTAGGTAAGTTTTTATTGAGGACTTCTGCATAGGTGTGTGTGTGTGTGTGTGTGTGTGTGTGTGTGTGTGTGTGTGTGTGTGTGTGTGTGTGTGTGTGTGTGTGTGTGTGTGTGTGTGTTGTGCTTGGCTGTGTGATGTGGGTGGTGTGGTGTTTGTGCTGGTGATCTCCTCTTTGTCAGGAATACTGACTGTGGCACACAAGAGCATGGATTCCAGGTTACTGATGTAGATGTAGATGTACTCTGCTTTATATAGTCGTTCATATAATTTATGAAATATTTCTAATACTTCTACAGGATCCCTAGTTATCTTCCTTGTAATAGGCTCCCTATATTTGGTGACAGCCCTTTCTACTTTCTGTTGTCTGAGTTTTTGTACTCTAGAGTTATTATCAAAAATCAGTTGCTTAATAGCAATCATGCATATTATCAAGGTAGAACCTTATTTTCTGTTTAACATTCTGTAGTTGCTCCTCTTCTTGTTCTGTGAGATTTCCCCTACTTTACAATACGTTAATATTTGTCAATCCCTCCAAATAATTCTTGTTGCTTCTTAACCATATCTCCCTTTCTTTTATTTCCACCCTATTTTTAAATTCAATTTTAATTTTATCACACTCCCTAATTTTTTTCAGAAGTTTCTATCTTCTCTAATAGCTCCAGAATAATTTCCACTACCCGTTCCTTAAATTCCTCCTTTTTCAACAGATGGGGGGAAAGCACCATAGTCTAATTTTTATTTCATTACCCTGTGTTTTTACTATAGTTATTATTGGCACATGCGGTAGCATTGTCGCCTCACAGTAAGACGCTGTCCGGTACGATTCTCAGCTAGAGCATCTTCTGCGTGGAGACATGCGTGAATGGGCATACCTTCATTGAAGATTGTGCATCAGGGCTGGTAACTCGGCATGTAAAAATCAACTACCAATCATTAGCGGACCGGAGTTCAGCTGTGGCAACCCCTAACCGGGAAAAGCCGAAAGACACAACAACAACATGATCTGAAATAGTTATTGGGTGCATATTGAGACCTTCAATTAAATGCACATGTTCCTGTGAAATGTAAATTCTGTCTAGCCTAGCCCAGTTTTTGTATCTTGAGGAATAATATGTAAATTCACTCTGAATTCCTAGTATTGAATTCACATCTTCCATGCCAAATATTTTCATAATTTCTTTAAAAATCTACCCTTCTTTGTTATATTTCCCTTTATGGGCCCCTGAAGATGCATCTTCACTGTTGCAAATCAAATTCCCGTTCCCACCTACAAGTAATATTCTTTGCTGAAAGCTGATTATTTCTACCAGAATTTTCTTTAGCTCTATTATAGCGTTTTTTGGTGGAATACAAATAAATGCCAATGTAATCCTCTTCCCTTGCCAATAGCCCCTTAGTACTACAAATCTACCATAATTGTCTTTTTTAACTCTTCTATTACTATTGGAGCTCATCTTGCAAAGAATATAAGCACTCCTCTCGTCCTTTGTCCCAGGTATTCTACTGAATAACCATCCTGAAAACCTTTCTTTATCAAATTCACATGTTCACTTCTTCCCAAGCTTGTCTCCTATAGCATAACTATTTGCACTCTACATTTTTAATATAGTGCACTACTGTTTCTTTTTTGGATTTATCTGTGAGACCATTAACATTTAAAGACATTACAGAAAGAATCATATTCTTGAGGAATTAATATTCCCATCTTTTATATATAACAGCTTTTTTGTAAAGTGTTTAGTTCCTTGTTTTGTGTTACACGCATGCACTGTTTGGCAGGTTAATCCTTTATACAACTGTTTCTTATCATCTCCGTTTAAGCCTATGTCACATCTTGCAGAACTTTTTGTTTTATTGAAAACCCTTAAATAAAAATACGCACACTCACCCAATACTCATCTAAAACCTACTGACTTAATAATAACACACAACTATGTGCATTGTCAAATATTGAAGTTTTACCCCCTTAATAGGAACATAAGTTCCAAACTGACAGCCACACACACAGACTTGAACTAAACAGAAAGAATGCTTATCCATGCTAAGATGCATGGTAAAGCCTGTGATTATATTGAGGACTGTCTGGTTTTGCCTTATCTTTATAGTTCTCCCAGTTGGCAAAACACTTGAATGCTTTCAGAAAACATTTTCTCCAAGCCATTTCTCTTTATCAGATTCTCTGCTAGTGAGATGAGAACCAGATACAGGTCTGTTTACTAGAAAAAGGGCTTATAATATTCAATATTGTTTTTCATTTACTTGCTTTCTGTCAAAACATGTTACTATATAAAACTAAAGGCCTTAACACAGTCATGCCCCTATGCAAGAATGAGAAAAGGCACACATTTTTTTCTTTTGTCATGTTCTTTTAACCAGATACCTCTTTTTTTGTTTTACATTGCAGTGCCTACATCTCTTAAAACTAAACAAGGAGAAAGACAGAAAAAGGGAGAAAGAAGCAAAATGAATAAACAAACAGTTTGCTGTCTCCCACTTTTAGTACTTTGTCCTTCTGTCACAGTTTTGTCAAAAATCAACTCCTGCTGGTAACATTGCATTTTTACTATTAAAGGCTAAGTTGTTTTCTCATAGCCATTTTTGGAGTATACACACCATGTGCCCTTTCAATTAACAATTCTTGTTGTGGAATACCAGTCCAGTTGCTTATTTGTACTTTCATAAAATTAATACAGTCTTTTCCTTCCAGCTTCTCTGGTACAGCAGAAAATCTCAGGTTTCCCCATGTGTAATGTTGTCTAATTCTATTTTTTTTAAACATCTCTTCTTGTACAGTCTCATATTCAACCAGCCTTTACTTCATTTCAATCTCTGAGTTAGTTTTGCAGTTCTGTCACCTTATCTGAATATCTGTTAAAAGCTTCTTCCATTTTTCCAGCGTTTTATTGTTTGTGTTGATAATCTGTCAGTGTTTCATTTATTTTAACCAGGTCTCTCTGCAGCTGCTTTACATTTTCCTCTAGGTTACTGGAAGTCACGTCTGGAATTTGCAGTGCTTCTTTCTGAACAACTGCAGTACTTTTCCCAGTCTGTGTTTTTTTCTCAACTTTTGTAGCTGATTTACCTCCAGGTCCTTTATATTCCTTTCTTCCTGGCATCTAGTCAGTACACTTACTAGTCAGTTACTAAAATTTACCCAGAAATCTAAGTCCAATGGCTTTCTCTGGTAAGTTTCTGTTTTTAGACTGGGAGAGCCAGAATTAAGCTGTTACACATTCTGCAGTCACCTTGGAAGTCTGTTCTGAACAGCTTTTGGTTTTATTCTTCATTTGCTTTTGCATATTCAGGACTTTATCTGTTGAGCTTTCTTGTGTTTTTTTTTTCTTTTGGAATTGTGAATGTGGTCGAGGAACGTGGATTTGAATGGTAAAGGAGAATTTTCCTCACAGTTACTGTTTACGCCTCTATTAAGGTAATTTATAACTTCTAAATTTGAAAAGCTAGTAAATATGGGAATGAACCCACTTTTAACATCAGAGATTCTGGATTTTAAAGATACACCAGCGAAAGAAGCAGTCAAAAGGTGAGATAAAGAATTGCCGAGGTACCAGGATGGATGTATAATATGGATTAAAGTTATCTCTCTTTATCTCACCTTTTGACTGCTTCTTTCACTGGTGTATATTTGAATATTTTGGTGGATTCGTGGTTGTTGTGGTTTTTTGTTATTCTAGATTTTAAACAGGATACAGGGGTTGGCTCTCATATGTCCTTACAGCTTATTAATAAGAAGGAACTTACCCTGCAACAATACAAAGAAACAGCTTTGAGGCCTATTAAGGTAATTTATAACTTCTAAATTTGAAAAGCTAGTAAATATGGGAATGAACCCACTTTTAACATCAGAGATTCTGGATTTTAAAGATACACCAGCGAAAGAAGCAGTCAAAAGGTGAGATAAAGAATTGCCGAGGTACCAGGATGGATGTATAATATGGATTAAAGTTATCTCTCTTTATCTCACCTTTTGACTGCTTCTTTCACTGGTGTATCTTTGAATATTTTGGTGGATTCGTGGTTGTTGTGGTTTTTTGTCATTCTAGATTTTAAACAGGATACAGGGGTTAGCTCTCATATGTCCTTACAGCTTATTAATAAGAAGGAACTTACCCTGCAACAATACAAAGAAACAGCTTTGAGGCCTATTTGAAGTATGGCATAGTACCACAGGGGTTGCACATTCTAAAACTGCTTACTTATGGATTTTACTACCCTGAATTACTAAGGAAGTGGCAACTTCAGAATTTCAAATTAAGTAAGGATTATATGAAATTAATGATAGAATTTTTTAAACCAGAGTGAGAATTAACTTTAGAGAAAGCAAAGTGACTTTATGATCAAATAATGGAACACTAATTTAAAATCAGTTAATAAGAGGCTGTTTGAGGACATGATCTCACAAGTTGTTGCTTATGAAGAAAAGATCAATGGAATTAAAAGGAAGAAATTAAAAAGGGACTGGAATGATTTTAAAAATGGGAATGACTTTTTATTGACAAAGAATAGGCAGGCTTTGTCAGATAGAATTTTGTTAATGCTACATAATAGTGATTCAAAGAGGGAAACTGAGAAAAGTAGACCACCACCAGACTGCAACAACAATTAATCCAGTGGTTGATGTGAATTACATGACAGCACTGGACTCTTTAGGTCTACCTCAAATTTTTAGAGATGCCCCACCAGAGAACAAACAAGAGAAGGCAGAAACAAAACAAAAAAAAAAAAAAAAAAAAAAAAAAAACAAAAACAAGAAAACAAACAAACAAAAAAAAAGCAGAAGCCGTCAGGCACTGGTGACATGGAATTGCTCAAAGCAGGTGCTGAAGACAACCTAGTAATGGATTTATTGAGCTATGTGCTGTCACAACATGAATATTGTTTTATAAAGAGGTTTGACTTTTATCCCAGTGTGTGAAGGTAATATTGTGGACATAATGACTGATTTAAGAATTTTCATAAGGAAACTGAATTTAAAATCTGTATATGCTGATGATATTGCTACTGAAGACATCTGTTTAAAAAAAAAGTAGTACTTTTTATTCCAAACAGCAATCCTATTATAAGGGCCTTTGAAAGTGAGAAAAATGTACTTAAAGACTTCAAGAATAATGATAATATAACAGGCAAAGGGGACCTATTGTTATAATGGATAAATTAAGATGTAGTCAATCTTTTAACAAGCTATTGGCTGATGAAAATACTTAAAAAGACATGAATGTAAATCAGATTGATTTAAAAACTATTTTAAATTCTGACATGTATTCTATGCATATGAATGGTGTGCTTGGTCTTGAACTGATGAACTATTTTTATGTTTCCCATTTGGTTATACCTATTTACTATGGTCTACCCAAAATACATAAAAACACAACAGACCCATCTATGAGATCAATAGTTTTGGGCAGGAGATGACTCACTGAGCCTATTCAATTTATTTAGAGAAAGAACTGATATGTGCATTAACATTTTCATAAAGTTTTATTCTTGATACAAGTGATTTTTTGCATCAGTTATATGTCTGGTCTTGCCACAATAAATTGGATCAGGATGTCTTATTGGTTACGATTGATGTTAAATCCTTATTTACAGTAATTCCAAATGACAAGGCTATTGAATTGACCAGAGAATATTTGGCTTTTAATACAGAATTTTCCAAAAATAAGATAAATATGATTTTTGAATGCTGCTACATTGTTTTGGAGAATAATGTTTTTTACCTGTCAGAAAAAAAAAAATATTATTTACAGATAAAAGGTATAGCAATGTGTACTCCTATTGCAAACACCTGTGCCAATATCGTGCTTGCTCAACGGGTACAAAATTCTCTTTAATATTGTCAGTAGATTTGTAAATAATATTTTATTCTATAAAATATTTGTAGATGATATGCTTTTGCTATGGAAAGGTACTGAATTTTTATTGAACAAATTCATTATTTACTTAATAGAAACAGTGGGTTATCTTAAATTCAAATAAGAAACATCCAGAGATTTTGTAAATTTCTTGGATGTACAGTGTATACAACTGGGGATAAAAAATAATGACAAAAATATTTAGGAAGAATGTTAAGAATAATTATTTCCTGGTTAGATCTAGTATGCATCCCACATTTCTTTTCAAGAATATATCAAAAGTGCAGATGACAAGAGTGCCTAGATTAAATATAGATCAAGTAATTTTGGATGAACAATTGAATGAGGTGGGCCACAACATTTTAAAAAGGTATATAATAGTGAAGAGACTGAATTTTGTAAAAAAGAAATATTGAATAATAAAGACAATGTAGAAAAAGCCTTTGATGAATGTGAAAATACACAACAATAAAAATACAGCTAAGATATCCAAAGATATGTGGATGGTATTATCATTCAATAAACACGCAAAAGCAATAAAGAGCAGTATATCAAGGCATTGCTATATTTTAACACATATGGATAAATAAAAAAAATGTTTAACAGATAACTCCATATTTAGTTCTATTAACAGTTTGAATCTGAAATGGAGTTTCTGTTATAAAGAGCCACTAATCAAGGTATGAGATACCAAAAGTTGGTACCCACTCATGTAGATCATGCATTTATTGTAAATATATAGACAGTGATACATTTTTTATTCAACTAACAACAATGAAAAAATATGAGATCAGGTGTTTTGCAACCTGTGACATGACTGATCTGGTATATCTGGCCACATGTACAAAATATCAGTATTTTTATATCAGTAAGACTAATTGTAAGTTAAAAGAAAGAATCCGCTTACATTTATCTGATATCAGAAGGAATAATGAGCAAAATGTTTTATGTAAGCACATCATGGACAGAGATTTAGATCATGGTTTTAACTTTTTGATTTTGGAAAACATTTCTTTGAATGTATACAGTGGTGGGGATATTCAAAATAGATCAGAAAGAATGGAGTATAAATGGATAAATATTCTGAGAGTGGACTATATTCTAGGTCTTAATATTACTATAAAGTGCATATTGAAAGCACAATCCCTAAGGTGACCATATATTTATGCTTGGAATGTGATATTTTAAATACTTTAAACAGTAGTGCATACATTATATTCATATATACTTAAGAATCTGTTAATAAGAATTGTTTTAATGTAAACTTGTGTTAGATTATGTTACACACATTTATTACTTAGGTTTTGAACATTTGAAAAAGTATTAGTGTAATGTTATAACAGCTTGATTCAATCTTTGAGATGACTGCAAATGTTATATATTTCTGTATGTTTAAGTTTTTAACATATTTGTGCATGGTTATGTCACACGCTTTTTGTACATTTGCATAGATTAAATGGGATCAGAATTTTTACTCATTTATACACTTGTGAAAGCTTACAACATTGGTGATAGCTTTTATCTATTAAATTCATCTGTGGTTTCTTGAATGGCTTTTAGTTTTAAAATTAATCTAGATAAGTGGGACTGCATCATCTAACAGTAGGTCTAAGAATGAAAAGTTCAGAATCAGTATAATAATGTTTAGGAGGAGAAGAAGGAGAACTGTACATCATGAAAACCTTCTGTACCTTCTTGAGAGCTCACCCTAGAATATCTTAAGGTAAGTAGGAGAAGTCATTTATGTCCAATACTAATACAAATATACTGCACCAGCTTCACAGGTAATAAATTATTGAGTGGAAACAAACAAAACTAAGCAAGTCAGATATTAAATAAAATAAAGGCAAATTATTTGGAAAAAATGCAGTGAGTCAAAATTTTGCAAATAGTGTACTTTTATAAAATTGTAGTTTTAGAAAATTGTACACTTGTTTCAGATCTGTGTTTTATTATCAAACAGTTGTATCAGCAGGATTTTTCCCAGCTTTTTTTTAAATTTTGGCCACTTCACCAAGTAAACATAGATAGATCGATAAACAAATAGATGATAGTTCGATCGATAGAGAAAGAGCTACAATAGATATAGACACATGTACAAAATCCTAACATAATATGGACATTTCACAGTTCACTATGGCTCTCATATTAAAACCTTGATCTTCTTCTCTTTTCTTTATTTATTAACTGCTGCTTCATATTTTTTTTAACCTGCCTGTGAAAGATACAGAAAGGTTACATTCTAGGCTGAGCCAAAATAGATCATAAAAGGTAGAAAATAAAATAAAATAAAAAGTTTGGCTATAACATAACATAATTAAATATAATGTAATAATAATTAGGTATAAAATAACAGGACTGTGTATGAATGACTAGTAAATGTAAATATTTTATACATATATATATATATGTGTGTGTGTGTGTGTGTGTGTGTGTGTATATATATATATATATATATATATATATATATATATATATATATATATATATATATATATAAAATTGAATAGTTGAAAATTCCTACAAAAGAATACAACAGATGAAATGATTAAATGGGTACTGAAATGTATATATATATATATATATATATATATATATATATATATATATATATATATAGAATGTGAGAACAGAGCTTACATTATTGTGATGCTAGAAGGGAGTTGCTATGATACAATTTATTGAGTGCATTTCCCTATACACACTAACTTAATATTAGAAAGCTCCATTTCCAATAGCAGCATGTTGTCATACAAAATAACAGCTCTAAATTAAAAAAACCCTAACAGCATAGCACAAAAGAAAGTCCTGAAAGGTCGATTCTGGTGGGTCTGTGATAAAGCACACTTCTAAAAACCTGTTAGAGCCAGCAGTAAGAGCTAGCTAATTGATGGGGTTATAGTCCTTCTTAGAAATACAAAGCAACTTCTCATAAAATTGCATTATTTCCTAGGGGAACAATCATCTGGCAGTATGTACTGTATAAAATGTATGGTAATTTCTTCTTAATATCCGCCCTGCTCTCCTGTTTCTAATAATACAGAAAACTGTGCACAGAGTAAGGTGATGTACAACGGTGACAGAATTTCCTTAAATGTTTGGACTGTTTCACCCTTCTTACTACTCTTTTGTCTACTTACACTTTCTGTTCTTTTTTTTTTTAAGGCGGAACTTTTGTCTGAATGAACATTCACGATTCTTAGAACTACATGCAACAATAACATACCTTTAAATGGCAGAACACATAACCATGACATACACTGCTTATAAACTATTATTTGCTATTATGAGGTATTACAAGTAATGTATTATTTCCACTTTTCACACATTTAACTGTGGTAGGTAAAGTATATATCTGTCTAACCTGACAGCTATTAAAGTCCAAGGCTAGTATACTGGGAAACCTGGGTTTAGGCCTAGGTTCCTGCCATGCAGAAAAGACAAGTATCCCTCCCTATTCTTTTTATCAGATTCTTTCTGCTGATACCTTGCGCATAGAAAGTGCAGAGCTATAACACTGCTTTCATATGTTGTATTAGTCAATAAATGCAGATAAAGGCTTCATAAAGTGTTGGTTAGCCTGGTCTTTGGATTAATAATAAATGCAGATAAAGGCTTCATAAAGTGTTGGTCAGCCTGGTCTTTGGATTAATAATAAATGCAGATAAAGGCTTCATAAAGTGTTGGTCAGCCTGGTTTTTGGATTAATAATAAATGCAGATAAAGGCTTCATAAAGTGTTGGTCAGCCTGGTCTTTGGATTAATAATAAATGCAGATAAAGGCTTCATAAAGTGTTGGTCAGCATGGTCTTTGGATTAACAGGACCATTGCCTTAGTTTGCCCCTTTACCTTCTGCGGTTCCCATATGTAGATGAATAATTAGATAGGTGTTTCTGCACCTACTGGCACTGTCGATTGGAGCAGTAATCACGACGACTCCTAGGTAGAATAAACCCCCTTCAAAGTCTTTTCCTAGCCAGTTCTGGGGTCTCCATAATTCATTATGCAAGGAGAAGGGAGTCTAAGACTTGTTATAGTTTCAGGAAAAAAATGCAAATCTGGACAGTCAATGTCACATGACAGACAATTGCCGTATCTTATCGCTGTAAGTATAGCACATCCAGAGAGTATACCTAATTAAGAAAAAACACCAAGATTGAAAATAACACAAAAAAATTCATTGAAGTTCTCATATAACATTTAGATATTTTGCAGAAGACAGTGACATATCCGACACTGATTTAGGTTTAGTATAAACATACAAAATATTGCAGATTAGTATAAGACAGGAGACAAGAACGTGTTTTTATATCACTACTACATGTATAGTTTATTTATTCTGTTGCCATTTTTAATTAAAATAGAATATTTAAATGTATTTCTTTTGTTCTGAGTGAGTAGTTGGTCAAATGATTCTGTGAATCAAATCAGGGAAGGAAAAACAAAACAAACTGTTTTGGATTGTTTTAGGCAAATGAAAACATGAAAGTCGGGATAGACTGTCAAAGAACTCAAAAAACTTCATTGCAGGTTTATTGAATTTGAACCGTCTTCATTTTTATCTGTCTGTCTGTCTATCTATCTATCAATTTACATTTGCTGAGTTGAAATATCCTCATGGGAGATAATTTTTAGTGAAGTCCCAGAAAGGACAAAAGTCTTCAAACAGAATATAAAAACAACTCGGTAAGGTATATGCAGTATGATAAAATTCAAACTAAATAAACATACAGAAAACTGTATACAACAAAAATATACAATTTACAGCCCCATTTTGCAGCCAAAATATACAGTGGATATAAAAAGTTTACACACCTCTGTTAAAATGCCAGGTTTTGTGATATAAAAAAATGAGACCACAATAAATCATTTCAAAACTTTTCCCACCTTTAATGTGACCTATAACCTGTACAATTCAATTGAAAAACAAACAAATCTGTTAGGGGAAAAAATATAAAAAATAAAAAACGTAAAATAAGCTGCATACGTGCGCACATCCTTAAACTAATACTTTGTTGAAGGACCTTTTGATTAAATTACACCATTCAGTCTTCTTGGGTACATACCTGCCATCAATTAAAGAGACTCTGATTAACCTCAAATAAAGTTCAGCTGTCCTAGTAGGATTTTCCTGACATGTACTCAGTTGCCTGCTACAGCAAAAGCCATGGATCGCAGAGACACCAACTCTAAGTTGCCTATGCATGTCCAAAGGAATGCAGCACCCTCTCACTGTCAGTTTGCAGAGAGAGGAAAAAAAGTAGGCAGATTAATAGACTGATTAAGAGATAGCTCATTAACCACCTTCAACATAAAAGAAGGGTTTGTGTGCAACGACACTCTGTCCTCATGAAAAATCAAAAAAGGAGGACAAGCCATAAGGGCCTGCAACTCAGACATCCATCTGGCAGAAGTAAGAGCTAATAAAAGAACAGTCTTCCAGGAACAATGTTCCCAGGAAGCTGAAGCAGCATGCTCAAAGTGAGCCTAAGTCAAATTCTCCAAAACAAAATTAAAATCCCAGGGTAGAGGAACAGGCTTCCTGGGAGGTCTAATATTAAGGATGCCTCTAAGAAATGTTTCACCTCAAATTTAGCAGCTAAAGGAGGAGAAAAAGACAGAAAAGTTGAGATAGCTGATAGGTGGGTCTTAATAGAAGAATAGGCCAAACCAGCATTGAGCAACTCACACAAATAAGAGAGACTCAAAGGAGCATCCACAGTAAGTGGGTGCAGGTTATGAGAGAGACAACAAAAAGAAAACCTCTTCCATTTGGAAAAGTAAGTTTCCTGGCCTCCTGCAGGACTTGCAGCACGTCCTCAGAAAAAAGGTATCTATGAAGAATTAAAATTTTATCACCGACAGTGTCAGTTGAAGCATGGACAGGTGGGGATGGATAAGAGATCCCTTGTCTTGTATGATTAGATCTTCCCTATGAGGTAACTTGTGATGATTGCCCCTGGCTAGATGCAAAAGAAGAGGGAACCAGTGCTGTCACGGCCATAAGGGAATCACCAACATGATTTTGGGAGCATCCTGTTAAATTTTGAACAGGACTATTGGAATGAGAGGAACAGGAGGGAATGCATAAAGAAACAACCCCTTCCAAGAGAATAAGAGTGCATCCAGAGGACCTGAGACTCTGGCACAATACAGAAAAAGTTGTCTGTTCAGGGGGAGACAAAAAGATCTACTTGAGGAGTACCCTACTGTTGGATAATGTCCAGAAACACATTTCTGTGAAGCATCCATTCATGGGACTGAGTTAAGGACCTGCTCAGAGTGTCTGCCACAATCTTTTGACCGAAAAGGATATAAGCTGCCTTAAGAGTCACTTGACACTTGACAGCAAGAACCCATACCAGAAGTGCCAACTGGCAAAGAAGATAAGATCTTGTTCCTTCCTGTTTGTTGATATACCACATCACTGTGGTATTGTATGTGAATACCTTGAAAGGCCCTGGAGAAAAGAGAGACTGAAAGGCCTGAAGAGCCAACAAAAGAGCTCTCACCTCTTTGACACTGATGTGCTCCTTCTACTGACAAGGCAACCACACCTCCTGTGCCTTTATGGAGCCAAAAGTTGCCTCCATCCCATCTCTGAGGTGTCTGTGAACAATTCCTGAGTGAGAAGAGGGGGATTAAAAGGGATCCCTGGATTCAGAGACAACTGCTGTATCCACCAGAGAAGTTCCTGTCTGAGGCAAGGAAGAAGAGGGAGTACAAATTCTAGAGGATGAGCATGTTGAAGCCACACTGACTTCAGAAACCACTGAAATTTTCTCATATGAAGTTTGGCCAGAGGAAGAATCAGAGTGGTGAATGCCATGAAACCCAGAACTATCAGAAATTCCCTTGTGATAATATAAGCCAGAGGAAGAAGAGTGTGAAAGAAAGAAATGAGAGTTAAGGCCTTTGGAGGGGGGCAGCAATGCAAGCATTGTCACTGTCTGAATCCTGGAACCCAGGAAAACATGATCCTGAGCATGATCCTGAGAAGTCAAATGAAGATTTTGCAAAAGGGTCTCTGGAGACAACACCTGAATCAACAGGTCATCCAAGTAAGGAAATATTTGGATTCCATGAAGTCTGCAAAAGGCAATCACAGGAGCAAGACATTTGGTGAACACCCCTGGGGCAGTAGAAAGGCCAAAGGGCAAAGGAGAGAACTGAAAAAAACAAGAAGCAACAGAGAAACACAAAAACTTCCTGAAAAGAGGACAGATTGGAATATGGAGATAAGATCCTTGAGATCCAGAGACATCATATGGGCCTGAGGGAGCAAGAGAGGAAAGAGATTCTGAAGGGACAACATCTGAAAGGAAGGTACATTTAGAAAAGTGTTTAAGTGAGAGAGGTCTAGAATAGGTCGCCAAGTGCTCTCTTTTCTGGGTGCTAGAAACAGTCAGGAGTAGAACCCTTTCCCCTTTGGGACACAGGCATCTCCTGAATAGTACCCTGAGACAAGAGACCTTAATGAGCCTCTGGTAAAAAGGGAAGATGTTCCCAAGTAAGCTGAAGATTGCCCATAAACTGATGATGGGATTTCTACACCACGAAGGACCCTTGACGAATGCTCAACAGAACCCAAGGATCCTAAATGATCTGAAGCCAAACCAGAAGAGAAGCAAAGAGAAAGAGGAATGTGGCTGGGAAGGGTTGGATAGTCACACAGCACCTGGTTTGTCCAGAAAAGAAGGCTTTGGAGTCCCCAAACACTGAGTAGCCTTAACAGGAGGAGTCCGTTTGCCACTCTGCTTACCTCTAGTAGAAGGACGTTATTGCCTACGAACAAAGACAGGCTTAGCAGGGTATTTTTTCTGAAATTTAGGCACAGGAGAAACAAACAGCTTACTTTTGTTTGTTCGAACGGCAAAACATTTGCCATTTGAAACAACGAATAGTAAACCCAAAAACACACTTTCCGACCTGCCACAATGTCGACCCAAATGATCAACACATTTGAGTCAACATTGTGGCCGAAACCATTACGTGATAGCCATATAGGAGCTGATGAAAATCAGACTCCTATTTGACAAATCAGATTTTTGCAGGGGGGCAAGTTCCCCTGCACCCCCCTGTGGGGGGACTGCACCCCCCCCTACTAATATATTCTAACTCCGGGATTGCACTACAGTGGGGCTATGAATGAATTTCCAGTCCCCACTGTACCGCGATCTCCGTGCAGATAGTCAAATACACTTATGCAAATGCACTACAGCATTCGCATAAGTGTGTTCAACTATCCCATCCATTAATGCTTTGTGCACAACATTCTGATTTTCGGCAGCAGTGCTGCAGACAGAATGTCATTCACAGAAACCATGGTAAACTGAAACAAACACATGATTTAAGTTCCCATAAGGCCTTATCCTTATCCTGAAGGGACTTAAACCAGCAGCAGCTTCCCCAAACAAAAGTTTAGAATCCAGAGAAGCATCCATCAACTTAGCTTTAATATCATCAGGTAGAGGGTGAAGCCTAAGCAAATAATATCTCCTTATAACTGAACCAAAAACAGCAGGGCCTAGAAGAGGCATCCACCGCATCATAACTACATTTAATAGAATGATGAACGACTTGAGAGGAAGTCACTAGCAAGGAAAGAACAGAAGTTTTACCCTCAGAGTCTGGAAAATCAGAAATAAGTTCAGAAATAAGTTAACAGGCCTGAGAAAGAAGAGCCAACACATACCTAGACATATGGGTTTGATAATTAATAGCCCTAAAAGCTAGGGTAGCAGATGTGTAAACCTTTTTGCCCAGCCTGTTCATAATTCTGCTGTCCTTGTCAGAAGGCAATAACTTGGATGAAAAAAGCAATTGAGATGGCTTATCAGAGGCTACGGACACTATCAAAGGGTCAGCAGCAGGAAATTTATATATTAAAAAAACCTTCAAGAAAGGTTGACCCTTGGAGCAGGAGATTCCTTCCATAGTATCCTTAGCAAGTAGCCTAAGATGCTGGTTCTCAAGATACAAGGAAAGGGAAGAAAGTCTTTTGTGAAGGGTTTTCAGAACAAATGCCCAACAATAGAACAAGATGTATGGTCGTCAGAAACACCTAAGAAAAAAGACACTTATCGTGGTGGTCTCTATGGGGAATCTGTCTCCCACATTGGCATTTACCCTTCCTGGATGACATTATCTTCAAGGAACACAAAAAAACAAGAAAAAACAAAATCCTCAATGGGGCACTTATCTTGCAAAAACAACGAACTGCCGTAGAAAGTCCCTGGAGAACAAAAATGCATTCAGCTGGCAGAAAACGGATGCAGGTAAACAGACCAACAGTGTAAAAGATGCATTCAGACTGGTGGCAAAGAAGTTTTGTTTTGGTAAACCTGACCATCACCTTTATGTCCTTTGTTACGCAGGGTGCATATGGTGACATTCAGCATACCTTTTTAATTCAGACGTCTTTGGAAGACTGGCCAGATGTCAGGCTTCTGTGGCAGGGAATCCTATATAGTTAAGAATACAGCAGCAGTGAATGTAAGGACATATATCGATATTTATCACTATGTGTCTCAGGCTGATATGAGGCTAGCATTGAGCAGCATATTACCTTCACTAAGGATAATGCCACAGTATTAACAAAAGATGGTTGATTTTAACAAGTGACTGAGTTTCTGGTGTCATTCTAAGGGGATTCAGTATTTGCCAACATTGGAAGACATATATAATAGACCATATTGCTTTACCAAGGATGGTCTACACCTGTCCCCTCTAGGCTTTTGAACACTGGCTAAAACTTTATCCTCCATCATAGAGCCTTTTTTAGAAAATGCCATATTGACAAACCTACTGACATAGCAAAATCTACTCAACTGAACTTCAAGTTCTTACTGCTCAATGCCAGGAGCCTAAACAAAAAAAAACGATATACCCTCCAAGCCCTCCTCACCCTTGAGAAAATAGAAATCTGTGCCATTACAGAGACATGTTTTAAAGCTGCAGGGAGTACCCCAGCAGTGCATGGTTGCAGTGCTTTCCACACTTTTAGACCTGTAAATGCACAGAAAAGCACTAAAGGTGGAGGTGACTTGATATACATCACCAAGGCAATGGATGAGGGTAAAACAATGTATACCACCTACTTTGACCTGGCTAAGGCATTTGATACAATACACCATTCAAGCATTATTAAAGAACTTATGGAAGTAGGCATAACCCCCCACATAACATGCTGGATATTCATCTGGTGCACTGATAGGACCCAGAAGTTAGGATTGGTGAGATCACCTCCATAAAGAGGCAGGTCACCAGTGGAGCCGCACAGAGCTCTGTGCTGGGCCCACTGCTCTTTGGCATCTACTTTTCTGAAGTCAAGACCTATGTCAAAGTCCTCTAGCTGACCATGTTTGCAGATGATTGCAAATTGGGGTAGTCACAGAATGCCCCAAGATGCAAACATCTTATGAGAGCATCTAACACAGACAAATGCCAAGAAATGCATTATAGTACATTTTGGGAAGTCAGGCACCCCAGGAAACTATATCATCGATAACACCCTCCTAAAAGTTGATCCAGTAGTCATGGATCTCAGAACACCTGTAAACAGTAATCTGGACTTTTGCCAATGTGTGTCCAAGGTGGTAAGTAAATCTTTATGTTGATCAACTTATAAGTAAGGAAATGGCACCAATGTCTAGGCTAGGGAAGTCATTGTACCACTATACTCAGCCCTCAACAGGCTCATCATTGAGTATAATGCTCCCCTCATTATGTACCTGACCAGACACAGATGCAGAAACTGGAATATCTGCAAAAGTTCCTTACAAAAAGAATACAGGGCATAAACACAATGTCATGTGATGATCACCTCAAAGACCTATCTTTATACTGGCATACGAGGCATCCATGGACCCCACTTTGATGAACCTTTTGCACATCTGCAAAACAAACATTATCATAACTACTAGAGCTAAAGAACTAAATTTTTACTTGCAGCATACATAAAACATGTTGAAAACACAGACCTGTAGCTCAGAGAATTTCCATTCTGTTGATTAGGCTCCCCAACTATGTGAAACAAAGTCTCCCCCCCAACACCTGTAGAAATTCAGGCATTTCTGGAAAAACTGTAGCATCCTATGTCTGGAACCTGTTATTTAACTCATGACATAATATTAAGAAAATACTCCCTTGTTTTAAAGCTCTGTGGACAATGTGGGAGATTTCTAGACACTGTGTCAAGCTGATGTAAGCATCCAGTATAAGAATGAGAAGAAGAACAAGGCAGTCACCTGAGCGTAAAGACCCAGAACCAAAATCAGAAGGTAATTGGCATAGAAACTGCAGAAAGAGCTAGAATGTGGTTATGGTTAAGCAGTAAAAAAGAAGTGTTAAGGGCTTGTTCCCTCACCAAAAGGTCTGCCAGCCCTTCAAAAGTGGTGACCTGACATCCACTCGCCCACCTATGAAAATAAGTGCTCAGTTCAGCAACATATTCACACACACTTTCATTTGCCTTGTGTTTAAGCTCACAAACTTTTTCATATAAGTTTCAGGTGTTGGCTTAAAAAATTCTAACAAGCAATTCTTAACAACAGTATAATCAAAACATTCATGATCAGCAGGTTTAGACAACACAGTTACAGCTTTACCATGGAGTAAGGGGGTCAGGAACTTTACCCAGAGCCTTTGGTCAACATCATACTGTTTACATACCCTCTCAAACATATGAATGAAACTATCAAAATTATCCCTCTCTGTAAACTGTGGAAGAAATTTACTGACCTTTTGTGCTTCTGGAGTCCAGTTACTCCCTTCCCCATTACCTCCATGACCCTGGCGAAGAATCATCATCTCCTTTTCATGCTGCCTGTCCCGCTCCTTTTTCTCAGCTTCGAGGCATGGCAGTTTCTCATTTTCCTCAGCCTGCAAACATCGCAGTTTCTCATTGTCCTCCCTCTCTAGATGCTTCCGTCTCTCAGCTGCTTCTATTTCCAAATACCTGGCCTCCAACTCAAGTCTCCTTAGCTCCAGATGGATTTTTAAGTCCTTTGCAGAAAGGTTGAGCTGTCCATTCTCCGTGTGTGGTACATCTCCACTGCCAGCCTGATCATCCTCCTGGTTGCAGTTCCCTGATGCAGCTGCGACCAAAGCTGCAATCATGTCTGCCTTAGTCAGGTTTCCATGCACCTGTCCCCTAGCCTGGCACATCTCAGCCAGCTGGCTCCTTGTCGGCTTTCCGTATTCCTCTGCTGACATGCTTGCTTGCTCTCCCTGACTAACTAAGCTAACAAAAGAAATAAAACAATTGTGATCTGATCTCTGAGTCTTCACTGTGTAGCTGATTTAGAGTACAAAATCACCTTCAGTGATCACTGTACACAAGCTACAGGAATTCACACTACCCACACCACTATAAGCCAATTAATATTTGCCAACCAATTAATATGTGGTGTGGATATCCCACCACTGCCAAGCAATTAATATGTGATGCCTGTGTTCTGGCCCAGGATTCAAGGAGCCTCAGTCCTCACCACTAACACCAGTGAGGGGCGTCCATATAGGGAAAGGATAACAAATACACACACAGTAAAGTACAATTTCCCTTAAGAGCACACAGAGGACACAGTCAGTCTGGGGCTGGTCTCTCCCTTTCTCTCCAGATCCCCAATAAGACTCCCCACTGGCATAGCTATAGGGTTCAGATCTCAGCCTAGTGGGCAAGCTAAAATCTCCAGCACCTTCTCTGTCCAACCAGTGCTTTGTGTCCCTGCCCAAGTAGCTGACATACACACACTTTGAGATATGAGTTATATACAAACACACATACACTCCTGGGGAAGGCTAGCACAGATTCTCCAGCTATGCCCTCTTTCTTCCCAGTCTAAAAGGTAGTACCAGCTGCCACCACCCACTAATATCAGCTACTAAAAAGGCCCTTAACAAAGGGTGTCCAATTATTACTGTGCAATTTTATTCTCCAAATGTTAACTGTGACTGAACATCAAAGCTTATTGGAGTGGCTTGGACAGTATCACTATATACATGCAATGTACCCTAGACCTTAAATTATCTCGACACAAAACAGCCATGGTTGAAAGGTTTAAAAATATTTAATAATAAATAATAAAAACACAAGACAGTACTTCTTACTACACAGTGCTAATCAGGAGTTCAGAGATCACAGGGAAATATTTAAAATAATACAGTAGAAAAGCTCTGACATCAATACAGAAAAAACACTTATTCTAATATTCCTATTTCCTAGCTACTTCTAAGAGAAACACTAAAGTCTAAGATAAACTTATATATAGAGCAAGACAGTGCTGGTGATGTTGGATATTCTCAAGACAAATGCTCAAATGTTCTCATTCTTTCTGTCCTTAAATTGATAACACAGTGCCACTGATTCATTTCAGATTACATCATTTCTTTCTGGTTCCCAGGCTAACAGAACTCAGAGGTTAATAGCCCTTTTGATCTTGCAGCTGGTCAGGAGACCAGAGCAATAAAATAAATTATACATGCAAATTCTAGCCATTAACTATGGCCTCAAAACAATAGGCAGAATGCCTTTATGTAGACATCTTGGCTCTGAATTTTTACATCAAAGAATTGACTTATCAGCTTTGTTACAGCAGAGTGGACTGTTGTTACATTTTTGCAGTTCCACATCTAACAGCATTTTCTTCCATTTAAAAGAACAAGCCCGTGGCTTATATTAATATTTACAAATGACAGAATTATCTACAAAATTCTATTTGGCTAGGCTGGCAGCCTTCACCTATCTTCGCACATATTAACATTTGTTTTCATTAACATACATTATACATCACATATGCTTTCTTTTTTATAACTATCATCATTCCAACATTACATATATAGGCAATTCCTGCTTTCCCTTAAACCTCACTCCTCCTCCTCAACATTATTCTGCATGTATTGTTCTCATAGATTCCATTTATTTCAATGTAATTTGATCCTTCAATTTTCTAAAGATCTCTCTTCCATGTATTTAATTTCTTTTATTTCAAATGCATTTGGTTTGGACTCTGATTTCCATTTTTTAGTAATTGCTTTTTTGGCAGCCACCGGCATTAAACGTATCAAGGCCTTACTATGACTAGGCAATTCAGATGCTGTGTCCCAATTCAAAAGAATCATTCCCTTAATTACATCAAATTGCTCACTCAATATTTCTTGCATTGTACTTTGCAGTGAATTTCTAAAATATGCCAACCCATTACACTCCCAAAACATGTTTTGAGTTACCTATTTCTTCCCTATCACACCTCCAACATTCATCTACCTGAGGAAAAAATATCTGAACTCTGCTTAGGGTATAACAATACCTGTGTAAACACTCCCAAGCAAAGATCCTAAACCTTCTGGACTTTGGAAGTCATGCATATATCTTCCCATTATTCTTTGTAAATTGTTTTTTCAGTCTCTCTTCCCAGTCTTTTCTAATCAAATATAATTGAGTCCAAACAAAAATCCTAAATCTTCTAAACATTGTTGCAGACTTGGGAGACAATCATATGTCTTCCTATTATCCTAATTAACATTATTGTATCAGGGAATGCAAATGCTTCCATTGCCCTACTCAAAAAATTCCAGCTTCCTCTGTTGAATGCTTCTTCTGCCTCAAGACCCAACAACAACAGCAATTATTTCTACACCCCACTGGATCATCATTGTTTTATCTCATCTTATTTCCTCCTACCTTGATTATTAGTTGCTGAACCTCATCTACATCTAACCTTTGCTTAATAAGTCTTCCATAAATATTCCCATTTGTGCTCTTTCTTGTTTTCCACTTATCAAATATCTCTAATACCTCTGTAGGATCTCTGGTTATTTACCTTGTTATAGGTTCCCTAAGTTTGCAAAAAAAAAAAATATATATATATATATATATATATATATATATATATATATATATATATATATATATATATATCTATCTACTTTCTGTTGCCTAATTTGTTGTGGTAAAAGTTTTTATGCTTTGGAGTTGTTACCAAAAATAGTTGCATAACAGCAAACTTTCTGATCCTATGCATATTTCTGAATGCTCATATATTTTCTCTTTAGCACTCTGCAGTCGTACCTCTTCTTGTTCTGTGAAATTGCCCTTATTAAGTAATACTTTAACCTTTGTCAGCCCCTCTAAATAACACTTATTACTTCTTAACCATATATCTTTCTCTTTTATTTCTAACCTATTTTGAAACTTCATTTTCATTTTATCCAGTTCAATAGCTATTATTTTTGAAGAACTTTCTATCTTCTTTAATAACTCTGGAATAATTTCTGCTTCCCTTTTCCTAAATTCCCCTTTTTTCACAAATAGGTGGGAATGCTCCAGTGTCTCATTTTTAATTCATTACCCTGAATTTGTATCTCAGTTTTTATTGGTGCATGATCTGAAATACTTATTGGATGCATGTTGAACTTTTCAATTAAATGCATGTGCTCCTGTGAAGTATAATTTCTATCCAGTCTAGCCCAATTATGGTACTTTGAGGAATAGGTTCATAGGTTCATGGGTTCATAGGTAGGTACTAGGCTATTGGCCCTGGTGCCTATACAAGCCCAGCCAAAAAGGTACTCTGGCTTTTGCCACCCAAGAAAAATAATTTCCTGTGCCACTGTCGAGCAGAGCCACAGAGGTGATCCCCGGGGTGAATTTCCTATTTCCCATCCAATCATCAAGATTTTTCTAGAAGAGTGCTAATGAGGAGCTTTGTTTGATATAGATAGGTAGTTTATTCCAGAGTATGGGAAGTCTCTGGGACAGGAATCTATCCCTCCGGTATGTTCTGTTTATTGTGGTGACAAGGTTTAGGTCCCTAGAGCGTGTAGCTCGGAGGGATTGGGATTTATTTAAGTGGAGCATGTCCAACAGCTCTGGGTTTGACATAGCTTTGTATGTTAGGCAGAGATCACCTCGGAGTAGGCGATATGTGGCAGAGTAAAGCTGGAGTTTTTTGAGACGGTCTGTGTAGGGCATCTGATTGAGGCCAGTAATCCTCTTTGTGAGGTATTTCTGCGGCCTTTCCAGTTGTTGTAGATGTCTTGTGAGGTATATACCAAAAGGGGCATTGTACTCTATAATGGGTCTAATGAGTGATGAGTAGAGGGGAACAATGACCTCTTTTTTTCTGGATGAGAAACCTTTTGTGATGAGGTGTGCCACGTAGAAGGATTTTCTGACTACTGTGGTGATGTGATTATCAAAGGAGAGACTACTGTTCACCTGTGTCCCAAGGTCTGTTACCACACTTTCGGTGTTAAGTATACTACCACCTATGTTGTAGTTCATGGGTACAAGTTTTTACCAAAGGGGATGACAATACACTTTTTGGCATTGAGCTTGAGGCCATGGCTTTGACACCAGGCATCTGTCTCAGTGAGGCCCTTTTGTAGGATGTCCACATCATTAGGAGTTTTGATTATGGCTCCTAGTTTGCGAACTTCATTAGCCAAAGACCTTCTGTGTTAGCCTGTACTTCAGAGATGTAGATACCAAACAGGAGAGGACCCAGGACTGAACCCTGTGGTACTCCACTTGTCACTGGTCTGAAGTCAGATTTGGAGTCTGCTACTTTCACAGTGTGCATTCTGTCAGTGAGCCAGTTGGCAACCCATCTTGTGACATAGGGATTTATACCTAGTTTAGTAAGTTTATCTATAATTCCAGAGTGGGGTATGGTGTCGAAAGCCTTGGCAAGATCTAGATAGGCTGTGTGAACCACCTTACCCTTGTCTATGGCTTTGGTGACTGCTTCAAAGAAGTCTGTCAGGTTTAGGAGACATGATCTGCCTTTTACAAACCCAATCTGGGTGAGGTACAGAGTTTGGAGATTATCAATGTCTTTGTTTATAAGTTCCATGATGATACATTCCATGGCCTTACAGACCAGGCTCGTCAGGCTAATGGGGCGGTAGTTCCCAGGGTCTGTGGTGGCTCCCCCGTTGTAGAGTGGGATAACCGTCGCTGTGCACCATTCAGCAGGCACAAAGCCTGAGGTGAGGCTATGATTGAACATGGTACTTAGGTGGGGTGCCAGTTCGTTCTGTAGTTCATGTAGAACGCAGCCTGGGATGTTGTCTGGTCCCATGGATGCTGTGTTCTTGGCTTTGGAGAGTGTGTTTTTTACCTGTGCAGCCGTGATTACAGGAACTCTGCATTCTTTCGGTATAGAGGTGGGCTCTTTAGAGGGTGAGAGGGGGTAAAGTTAGCACTGAACCTATCTGCTAGGATGTTGGCAATATCAGTTGGGTATGTATATTTAGTGCCATTGTGCTGTAACTCAGAGCCGATCTGAGTGCTGCCATTGAGATTCTTGACATAGCTATAGAATGCTTTGTGTTTGTCTTTAAAATCAGTGGCAATTTTGTTTTCATAACTAGCTTTGGAGGATTTTATCAGGGACCACAGCTTCTTACTGAGGCTGACCAGGTAGCTCCTCCACTCATGGGATTTTACTCTCTTTTGCAACAGTTTCTTCCTTCTGTTGTACAGTTTGTTTATGGCAGGAGACCACCAGATTGGCTTCCTTTTTTTGGAGGATAGCATCTTGGTTCTGTTTGGGATAGCACAATCCCTACACTTATATAAGTGCTTATAAAGTGCAATTGTGTAGGATTCAGTAGTTGTAACTGTATTGTCCATCTGCATGGGTGTCATGAAGTTCACCACTTCTGTCTTAAGAAGCATGAAGTTGGCTTTGGAGAATTTTTTTACCATGGTTTCCTTAATGGGGGGGTGGGGGCAGGATGTGGATATCTAGGGTAATTAGCTTATGGTCGGATCGGACCAATGAGGTGTTGAATTCATGTGTGGAACACTGGTCACTCATGTTGGTAATGACTAGATCTAGGATAGTGTTGCCCCTGGTGGGGGTGTGGATAAGTTGATCCAGGGCATTGGAGTTTATGAATTCCAGAAAGCACTGAGCAAAGGAGTTGGTACATGAGTAGTTTTCCCAGTTAATGGTGGGGTAGTTGAAATCGCCCATTATTAGGGTGTTTGGTTGAACCCTAATATTTTCCAGTACATCAAGAAAAGAGGAGTGGGAATCCTGGGGCATGGTGGGTGATCTGTAGCAAGCTACAATTTGGATTGCAGTTTTGCCCAGAGTTAGTTGCACTTGGATAACCTTGGCTGTATTATGCTGAGCAACTAGCTTGGAGGTGTGGATATCCTTAATGAATATGGACACACCTCCGCCTTTGGTGTTCTGATCCAGGTTACATGGCCGAAAAGTGTAGTATAAGTTATAGCCTGGTAGTGCAGGTGTGCTCTCTGGAGCCTTGAACCAAGTCTCAGTCAAAGCACATATATCGATGTTCTCCATTTTAAGGAGTGCCTCGAGTGAGTGCATTTTGAGATTTAGACTTCTAGCATTGAATAGCATCACCCTCAGTTTTTGCTTGCCTGTTCCTGTTACGGTGGTGAATAATATGTAAATTCAGCCTGTGTTACTATTGAATTCATGTCTTCTATACTAAATATTTTCTTAAATTTCTTCAGAAATCTACCTTTTTTTGTAATATGTTTTGTAATATTTTCCCTTCTAGGTACCCCTGATGCAGTCTCATTATTAAACCCAAAGATGAAAGTTCGGCATGGAGTGCGTAGTTCCAAAACAGTAAAAACCTTTTTAATAGTAAAATACAAAAATGTGCGATACACATAAACCCAAAAACATATAAAAAGAAACTCCAATCTCATTATTCCAAATCAAGTTCCAGTCCCCAACTATAAGTAATATTCCCCTGCTGAAAGCTGGTAATTTCTCCTAACATTTTCTTAAGCTCCATCATAGCAGTTTTTGATGTAATATAAGTACATGTCAGTATTTTCCTCCTCCATTGCAATTAGTCCCTACCAGAAACCTACCACTATTGTCTTTTTTTAATTTTTTGTCACTATTGGATCCCTTTAATAATCAGTATTACTACTTTACTTTTTCATTTGTCCCTGATATTCTGTTGAATACTCATCTCGAAATCCTTTCTTTGTCAAAATTACACACTTATTTCTTTCCAGGCGTGTCTCCTTTGTCATCAATATGTACACTCTACATTTATTGATATAATTCAATACTATTTTCTTTTCTTTTAGTCTATACATGTAAGGCCATTTACATTCCAAGATGATATAGATAGCATAGCTATTATGATAAAAGCTATTGTTTGCACATATTTTACATCACCGTTTTTCTGAGTGTGTATTTTTTCTTTCTAAACTTTTGTCTTACATGTACACACAAATATATGACAGGCTGATCTTTTAAACAATTGTTTCTTCTCAGCCCCAGTTGAACCTATATTTCTAAGTCTCATTTTTGTTTCAGTAAAAACCCTAAATCAAAAAACTAAATACATTTTTTCAGAATATTCCCATTCTCTATTAACTTTGAAAAGGCACATAAAACTATGCATATCTTAAAAAAATTAAGTTTAACCTTCCATATAGGAACAAGTGCCCCAAATCTACAACTGCACCCACAGGTATTACCTAACCTAAAATTAAGGTTACTTGTCTTACAGTTTGTTACAGCCTGTATTCCCACTTACACTGATTGCTCTCTATCCCACTCTCAGATGTGAAAAAACAGGTTGCCTGCTTTCAGAAATCATTAAATTTTAGCACAAGAAAAAGTATAGTGGCTATTTTTAAATACAATTAAATTTGTATAATTTTCTATTAAATGTATTAAATTATTAAAGCTGCTAGGGAAGCTACTATCTCTTATTCACTTCCCATAATTTCAAACATTATTTTTCACTGAACTGCTTGCCATTGAACCTTTAAAATGTTTCATTTCCCTCAGCAAAAATATTCAGAACTCTTAAGAGTAATTGCTTGCAGTCAGATAGCCCATTTCCATAGCAATGAGAAAAAAAAAACAGCTAACAACTTTGCAGATGCATGAAAGAATCTTTGTAAATTTCACTCAGAACAGAATGCCCATAATTCCCCTGGTCAGTTGCCTTCAACTGCAGCCATTTGACTCACACTAAGAACATTTGCTAATGGGAAAAACAAGACAAGCTAATATAATTGCAAATGCAAGAATGTTAGTATTTGCCATTACTTTAATCATTTGCCTTATTTTTCAGGACTACTTGCTTATAAAAAACATTTGTTTATTGCTTAAGCCAAAGACATTAAACTAGACACCTACCCTTTTAAAAATAAGGTAAATAGTTATCTTAATTCTACATACAAGATAACCATTGCACTTTTACATCCCACCCCCACCAAAGCATATTAACTTAAACATGCCTTTGTCTTGCCTTTATTTTCTTTTTATACTGCAAACCTGTATTACAACTAAAAAGTACTTGTTTACTTTAAAGTAACTGAAAATAGTCCCCTTGCCATTTAAAATACCCTGACAACACACTGTACAAATCTGTTTTACAATGTAATATGCAGTTTATATCATGAAATATTTTATACAAATACTAAGAACAAAAACTGTTTTACTGCAGTTACTGTTTCTTCCCCTTTTAGTGCCCTTTTAAACATTAATGGAATAAAGTGGGGGTATATGCTTTCCAGTCCACCCATAAGTTTAGCAAAGTCAACAAAAATCCAATCTTTATCAGCCACTTTTTCTTGCAAAATCATATTTCACAAATTTGAGTGATGCTTTCTGGTCCCCATTTATTCACTAATTTCAGTTTTCCTAGTCTTTCTCCTATTCATCTCCATCTCCCAGTATCAGACTCTAGTTCTAGTCCAAGCCTCTTATAGTCATCTCCTGTACTTTTTTCTATCTCAAACATTTTCCTTTGGAAATTTGAAAAATATATCACTGGGAAAGTATATGAATTTTATTGTCACTGGAATGAGAAGCAGAATCCTCTTTCTGTTTGCTGGCTCACTTGTTGGATAGACTTTTTATTTCTTCCTTACCCTGTTCTGCATCCAAAAATACCTTTGACCATCCAGAAACATTTTCCGAAGACAGTGACAACAGTTTGAATCTCACACCTGCCTCTTGACATTCCCTGATTATTGGGATAAATTAGCTTCTCTTCAGCCTGGAGTACAGTGAATAATCATTTTCCCCCAAAACATTGTGATGTCTCAAATTTTATACTTTTCCCATCTTCACAGTTTTGTCATGATCAACTCTTTCTGCTTGAATGATTGCGTCTTTACTAATACAGGTTTTGATTGTTTTCTAATCGCCATGTTTGGAGCATACACTTGGTGTGCCCTTTCAGTTAACAAATGCTGGAGTGGAATACCAGTTCAGTTGCTTACTTGTACTTTCAGAAAATTAATAAATTTCTCTGGCATATCAAGAGAATCTCAGGTTTTCTTTGCACACTCTGTCTTCTGACTGTACCAGTTTTTGAAATAGCTCTTCTTGAAAAAACATTTTCTTCTTTTTAGCCTCTGATTGTTGCTGTTTTATCAGTTTATTTGAATAGCTAGTTAAGGATTCTTCTATTTTTCCAGCCTTTTTTATTTGAGTTTATATAATTCTTAAATAGTTCATGTATTTTAATCACCTCTGAGTACATTTGATTTCTTTTTTTTTAAATTATCAAAAGCAATCTCTTGTACCAAAGCACTTGTCTTACATATTGTTACTATATTTTAGCAGTTTCTTAAGCTATTTGCAGTTCTTTCTGCACTTTATATAAAAACATAATAAAATAAAAAATAACTGTACTGTCAACTGCTTTAAGTAGTTAACTGTACTGTATTACATTCTATTTGTTAGTTGCAAATAGTTTGTTTGGTCTTGTTACACTTGTGCTTCAAACCAGCTATTCTACATTAAGAAGTACTTTTCTGCACCCTTGTGGCAGAAGTATGCTGATATAACCTGCCTGAGTTGGGGATTGCTGGTGAAAGGCTTATTGTGTGCTTTTCTGATTGGTAGTTAACTTAAAACTTGTTCCTCTTTGCTCACATTTAACCCTCACATTTGTGCAGTGCTGTTCTTCATGTAGGAAAGGTTAGCAGTGGCCTGTATAGATGCAAAAGCCTCAAAACTTAGTCTTTCTCTAAACAGCTGTCAGTGAAACTCTTCCAAGCTTTTCCGTTGTTCTAGGAGCAACTCAGTCGCACAGTGAGCAGCATTGCCTTACTGATCCACCTTAGCCAACACAAAGTATAGGTCCCTCTTGTAGTATCGGAGCTACCAGCACAGTCCTGTCAAATTGACCCATTCCCTTCCCTGATAAAGGATACAGTAAGAGCCTGCTATCATGGATGGGAAGTTTCCCATCATATCTCTGACCATCCTGATGGACATGGGCATATTGAGACAATGTAGAAATTGTCTCATGTAGACTGACAACCAATTACTCCTGAAACAAATACTTTATGCAAGGGATGTAGTTATACTATGAAATTGGAGGCAAGAATCTCACATAAGGACAAATTGAATGCCATTCAAGTTGTCAGCATGCACATACTTCCCACACTAAATAAGGACATGACACATGAAGCCACATATGAGGAGGTACTTACTAGTAACGTACCAAAAGATCAGATGCCTGCCAAATGGAAGGTGCTTACACAAACAACAATGCAAAAAACAACTATAACACATAATAACACACTCACCAGTGTTTCATCAAATAAGCCCATAAGGCATAACACCATAAAATCTAATGTATTGATCACAGGACACTCCATAGTGAGACACACAGATGTTCTCCTCACCAGACTGGATAAGGATCCAGGATCTGTCAAGTCTCTTAAGCACTGAAGTCACTCAACCACAAGTACCAGTATGACTCCGGTACAGTCCATGTGGGGATGAATGACTTGAGATGGATCTCACTCAACTATATGAAGAGAGACATGACTGAGTTCTCAGATTATAAGTCACAGGCAGGAATAAGCCTAGCCTTAACATCAGTCTACCTTCTCCAAGGATGATACCACAACACAAACAAAAAATGATTGACTTTAACATTTGGCTTAGCTTCTGGTGTCAGTCCAAGGGAATCCAATAGCTGGCAGCCTGGGAAGATATGGTACATGGTTAACAGGGCAAGCTGCTCTGCCAGAGATAGTCTGCACCTGTCTCCTCTGGGTTTTCGGATACTGGCCAAGTCATTAGCTGCCCCTATTGTGCCTTTTTGGCAGTGTCAAAAATAACCAAACTCCCAACATAAGAAAATCCTCTCCAGATCAAATCAAGGTACTGCTACTTAATGCAAGGAGTCTAAACAAGAAACTGCACTCCCTGGAAGCAGTCTTCACTTTGGAATATGCTGATGTCTGTCCAGTCACAGAGACATGGTTCAAAGGGATGGAAAGCACCCTGGCTGTAGAGGGCTACAGTGCCTTCCATACATTCAGACCACAAACTGAACATGAAACAACTAAAGGAGGAGGCGTGACAGTCTTCTTTAAGGATAAGTACACCTTGAGACTGGTCAACCAGTATGACTCTCTTGAGCTACTCCATGTCCAATTAACTATAGACAAAGCCCCCTACCACATCATAGCAAGCTATAGGTCCCCACCATGAACCAGGAAAAGTATACTACATACCTGGACTTACTGGAGTCACTTACCATACAGGCCAACACTTTACTCATTGGTGATTTTAATTATCCTACCATCAACTGGGAAACATACACAACCACAAACATGCTGGCTCAGAGGTTCTTGGACTTTGTCAATGCAAATGCTCTGGAACAGCTTGTCAGCACACCAATAAAAGGCTCAAATGTCCTGGACATAGTACTCACTAACACGGGAGAGCATTGTACCCCCCCCCCCCACCTTGCGATCCCCTTCCTGATAAGATCGGACCATAAATCAATCTCATTTAATGTAGTTATAAGAACAGATTACTAGATACCCCCATCAAATTAAAAACACTTAAGAATTTTTCCAAGACCAATTACCTCCTACTAAGTGATAGTATAAGAAGTTTCAAAGCTCTCTTGAACACTAATAACACAGGCTCCTATGTAGAGGTGTATACCAATGCCCTGTATAAACACTTAAGCAGTGGTATAGAATTGGCTGTACCTAACCAGATTAAAACCAGGTGTTGCCAAAAAAATAAGCCATCCTGGTGGATCCCTAGAATAAAGAGGCTATACAACAACAGAAAGAAACTAATGTCCAAGAAGAACAAGAGGGAACTGGCTCAGCAGAGGAAGAAATCCCTCTCTAGCTTAAACAAACAAATTAGAGATCTTGTCAAGTCCTCCAGATCTGATTATGAAGCAAAAATAGCTTCCCTAGCTAAGGATAATTACAAGGCATTCTTTAACTACATCCAAATATCTAAAAGGGAATAAACAGCTAAGCGCTGAATTGGTTGTGGTTGGCTCCACCCATACTGAACCAGAGATAACCAACCTGCTAGCTGACAGATTTGGAGCAAACTTCATCTTGCTGTCCCTTTACTCATCCCTCAAAGTATACCTGCCACTATTCTTCAGCCTATTATCTCAAGAGAGCAGGTTATCTCTGTGCTCTCCAAGGCCAAAACACAACATCAATGGGACCAGACAACATCCCAAGTTGCCTTTTGAACAACTTAAAACATGAGCTAGTAGACCCACTTCAATCACTGTTTAACCACAGCCTGTGAACTGACTATGTTACAGCAGAATCAACAGTAATCCCTCTGCACAAAGGGGGACCAAAAACTGACCCTGGGAATTATAGTCCCTTAAGCTTGACTAGTCTCATCTGCAAGGCCATGGAAAGAATCATTATGGACCTTATTAACAAGGATATAGGTAATCTCCAAACTCTAGACCCAACCCAGTTTGGATTTATTAAAGGTAGATCATGCCTATTAAACCTGGTTGACCTCTTCCAGAAAGTCACCAATGCCCTGGATGAGGTAAAGATGGTGTACACTGTCTACCTTGACCTAGCCAAGGCATTTGACACAATCACCCACTCAGGTATTACACAGACACTCTCCCAATTGGGAATTGGTGACTTCACCTCTAGCAAAAGGCCAGTCACCAGTGGCATACCACAGGGTTCTGTACTGCGCTGTTTACTGTTTGGAATTTATTTCTCAGAAGTCCAGACAAACTTGGACAGTCTGTGGCTGACCAGGTTCACTGATGATTGCAAATTGGGAGCAATCATTGAGTCACCCAACAATGTTAATTTACTGCAGAAAGGGTTGACACAGACAAATGACTGGTGCCAAAGCCACGGATTAAAGCTAAATGCAAAAAATGCTTTATTATTCCCTTTGGGAAGCTAACATCCCTGCTAATTACATTATAGACAGCAGCCCCCTAAGTGTAGACCCAGTGGTACATGATCTGTGTACTCAGGTTGATAGCAATCTGAACTTTGACCAGCACATATTCACAGTGGTAAGGAAATCCTTCATATGGCACATCTTATAAGTAAAGCCATTGCATCTAAATCTAAGGATGTTATAATTCCATTATACTCATCCCTTATCAGACCAATAATTGAGTATAGTGCTCCCTTTTGCATGTACCTCACCAGACAACTGCAACAGTTGAACAGACTACAGAGGTTTATCACCAAGAAAATACAGGGTACACAGAACAAGTCTTACAATGAAAGACTGAAAGCCCTGTCACTACATTCTGTCTCCAACTGGTTGCTAAGGAGTTACCTGTGCCTGGCTTTCAGGGCAGTCTCTGACCTGGCCCTGATGGAAATGCTGCAGATTCGTAAAGCAAACTGCATGAGGGTCACTCACTCCAGGGATCATAACCTTGACTTTGACATGAACAGGTCATACTGGAGAGATAGATACATCTCCAAGAGACTGCCATTTCTCTAGAACAAGCTTCCAATTCACATGAAACAGAGCCCCTCCCTGACCCTCTTCAAACGCAACTTAAATCAATGGGGATGACCACATATTCACTTCTGTTGTGGTGCCCATGTCCCTCTTAAACAGAGACAGTTGGTATTAATTACCATAGACTCTTACCTCTGTGAACTTTGCACACCTAACCACAGACAATTGTGGCAATTCAGGATAAATATGGCTAGTCTTGTAAGGGATCTAGGGCTGTTAGGCTAGTAATCTTTAATGAACCTATTGTGTTTGATCTGTGTTTTGCTGAACAGCTGCGGGATTCTTCCCAACTACTATTTTCCTCTTTCCCTCTTCTGGCTGTTTTTTTTTTTTTTTGTTGTTTTTTGGGTTCTCTAAATTTCTACCTTGCTGGCATCCAGGAACTGTACTTACTAACCAGTACACAAGATGACAATATCACTGGGCCTTATATCTCAATTTCTGTTTTCACAATGGGAGAGCTCAAATTAAGCTGTTGATCCATATGCAGCCATCTTGGAAGTCCCTGGTAATGCAGAATTATGAGCATATTTCTTATTGTGTAAAGCTGAGACTGCAAATCAAGGCAAAGTCCTCATAATGTGTATTTGTAAGATAAGCAGGAAGTAAATCAAGTTATACATTTTATTCTGAGATACTGCCTGCTTTGAAATGGCAACATAAGGAAGGAAAAGAAAGTGTAATGGTAATATACTATCAAACTTAGGTGGCAAACAAACTAAAAAAGAAAGCACTCAAGACACCTGTGTTGCTAGCCAAAAAAGTAAAGCAGGAGATTTTTGTTTAGAACTGCTTTTGCAAAAGAAGACATAGAAGAATCTGTAGTGACAGTGTTTTAGGTGAAGAATCTATGCCTTTCACCTCCAGACAAGTTTACTGAAGAAAATAATCCCTTAGTGGATTTACAAGTAAGCCACATTAAAATGTGTAATGGGAAGATGGTATTTTAAGTAAAGGAAGAAAGAGAACAAAACTAATGTAGTAGGGGAAGATAATGAACAGGATGTTCCTATAACTTCTTACACCTATTTTAAGTTAAACATTTACCTCTTTTATAGAACCTGAATCAGTTACTTGTGTTTTACACTAGTAATGAAGCTAGGCCATAGTTTCTTATTTAATGGTTACCTGAGGATGGACAAAACTACGACAAAATATCAAACAGATTTTACTGGACAGGAATAATGAAACAGATAAAGAACGTTTGTGCTTCTTGTCCATAACTCCATAAAATTGTGCCCCATTCTAAATATAAAAGTCCTCTGATCTCAATGCGTATCATAGAAGTACAATTATAATGTATCGCCATGGACATTGTGGCGCCATTGATTAAATTCAGCAGTGGGTATCAGTATATACTAGTCATAATGGACTGTGCTAACAAATTTCCAAAAGTGGTCCTATGATACAAACTAGTACTAAGGCTCATGCCAGAGAAAGTATTGTTGTCAAAGTTGAACTTATCATAACAGCAGAAGTTCAAATGATCACTGTTGCTGCAGTCTTAGCCACATGGGTTATATCTTGCTAAGGATATAATAGCTGGCCAGCTCCAAAAGATTCAGGACACCTTCCATGCACTCAAACTGTCAAGCAGCTCAAGCTGAGCTGACTGCAAGACAAGTTTGGGCACAAAACCCTTCAGAGCTTTTCTGCCAGCAAAAAGAGGAAGGCTGAACCCTGAAAGGACGATGCTAGGAAGACCAACAAAAAATAAATATCTACATCCTGGCATGAAAACACAGCAAAAAAAAAAAACAAAGACGATGAAGGGAAGGAGCAGCTACTCCAGCAGTGATCATTTGAACATCTACTGTTATGGTAAATTCAACTTACACAACTGTACTATGTTCTTCATATTGATCATTGCTACAGTGGCCCTACCTATATGGGTAGTGTCAAAGGAAAAACTTCAAAGACCAATACACGTAAGGTTCAGGTTAAGGCAATTTTTAATTCTTGCAGCAAGGAGACAAAAACATGCAGAAATACAGAGTTTGTCTGATTAGTAACAGGAAGTGAAGCCATTCTTATACTGTTTTACAAGTCATTGCCTTCTAAAGCTGACGTAATCAAATACAAGCCTTCAATATTGTTTTTCACAGTAGATATTGTTCATGATTTTCTGCTGACATGACATTACATTGTAAGAAACTTTTTGAAAACTAACATGGCCTTGGTGACCACTAGCTAGTTACAATTATTTCTACAGTGCTGTGTTACATTTCAAGGTACTCTGTTAATTCAAGCACAAAGCAAACACAGATTATAGTTCATATTCTTCAAGCAGTCTTTGTTCTACTTATCTATCCTTCCTGCAGCTGTGTATGTTCTCATAGCACAAACAGAGCTAATTGTCTAAGTTTAATAACATTATAGAAACAGTATTGTTCTATTCATTATTTTCCTAACTCAGCAGAAAATCATCTGCTTCTCAGTAAATTTCCAAAGGCATAAGCAAGATTTCAGCTGTGCTGACAAAATACAAGGTCAGAAAGCATGGTCAGAAAGCATTCGCAGTTTATATGGATTTATGCAGTATGAAATAGAATAAATGTGTTAACCCTTTTGGGCTTTTAAAAGCACTAATATACACATTAATATATATTTTTCTAACATTTCCCCCCTATTAATACTTTTATTCTACTTTCAAAAGCATAAACAGTTTGTTTTTCTCCTAACCTCTTCCATTCAGGATTTGCAGTTAAGAGAATCATTCAGTTTAACTTATGAAATCTTTTCAGTCTTTAACAGTTCTTCAAACTCAGTACTTTGATATAAGGTTTCAGAAACCGACATATCTATAAAATCTTTGATCAATCTTTTCATGCAGGAGATTCCACAACAAACACATACTCCCAACAGGAGCATACCTACACAAATGGCAATCAAGATGTTCATTAGGATGGTACCCCACCCCCCAAACTATTTCTGGAAAAAGTCCGTCAGTGGGTTTGGGCCTGGTTTGGTCATGGCCGACACTTGCTGAATCACCTCAAGATGGTTGTCTATCTCATGCTGGTTGTCAGGAATGTACAAACAGCACTCTTCTTGGATTAAAGCGCATGTACCACCTCTCGCCGCTAAGGTGAAGTCAAGAGCCATGTGGTTTTGAAGCATCACAGTTCTCATAGCATTCAGTTCATCAGTTACTAATTCAAGAGCGGAAAAAGTTGCATTGCTCATTACTTTGAGGAGTTTAGACAGTTTTCTCAGCTCCCAAATTGATTTCACTGCTCCATATGCTGGTAATATGCCTGCCCACAATATAACAGTATCACTCAAGTCCATATGTGTCAGTTTATCGCCTATGGAATGATGGTTTCTCCGGCCCACCTCGATTTGTCCCACTGGATTCTCATGTTTCTTGACAGGTTTCTTGGTGACCTCTCTGGCATTTTGAATTTTACCTCGAGGCAAAACTGCAGTGTGTCGTATGGCCGGAACCAGGTAACCCAAAAAACAACTGCCGGACCAATTCTCAGGTAACTATTTGTATGCCTTTTTCCCACACACAAAATAACAATCCTGTACCTTAGTAGTAACCTTGCTATTAATATATACTTGCCCTGCATGAAACATTTTCCTATCAATTATAGACAGTTGCTTAAAAAGAACATCATTATGTTGTACTTCATTAATTGTTCTTTGCATTAATTCAAGAAATGAATCATAGTTTATATTACAATAAGAACCTGCATTATTTGCTTTAGTGTAACATTTGTAAGGAACTGTCAAATTGCAATTGCTCCAACCCACCTGAACAGTATCATTTTTGTAGAAACACACATTTCCCTTCTGTGGAACAGACAAGTGCAATGCTATTTTATCTTGTGATTTAACAGTTGTGGTGTCATAAGTCAAGTTTTTCCAGGTCTCATTGACCCCTAGGGGGACTGCAGTCATTAGTATTCCCCTGTATGCTGTCAGTAAAGCTGTACAGATCCAGCAATTTGAAACATTAAAAGTCTCAGCATACACATATTTAATTGCTTGGTAAGTGTTAAAGTTTAGGTGGCAGTCTATGAGTAACGCATCACGTTTATTCAGTTCAGCTTGTGTGGCTGGAAAAAACAACACAACAAAATGATTAGTGTCACCAGTATAGTTAACAGGATGATCATGCAATACTTCTGTGGTTGTTCTGCATTCCTGTTTGCTCTGAATTTTGTCATTTTTATTCTTGTTGTGTAACAGTAACAAGATTTTTGTCCAGTCCAAAGTTTTTCACCAGTTTGCAGTGTGTCAAGTGAATCCAAGATGATCACTCTCCAATCTTGAATGCGATGGGTGTTGACAGTACCACTTGGAATGGGCCTTCCCACTTTGGTGTCGTCCAGTTCTTCTTTTTGATGACCTTCACCCAGACCCACGTGCCTGGGACTACTGCTGCTTCTGATGGTCTGGTTTCTTCTTTATCTGAAACAGAATTTAACCGCAGCAAATGTTTAGAATTCAATAACTTCTGCATATACTCTGCAAGTGTAGAGTCAGCTTCCTGGTCTGCGGGCATGAGAGGTTTCCACTGAGGTATATAATATGCTCGTCCAAATAACTTCTCAAAAGGAGTCAATCCCTTTGCATTTGGAACAGTTCTCATGCTCAACAGTGCCAGGGGCAGACAGTACACCCAATTTCTATGTGTTTCCTCTATAAGCTTCCTTAACTTATTCTTCAATGTTCCATTGTGTCTCTCTACCAATGCTGCAGATTGAGGGTGATACTTACAATGATTTTTCAAAGAAATTCCAAAATACCTGCTCAGCTGTTGTATGGTTTGGTTTACAAAATGTGTGCCATTATCACTGTAGATCCTTTCCGGTATGCCAAATTTGGGAATGATTTCTTTAACAAGGGTTTTCGCAACAGTAGCTGCATCTGGATTTTTGGTCAGAAAAGCTTCCACCCATTTGGAAAACATATCTACAATGACAAGACAATACTTCTTATTTTCGCATTTGTTCAGTTCTATGAAATCCATACAGATAGTATGGAACAGATACGGTGGTGTAGGGAAACTCCCTTGCTTGGGCTTTAACGCCCCTTGTGCATGATGTTTATTACAAACGTGACATGACGAACAAAAATTTTTAGTGTAGTTTATGAATCCATATGTTGTGAACACCCGGTTCACTAACTGTACCATCCACCCTGTAGAGACATGGCATTGCCCATGGCTCAACAAAGCTGCATATCTAAACAAGTTAGATGGCAATATCGGTTTTCCCTCTTTGGAGATGTACAGCCCTTTCTCGAGAATTGCTCCTCGTTTTATCCATCTCTGTTTCTCAACTTGCGTAGTAAGTGTCTGCATTGTTTTTAACATTTCTAAGTCTAAAATCTTAGAAGGTTGTAATTCCTCATTCAAAAGAAATACTTCTGAAGCTGAAGCTGCCTGCTTTGCAGCTGTATCAGCTCTCGCATTACCTTTTGAAATTCTATCCTGTTGCTTGGTATGAGCTATGCATTTACAAATAGCTACTTTCTGAGGTAACTGAATAGATTCTAAAAGATCTAAAATAAACTGTGCATGATTGATTGGTTTGCCAGTAGATGTTATCATGCCTCGATTTTTCCACTGTTGCGCAAAAACATGTACAGTAGAAAAAGCGTACTGGCTGTCAGTAAAAATGTTCACACATTTTCCCTTTGCTAAGGTACATGCCCGTGTTAAGGCAATCAGTTCTGCTGCCTGTGCAGATAAATTGTGTGGTAAAGATTTTGCTTCTATAATCTCAGTATCAGAAACGACTGCATATCCTACTAGGTTCTGTCCTGTGGGACCCTTTTTGCATGAGCCGTCCACGTAGTATGTCACCTCGGCATCATCCAAGGGAACATCCGTAAGATCTTTTCTAGGCAGTGTCTTTTGCTCAATCTCCTGCAGGCAGCTGTGCGGTTTGCCATCTGCAGGAGTTGGAAGCAAGGTAGACGGATTCAAAGTTGTGCATCATTCAATTGTCATATAAGGTTGTCTCAACAATATAGTCATACAGGAAAGATGCCTAGCAGGAGAAAGATATGCTACTTTTTCTTGAAGTAAAATAATCGCGACTGCATGAGGCACTTTCAATGTGAGAGGGTGGAACAACACTACTGAGGCCGAAGCCTGCACTGCCATTGCAGCTGCGACTACTGCTTGTACACAGTGGGGTAAAGACTGCGCCACTGGGTCTAGTTGTGATGAATAGTAAGCAATGGGGTGTTGCTTGTCCCCATGCTGTTGTGTTAACACTGATGTCATATAACCTTGCTTACAATCTACTGTTTGGAAAAATCGTTTATGATAGTTTGGTAATCCTAAAACTAATGAGGATGCTATCAACTGTTTCAATTTGCAGAAAGCAGATTCTGCTTCTGGTGTCCATTATAACAAATCTTGTGCTGCCATAGGCTTCTTGTATATTAAGTTAGTCAGAGGTGCAGATTCCAAAGCATAGTTTGGAATCCAGCTCCGACAAAAATTGGTCGTACCCAGGAAGGACATCATTTCCTTCTTGGTAGTGGGTTTCGGTGCTTGCAAAATCGCTATTTTTCTGTCCTCATCTAATGTTCTACCCTCTTTGGATATTACATATCCTAAGTATTTAACTTGCTTTCTCCAAAGCTGCAATTTGTTTTTGTTTACTTTATGTCCTTGAGTGGCTAAAAATTATAATAATGCTATGGTATCTTCTTTGCAATCTTGCTGGGTGGGGGCTGCCAGCAGGATGTCATCAACATAAAGTAAAATCTGACTGCCTCTCGGTGGGGTAAATCCCACCAAGTTGCTTGCCATCTCTTGTGAGAATATTGTCGGACTTTCACAATATCCCTGTGGTAGTCGCGTATATGTGTACCTTTTCCCCTGAAATGTGAATGCAAACCAATGTTGTCTGTCAGGGTGTATTGGTATCGAAAAGAATGCATTGCTAATATCTACCACAGAAAAATATTTCTGTTGAGGTTTTAAATCATTCAACAGGGTGTGTGGATCTGGCACCATAGGTGCCCTTGGTATTACTGCGTCATTTACAGCTTGTAAATCTTGGACCATACGCCATTCTCCATTTGCTTTCCTAACAGGAAATAAGGGTGTGTTACATGGTGAATCAGGAGATTCCACCAGTACTCCTTCCTTAAGTAAAGCTGCTATTATAGATTTAATTCCTACTTCTGCATCTTTTCTCAAGGGATATTGTCTCTTCTGTGGTCTAAATGCTGACTTTGGCGTGATAGTGACTGGTCCTGCTGTACGAATAAGTCCTACATCTGATTTGCCTGTTGACCAGAGAGTTTCTGGTATGCTTTGAAGGAATCTTCTTCCTCTTTTAATAAGAGTGCTAATCAGCTGTCCTCGCTAGACTGCAAGTGTACAGCTGAGTGTGTCTGTGTTATCCAGTTTAACTTCTGCTTTTGTACTCCCTGTTCTGACAGTTCTAACTCTGTCTGTTTTTCCCATCTCGTGACTTTTTCTCCTAAGTCTGCCCATTTTGCATTTTTGTCCTTAGTCAAGCTAACATGTGGTAATCGATTAGATTTGTAAAGTGCAAAGAATTCCTGGGGCAATGAACAGCTAGCTACACTGTTCCCTTCTATGTCCCAGTACAGATTACATAATACTAACCTGTTTTCACGGTTTCTAAACAATTCTTGCTCATATTCCTTGTCAGGTCCTGGTGTGCTACAATAATACAGAGTACAGTGCAACAAATGTTGTTTATCAGTGTCAAGGGAGGGGAACTTCCTGATGGCTATGTTCATCAGCTCTTCGGTTACTGCCCCTGGACCAGTCGTAACTTTAAGTCCTGGCTGTACAAATAAAATGTTTCACTCTCCGATCGCACTGCAAAAGTATCAATTTGTCACTGTGCTTCCATACCCTGCATAGTTGAAACTACTGCTATACCAAATAGCTGCATAAGGTCTCTGTCCAAGAGGTTTACTGGGCATTTTGCAGAAACAACAATTTTGCTTTTCTGGGTCAATCCTGAAACAGGATCAGTTAGCGTGATGTTATGGGAGAGGGGCTCTCGATACAGCTGTCCATTAGCTGCTTTCGCTAATATGTAATCAGGTGATTCTGAGTTCTCTGGCAGTTTGGAGGGATGTATCAGGGTCCGTGAGGCCCCCGAGTCACACAAAAATGTGACTTCCCTCCCTTCTACCAGGAGTGTGACTTCTGGTTTTGTGTCTGCTAAATAGAGCTCTAAGCTCAATAAAGCCAAATCCAATATTTCATTTCCTTCACCATCTGTGACTTCTCGCACTTCCTCTATTTCTTCTGTCATATTTTCTACTCCCTCTATCACATTCTCATTTGTCCTTTCTCCACTATCCTCTTCTAGTGATTCCTGACTACCATATAGTCAGTCCTCACCCTCCTTATCTTCCGTGGTTGCCTTCTTGTTTTTCTTGCAATCCCTTGCCAAGTGTCCCTTTTTACCGCATTTAAAGCACTCCCCCCTTTTCTTTCGTCCTTCAAAGTCCTCTGATCGTTGATCAGATTGTTTGTTTCCCTGGGCATTTCTCTTGCACTTTTTCCCGGACTGTACTACATAAACTTCTGCTTCATCTTCTACAGAAAATACTTGGGCTTTCTTTTTCTTTTTGCTGTTAAAATGCCTTTTGGCATGCCTAGCATACTCAAGCAATGACTGTAATCTGCTTGTACGATGATCTACCATATGCTTTGTGATAAAACTGCTTATGGGTGCAATACTGCCTTTTAAAAATGCATTCTTTAACTGCTGCTCATATGGGGAATCATGTGTCTGGTCTTCAGGAACCTGCATTCCACAATGGTTATTAAAACACTCTAATAATCTAGCATAATATCTGTCAACAGTTTCACCTTCTTGTTGGATGCATTGATTAATGCAAGTCCAGTCTGCCCTAGGCTTTCATTTCTCAGAGATTCGGTCTGTAAGACCTTTCACTCTGTTGTCTAGCTCTGGGCTGCTATGTGGGAAGGGTTTGTGTTCTGCATCATGGGGATTCCAGTTGCCACTGAACTTGTGCCAATCTGGTCCCACGATTTGTCTGACTACTTTTTCTACTTCTTCTCCATTTAGGTTATAACTTAACCTCATGCCTTGTAAGTCTTCTAAGAATTTTCTAAAATTAACTTTTGGATGGGGAATTCCCTCAGTGGCATTCCGGATATCTTCCGGTGTCCATGGTCTGTACACTAGGAGAGTTGGGTCCTGTCCTTCTTGTCCTGCCTGAGGATTAGGTACTTCTATAAGTGGGCATATTTCTTCTTCACTCACATATCATGAATTTCTACCCATTTGATATAGCTCAATGTCCCCTTTTGAGTTTCCCGCTCGTGTTCGAGACCTGGTCTCAACGGGATCTCTAACAAACGGCTTTACTTTTGCAGGAATAGCAGGATATCGTGGGGGTGGACCAACTTGTTCACTTGCTTCATATTCTGGTAAGGGAAGAGGAGGGGGCGGAGGGGCCGATGCTATTACTAAGTTATTATCCTCTTTACCTAAAAACATTGTTTTTGAGTTATTGCTCTTTTGTTCCCTACGGTTTGCTTCCTCAATCCACCTGTGTGCCTGAGGAATTCCTAATTTACGTTGCTTTTTTACCTGACCTCTGGAATCAGTTTTAAGCTGTTTGACAAGTTTAACAAGTGAGGATTTTTCTAATTTACCATCAAATTCATACTTATTAACCCATTTTGAGTAGTATTTAACATTATCGGCACGTTGTGATTGCATATATTTCGCATCTTCAGTTAACGGGAGATCTTTTTGTGCACTTATTTCCCATTTTGTTCTAACCTTTAGAATGTTACATAACCCTGCTTATCTTTTATGTGGTACCATGGGATTTTTTATAGCCTCTCCAGAATGACTGCCTACTTATTCTGTTTCCCTGATCTATGACAAGACAGCAATCTTTTTGTCCCTGATCTGTACAAAACAAATCTCCTGACAAAACAATGCTAATCAAGTCCCTGATCTAAAACAGAAAAGGAGAGGGTAAATTCACCTTACCTGAGCCTCTGTGATTGATCACCTGGTTCGAGGTAAACCCGTCCTTCAGTCGCAGATCAGAAAGTGGCTGGCCTCTTTTGTACGACAATTCAGTCGGAGGTCTTTTCAGATAAGAAGAACCAATGTGGTTTCTTCCCCGTACGGTTTCAAGCCACCTGGCCTGTCTGATCTGAGGCGAAGTGAAGGTTTCCGGTCCAGAAGACCAATCTGTCAAAGGAAAAACTTCAAAGACCAATACACGTAAGGTTCAGGTTAAGGCACTTTTTAATTCTTGCAGCAAGGAGACAAAAACATGCAGAAATACAGAGTTTGTCTGATTAGTAACAGGAAGTGAAGCCATTCTTATACTGTTTTACAAGTCATTGCCTTCTAAAGCTGACATAATCAAATACAAGCCTTCAATATTGTTTTTCACAGTAAATATTGCTCATGATTTTCTGCTGACATGACATTACATTGTAAGAAACTTTTTGAAAACTAACATGGCCTTGGAGACCACTAGCTAGTTACAATTATTTCTACAGTGCTGTGTTACATTTCAAGGTACTCTGTTAATTCAAGCACAAAGCAAACACAGATTATAGTTCATATTCTTCAAGCAGTCTTTGTTCTACTTATCTATCCTTCCTGCAGCTGTGTATGTTCTCATAGCACAAACAGAGCTAATTGTCTAAGTTTAATAACATTATAGAAACGGTATTGTTCTATTCATTATTTTCCTAACCCAGCAGAAAATCATCTGCTTCTCAGTAAATTTCCAAAGGCATAAGCAAGATTTCAGCTGTGCTGACAAAATACAAGGTCAGAAAGCATGGTCAGAAAGCATTTGCAGTTTATATGGATTTATGCAGTATGAAATAGAATAAATGTGTTAACCCTTTTGGGCTTTTAAAAGCACTAATATACACATTAATATATATTTTTCTAACATTTCCCCCCTAGTAATATTTTTATTCTACTGTCAAAAGCATAAACAGTTTGTTTCTTCTCCTAACCTCTTCCATTCAGGATTTGCAGTTAAGAGAATCATTCAGTTTAACTTATGAAATCTTTTCAGTCTTTAACAGTTCTTCAAACTCAGTACTTTGGTATAAGGTTTCAGAAACCGACATATCTATAAAATCTTTGATCAATCTTTTCATGCAGGGGATGCCACAACAAACACATACTCCCAACAGGAGTATACCTACACAAATGGCAATCAAGATGTTCATTAGGATGGTACCCCACCCCCCAAACTATTTCTGGAAAAAGTCCGTCAGTGGGTTTGGGCCTGGTTTGGTCATAGCCGACACTTGCTGAATCACCTCAAGATGGTTGTCTATCTCGTGCTGGTTGTCAGGAATGTACAAACAGCACTCTTCTTGGATTAAAGCGCATGTACCATCTCTCACGGCTAGGGTGAAGTCAAGAGCCATGCGGTTTTGAAGCATCACAGTTCTCATAGCATTCAGTTCATCAGTTACTAATTCAAGAGTGGAAAAAGTTGCATTGCTCATTACTTTGAGGAGTTTAGACAGTTTTCTCAGCTCCCAAATTGATTTCACTGCTCCATATGCTGGTAATATGCCTGCCCACGATATAACAGTATCACTCAAGTCCATATGTGTCAGTTTATCGCCCATGGACTGATGGTTTCTCCGGCCCACCTCGATTTGTCCCACTGGATTCTCAGGTTTCTTGACAGGTTTCTTGGTGACCTCTCTGGCATTTTGAATTTTACCTCGAGGCAAAACTGCAGTGTGTCGTATGGCTGGAACCAGGTAACCCAAAAAACAACTGCCGGACCAATTCTCAGGTAACTATTTGTATGCCTTTTTCCCACACACAAAATAACAATCCTCTACCTTAGTAGTAACCTTGCTATTAATATATACTTGCCCTGCATGAAACATTTTCCTATCAATTGTAGACAGTTGCTTAAAAAGAACATCATTATGTTGTACTTCATTAATTGTTTTATGCATCAATTCAAGAAATGAATCATAGTTTGTATTACAATAAGAACCTGCATTATTTGCTTTAGTGTAACATTTGCAAGGAACTGTCAAATTGCTATTACTGCAACTCACCTGAACATTATCATTTTTGTAGAAACACACATTTCCCTTCTGTGGAACAGACAAGTGCAATGCTATTTTATCTTGTGATTTAACAGTTGTGGTGTCATAAATCAAGTTTTCCCAGGTCTCATTGACCCCTAGGGGGACTGCAGTCATTAGTATTCCCCTGTATGCTGTCGGTAAAGCTGTACAGATCCAGCAATTTGAAACATTAAAAGTCTCAGCATACACATATTTAATTGCTTGGTAAGTGTTAAAGTTCAGGTGCCAGTCTATGAGTAACGCATCACGTTTATTCAGTTCAGCTTGTGTGGCTGGAAAAAACAACACAACAAAACGATTAGTGTCACCAGTATAGTTAACAGGATGATCATGCAATACTTCTGTGGTTGTTCTGCATTCCTGTTTGCTCTGGATTTTGTCATTTTTATTCTTGTTGTGTAACAGTAACAAGATTTTTGTCCAGTTCAAGGTTTTTCACCAGTTTGCAGTGTGTCATGTGAATCCAAGATGATCACTCTGCAATCTTGACTGCAGTGGGTGTTGACAGTAGCACTTGGAATGGGCCTTCCCACTTTGGTGTCGTCCAGTTCTTCTTTTTGATGACCTTCACCCAGACCCACATGCCTGGGACTACTGCTGCTTCTGATGGTCTGGCTTCTTCTTTATCTGAAACAGAATTTAACGGCAGCAAATGTTTAGAATTCAATAACTTCTGCATATACTCTGCAAGTGTAGAGTCAGCTTCCTGGTCTGCAGGCATGAGAGGTTTCCACTGAGGTATATAATATGCTCGTCCAAATAACTTCTCAAAAGAAGTCAATCCCTTTGCATTCGGAACAGTTCTGATGCTCAACAGTGCCAGGGGCAGACAGTACACCCAATTTCTATGTGTTTCCTCTATAAGCTTTCTTAACTTATTCTTCAATGTTCCATTATGTCTCTCTACCAATGCTGCAGATTGAGGGTGATACGCACAATGAATTTTCAAAGAAATTCCAAAATACCTGCTCAGCTGTTGTATGGTTTGGCTTACAAAATGTGTGCCATTATCACTGTAGATCCTTTCCGGTATGCCAAATTTGGGAATGATTTCTTTAACAAGGGTTTTCACAACAGTAGCTGCGTCTGGATTTTTGGTCGGAAAAGCTTCCACCCATTTGGAAAACATATCCACAATGACAAGACAATACTTCTTATTTTCGCATTTGTTCAGTTCTATGAAATCCATACAGATAGTATGGAATGGATATGGTGGTGTAGGGGAACTCCCTTGCTTGGGCTTTAATGCCCCTTGTGCATGATGATTATTACAAACGTGACATGACAAACAAAAATTTTTAGTGTAGTTTATGAATCCATATGTTGTGAACACCCGGTTCACTAACTGTACCATCCGCCCTGTAGAGACATGGCATTGCCCATGGCTCAACAAAGCTGCATATCTAAACAAGTTATATGGCAATATCAGTTTTCCCTCTTTGGAGATGTACAGCCCTTTCTCGAGAATTGCTCCTCGTTTTATCCATCTCTGTTTCTCAACTTGCGTAGTAAGTGTCTGCATTGTTTTTAACATTTTTAAGTCTAAAATCTTAGAAGGTTATAATTCCTCATTCAAAAGAAATACTTCTGAAGCTGAAGCTGCCTGCTTTGCAGCTGTATCAGCTCTCGCATTACCTTTTGAAATTCTATCCTGTTGCTTGGTACGAGCTATGCATTTACAAATAGCTACTTTCTGAGGTAACTGAATAGATTCTAAAAGATCTAAAATAAACTGTGCATGATTGATTGGTTTGCCAGTAGATGTTATCATTCCTCGATTTTTCCACTGTTGCGCAAAAACATATACAGTAGAAAAAGCGTACTGGCTGTTAGTAAAAATGTTCACACATTTACCCTTTGCTAAGGTACATGCCCGTGTTAAGGCAATCAGTTCTGCTGCCTGTGCAGATAAATTGTGTGGTAAAGATTTTGCTTCTATAATCTCAGTATCAGAAACGACTGCATATCCTACTAGGTTCTGTCCTGTGGGACCCTTTTTGCATGAGCCATCCACGTAGTATGTCACCTCGGCATCATCCAAGGGAACATCCGTAAGATCTTTTCTAGGCAGTGTCTTTTGCTCAATCTCCTGCAGGCAGCTGTGCGGTTTGCCATCTGCAGGAGTTGGAAGCAAGGTAGACGGATTCAAAGTTGTGCATCATTCAATTGTCATATGAGGTTGTCTCAACAATATAGTCATACAGGAAAGATGCCTAGCAGGAGAAAGATATGCTACTTTTTCTTGAAGTAAAATAATCGCGACTGCATGAGGCACTTTCAATGTGAGAGGGTGGAACAACACTACTGAGGCCGAAGCCTGCACTGCCATTGCAGCTGCGACTACTGCTTGTACACAGTGGGGTAAAAACTGCTCCACTGGGTCCAGTTGTGATGAATAGTAAGCAATGGGGTGTTGCTTGTCCCCATGCTGTTGTGTTAACACTGATGTCATATAACCTTGCTTACAATCTACTGTTTGGAAAAATCGTTTATGATAGTTTGGTAATTCTAAAACTAATGAGGATGCTATCAACTGTTTCAATTTGCAGAAAGCAGATTCTGCTTCTGGTGTCCATTGTAACAAATCTTGTGCTGCCATAGGCTTCTTGTATATTAAGTTAGTCAGAGGTGCAGATTCCAAAGCATAGTTTGGAATCCAGCTCCGACAAAAATTGGTCGTACCCAGGAAGGACATAATTTCCTTCTTGGTAGTGGGTTTTGGTGCTTGCAAAATCGCTATTGTTCTGTCCTCATCTAATGTTCTACCCTCTTTGGATATTACATATCCTAAGTATTTAACTTGCTTTCTCCAAAGCTGCAATTTGTTTTTGTTTACTTTATGTCCTTGAGTGGCTAAAAATTATAATAACGCTATGGTATCTTCTTTGCAATCTTGCTGGGTGGGGGCTGCCAGCAGGATGTCATCAACATAAAGTAAAATCTGACTGCCTCTCGGTGGGGTAAATCCCACCAAGTTGCTTGCCATCTCTTGTGAGAATATTTCAGACTTTTGCAATATCCCTGTGGTAGTCGCGTATATGTGTACCTTTTCCCCTGAAATGTGAATGCAAACCAATGTTGTCTGTCAGGGTGTATTGGTATCGAAAAGAATGCATTGCTAATATCTACCACAGAAAAATATTTCTGTTGAGGTTTTAAATCATTCAACAGGGTGTGTGGATCTGGCACCATAGGTGCCCTTGGTATTACTGCATCATTTACAGCTTGTAAATCTTGGACCATACGCCATTCTCCATTTGCTTTCCTAACAGGAAATAAGGGTGTGTTACATGGTGAATCAGGAGATTCCACCAGTACTCCTTCCTTAAGTAAAGCTGCTATTATAGGTTTAATTCCTACTTCTGCATCTTTTCTCAAGGGATATTGTCTCTTCTGTGGTCTAAATGATGACTTTGGCGTGATATGACTGGTCCTGCTGTATGAATAAGTCCTACATCTGATTTGCCTGTTGACCAGAGAGTTTCTGGTATGCTTTGTAAGGAATCTTCTTCCTCTTTTAATAAGAGTGCTAATCAGCTGTCCTCGCTAGACTGCAAGTGTACGGCTGAGTGTGTCTGTGTTATCCAGTTTAACTTCTGCTTTTGTACTCCCTGTTCTGACAGTTCTAACTCTGTCTGTTTTTCCCATCTCGTGACTTTTTCTCCTAAGTCTGCCCATTTTGCATTTTTGTTCTTAGTCAAGCTAACATGTGGTAATCGATTAGATTTGTAAAGTGCAAAGAATTCCTGGGGCAATGAACAGCTAGCTACACTGTTCCCTTCTATGTCCCAGTACAGATTTCATAATACTAACCTGTTTGCACGGTTTCTAAACAATTCTTGCTCATATACCTTGTCAGGTCCTGGTGTGCTACAATAATACAGAGTACAGTGCAACAAATTTTGTCAAGGGAGGGGAACTTGCTGATGGCTACGTTTATCAGCTCTTCAGTTACTGCCCCTGGACCAGTCGTAACTAAGTCCTGGCTGTACAAATAAAATGTTTCACTCTCCGATCGCACTGCAAAAGTATCAATTTGTCACTGTGCTTCCATACCCTGCTTAGTTGGAACTACTGCTATACCAAATAGCTGCATAAGGTCTCTGCCCAAGAGGTTTACTGGGCATTTTGCAGAAACAACAATTTTGCTTTTCTGGGTCATTCCTGAAACAGGATCAGTTATTGCGATGTTATGGGAGAGGGGCTCTCGATACAGCTGTCCATTAGCTGCTTTCGCTAGTATGTAATCAGGTGATTCTGAGTTCTCTGGCAGTTTGGAGGGATGTATCAGGGTCCATGAGGCCCCCGAGTCACACAAAAATGTGACTTCCCTCCCTTCTACCAGGAGTGTGACTTCTGGTTTTGTGTCTGCTAAATAGAGCTCTAAGCTCAATAAAGCCAAATCCAATATTTAATTTCCTTCACCATCCGTGACTTCTCGCACTTCCTCTATTTCTTCTGCCACATTTTCTACTCCCTCTATCACATTCTCATTTGTCCTTTCTCCACTATCCTCTTCTAGTGATTCCTGACTACCATATAGTCAGTCCTCACCCTCCTTATCTTCCGTGGTTGCCTTCTTGTTTTTCTTGCAATCCCTTGCCAAGTGTCCCTTTTTACCGCATTTAAAGCACTCCCCCCTTTTCTTTCATCCTTCAAAGTCCTCTGATCGTTGATCAGATTGTTTGTTTCCCTGGGCATTTCTCTTGCACTTTTTCCCGGACTGTACTACATAAACTTCTGCTTCATCTTCTACAGAAAATACTTGGGCTTTCTTTTTCTTTTTGCTGTTAAAATGCCTTTCAGCATGCCTAGCATATTCAAGCAATGACTGTAATCTGCTTGTACGATGATCTACCATATGCTTTGTGATAAAACTGCTTATGGGTGCAATACTGCCTTTTAAAAATGCATTCTTTAACTGCTGCTCATATAGGGAATCATGTGTCTGGTCTTCAGGAACCTGCATTCCACAATGGTTATTAAAACACTCTAATAATCTAGCATAATATCTGTCAACAGTTTCACCTTCTTGTTGGATGCATTGATTAATGCAAGTCCAGTCTGCCCTAGGCTTCCATTTCTCAGAGATTCGGTCTGTAAGACCTTTCACTCTGTTGTCTAGCTCTGCGCTGCTATGTGGGAAGGGTTTGTGTTCTGCATCACGGGGATTCCAGTTGCCACTGATCATGTGCCAATCTGGTTCCACGATTTGTCTGACTACTTTTTCTACTTCTTCTCTGTTTAGGTTATAACTTAACCTCATGCCTTGTAAGTCTTCTAAGAATTTTCTAAAATTAACTTTGGGATGGGGAATTCCCTCAGTGGCATTCCGGATATCTTCCGGTGTCCTTGGTCTGTACACTAGGAGAGTTGGGTCCTGTCCTTCTTGTCCTGCCTGAGGATTAGGTACTTCTATAAGTGAGCATATTTCTTCTTCACTCACATATCGTGAATTTCTACCCATTTGATATAGCTCAATGTCCCCTTTTGAGTTTCCCACTCATGTTCGAGACCTGGTCTCAACGGGATCTCTAACAACTGGCTTTGCTTTTGCAGGAATAGCAGGATATCGTGGGGATGGACCAACTTGTTCACTTGCTTCATATTCTGGTAAGGGAAGAGGAGGGGGTGGAGGGGCCGATGCTATTACTAAGTTATTATCCTCTTTATCTAAAAACATTGTTTTTGAGTTATTGCTCTTTTGTTCCCTACGGTTTGCTTCCTCAATCCACCTGTGTGCCTGAGGAATTCCTAATTTACGTTGCTTTTTTACCTGACCTCTGGAATCAGTTTTAAGCTGTTTGACAAGTTTAACAAGTGAGGATTTTTCTAATTTACCATCAAATTCATACTTATTAACCCATTTTGAGTAGTATTTAACATTATCGGCACGTTGTGATTGCATATATTTCGCATCTTCGGTTAACGGTGGAGTTTGAGATCTTTTTGTGCACTTATTTCCCATTTTGCTCTAACCTTTAGAATGTTACGTAACCCTGCTTATCTTTTACGTGGTACCACAGGATTTTTTATAGCCTCTCCAGAATGACTGCCTACTTATTCTGTTTCCCTGATCTATGACAAGACAGCAATCTTTTTGTCCCTGATCTGTACAAAACAAATCTCCTGACAAAACAATGCTAATCAAGTCTGTGATCTAAAACAGAAAAGGAGAGGGTAAATTCACCTTACCTGAGCCTCTGTGATTGATCACCTGGTTCGAGGTAAACCCGTCCTTCAGTCGCAGATCAGAAAGTGGCTGGCCTCTTTTGTACGACAATTCAGTCGGAGGTCTTTTCAGATAAGAAGAACCAATGTGGTTTCTTCCCCGTACGGTTTCAAGCCACCTGGCCTGTCTGATCCGAGGCGAAGTGAAGGTTTCCGGTCCAGAAGACCAATCTGTCAAAGGAAAAACTTCAAAGACCAATACACGTAAGGTTCAGGTTAAGGCACTTTTTAATTCTTGCAGCAAGGAGACAAAAACATGCAGAAATACAGAGTTTGTCTGATTAGTAACAGGAAGTGAAGCCATTCTTATACTGTTTTACAAGACATTGCCTTCTAAAGCTGACGTAATCAAATACAAGCCTTCAATATTGTTTTTCACAGTAGATATTGTTCATGATTTTCTGCTGACATGACATTACATTGTAAGAAACTTTTTGAAAACTAACATGGCCTTGGAGACCACTAGCTAGTTACAATTATTTCTACAGTGCTGTGTTACATTTCAAGGTACTCTGTTAATTCAAGCACAAAGCAAATACAGATTATAGTTCATATTCTTCAAGCAGTCTTTGTTCTACTTATCTATCCTTCCTGCAGCTGTGTATGTTCTCATAGCAAAAACAGAGCTAATTGTCTAAGTTTAATAACATTATAGAAACGGTATTGTTCTATTCATTATTTTCCTAACCCAGCAGAAAATCATCTGCTTCTCAGTAAATTTCCAAAGGCATAAGCAAGATTTCAGCTGTGCTGACAAAATATAAGGTCAGAAAGCATGGTCAGAAAGCATTCACAGTTTATATGGATTTATGCAGTATGAAATAGAATAAATGTGTTAACCCTTTTGGGCTTTTAAAAGCACTAATATACACATTAATACATATTTTTCTAACAGGTAGATTACCATATCTAACAATATTTGGTAGGTTGTGGGAGAAGGGTCCAATTGCCCCTGAAGTATGGTCCTAGCAAGACTTGATCTAGACCCAGAGAAAGAATCAAGCTTATAGTGTTTTGTAAAAGTGTGTACAGATAATCAAGCTGCAGTTTCTAGAGTACTTCTAGAATCTAACCTTTTCCAAAAAGCATGAAGCCAAGTCCCTAGTAGAATGGGCCTTGACCCTGGCTGGAATAGATTTGTTATGGTGAGTATAACAAAAGGTACTAGCCTTAGACAACCATTTAGAAATAGTCTGTTTTGACAGAGGTTGTCCCTTTACAGTGACGAGAAAAGAACGATGCAAAGATCAGAAAGATGTAGTTCTGTCAAGACAGTACCTTAGTAGTCGGTGGACATCAAAGGTATGGAGTATCCCTTTTCACTTTTCATTTTTACCTTCAGGAAAGAAAATGGGGAGATGGATAGTTTGGCTTAAAGTAATCTCAGATACCACTTCAGGCATAAAAGAAGGAATATTTTCAAAACAAGCCCTGTCCCTATGGAAAATAAGTTAGGGTTGACTCACTATAAGAGCTTGCAACTCAGATATCCTTCTTGCAGAGATCAGAACAATCAGTAAAACTGTTTTCCATGTTAAGAACCTCAAGTTATCCAGATAAGCTGGGTCATATGGAGCAAATGTTAGCTTCTCTAACAGAAAATTAAGATACCAAGTAGGGGCTACTGGTTTTCTAGGAGGCCTCTTATGCAAAGTCCACTTCAAGAACATTTTGACATGAGACTGCATTGAAAGAGGGGGATCCATGGGCAGGCATGCTGAAATGACTGATAAATGAACTTTGACAGAGGAATAAGAAAGGCCATAGAGTAGTAACTCACACAAATATTATAAAACAAGAGAACAACTAGCCTGAAAGGGTGGTGGTTATTATTCTGGAATGAACTAGAAAACCTGCTTCATTTGCTAATATATGATTTTCTAGTAAAAGGCTTTCTTGCCTTCATTAGTAGATGCCACATGTCCTCAGAAAACAGGTGCCTAAAAGGAATTAAGACCAATTGAAGATGATTGATGTCAGGGTGTATCAAATACCCCTGGTCTTGTGTGATTGGATCCATTCTGTGAGGAGGCTTGTGGTAATAGTCCCTGGTCATTTCCAAAAGAAAGGGAAAACTATAGTTGCCTGGGCCAGAAGGGAGTCACCAAAATGATCTTGGAGGATTCCTTCTTAATCTTCAGAAGTACCTTGGTTAATAGTGGAAATTAGTGGAGAGGGTGGAAAGGCATACAGGAACAATTCTGTCCAAAAAAAAAGAAAAGGAATCTGTCTTACAAGCCAACTTTCATGGAGTTCTGGAACAGAATTTTGCCAGTTGATTGTTCAGAGAGGAGGCAAAGAGGTCTAGTTGAGAAATTCCCCATAGATGGATCAAATCTTAGAAGACCCCCGATCTAGTTTCCATTCATGAGAATCTGCCCCTGTCCTGCTCAGCTGTATGCCTGTAGAGTGAGATTGCACTGTAATGCTGTATCTCCAGCTAAGATGGCTAGTCTGCAATTGAGGGTATGACCTGGTTCCATCCTGCTTGTTGATGAACCACATGACCGTGGTAATGTCTGTAACTGCTTGAAGAGATCCCAGGGACAAAAGATGGTTCAGATAATTGAGTGCCTTGATTAGGGCAACAGTCCCCTTGACATTTATGTGCTTATATCTGTCCTTGGTGTCCCACAGCCTCTGCACTTTTAACCCTCCAGAAACTGCTCGCCAAGCAAAGTCCTAAGTGTCTGTGGTAACTGACTACGTTGGAACAGGGAGGGAGAAAGGCAAACCTGGCATTTGAGGAGATTTGTTGTCCCCACCCTTCTGACAAAGCCCAGCAATGGGATCTGAAAAGATTAAGGGTTTTGATGCTGGGACCAAAGAGATTTTAGATAACACTGTATCATTCTCATGTGGAGTCTTGCCAGTGGTATCATGAGAATCATAGATGCCATGAGACCCAAAGTCCTGATGTATTCCCTTGCAGTGACCAAAGTCAGAGTAGAAAACCTTAGACACAAACCTAGATAAAGATCTATTTTTTTCCTGTGGAAGAAATGTTATTTGAACTGAAGTGTCTAGTTGACATCACAGGAACACAATCGTGTGAGGGAGTCAAGAAAGATTTTGAATGTTCTTTTGGAGTTCCAGTTTGTGCAAGTGATCTCTCACCCAACAGAGAGATTCCTGACTCCTTGAAAAAGACTCTGTAAAAATAAGCAAGTTGCCTAGATATGGAATGATGTGGATATCATGTAGCCTGTAGTGAGCTATAGTCAGAGCTAGACATTTTGTGAAGACTCTTGGTGCAGTGGATAGACCAAAGGGTATGTCAGAGAACTAAACAAAATGAATCCACTTAGCCTTGCCAAAGTCCTGCGAATCCAAAATAAGCAAAACAGAAGAAAAGATGGCAGGACACTGCTGCTGCTCAATAAAACTTTTAATAAAAACTTTAAAACAAGTGAACGAAGTAATCCACATGCAGACAAAATGAAAAAAGGTTAGCGCTTTCGGGTTACACCCTTCATCAGACAACAAACACTGCATGCACATTCTTTTTAAAAAGAGTCACAACCAATAAAAACCTTATAGGTCAATGAACACGCCTCTTCAGGAGTGTGGTTTAAAGGAATAACATCATTTAAACCTGTAGGTGTGCCATTAAGTCTATGATCCATTTAGTTTCATCCAAGGCAGTCTGCAGCCTGACACCCCGATTGTTCATTCTAATGTTAACTATCACTCTAAATGAAAAGCTATGTGTTGGATGTATGCATATCTGCCTATACAAGGCATTGCTATCATCCTATTCTTATACTTCCTAAATGTTGTAGGATTCTCACCTTAAACATATTTGTGGTCATGCCCACATAGAAACTGGGGCATTTGTGCATTCAGCCAAATAGACCACATTTGAGGTCCTGCAGTGGCTCTACCCTTAAAAACAACATTCTTCCGGTGGTTCTATGAAGTTAACCTCTTTATTGATAAAGCTGCAAGCTTTACATCACATGGAAGTGTACCTGCCCTGCTCTTAAATGGCCTGCTCTCAGAGAGACTATTCTCCTTACATAAAATGTCACTCAAGTTCTTATTCCTTCTATATTGAAAATAGGGTCTGTTATCAATTAGCCCCTTTAAACTGGTATCACTGGTGAGGATGTTCCAGTTGTTGTTAACAATTCTACAGATGTCACTGATGTTGCTCCCATAGGTGAACAGCAACTTGGTGCCTCTCCATATAATTGATAACAGACCCTATTTTCAATATAGAAGGAATAAGAACTTGAGTGACATTTTATGTAAGGAGAATAGTCTCTCTGAGAGCAGGCCATTTAAGAGCAGGGCAGGTACACTTCCATGTGGTACGTGTAAAGCTTGCAGCTTTATCAATAAAGAGGTTAACTTCATACATAGAACCACCGGGAAGAATGTTGTTTTTAAGGGTAGAGCCACTTGCAGGACCTCAAATGTGGTCTGTTTGGCTGAATGCACAAAATGCCCCAGTTTCTATGTGGGCATGACCACAAATATGTTTAAGGTGAGAATCCTACAACATTTAGGAAGTATAAGGAATAGGGATGATAGCAATGCCTTGTATAGGCATATATGCATACATCCAACACATAGCTTTTCATTTAGAGTGATAGTTAACATTAGAATGAACAATCGGGGGGGGGGGATGTCAGGCTGCAGACTGCCTTGGATGAAACTAAATGGATTATAGACTTAATGGCACACCTACCCCCAGGTTTAAATGATGTTATTCCTTTAAAACCCACACTCCTGAAGAGGCGTGTGTTTCATTGACCTATAAGGTTTTTATTGGTTGTGACTCTTTTTAAAAAGAATGTGCATGCAGTGTTTGTTGTCTGATGAAGGGTGTAACCCGAAAGCGCTAACCTTTTTTCATTTTGTCTGCATGTGGATTACTTCGTTCACTTATTTTAAAGTTTTTATTAAAAGTTTTATTGAGCAGCAGCAGTGTCCTGCCATCTTTTCTTCTGTTATGTCAGAGAACTACTAACATGATTCAGACACACAAAATCTTAAGGATGTGATGATAGGCCTCTTTTATGTCTGACATTGCCAAGGAACTTTAAAGAGGAAGAAGAGGTAACAGGTTGTGAAGTGACAACATTTTGAATTTGGGCACTATCACAAACAGGTTAGAAAAGAAAGATCCAAAACTGGTCTCCAAGCATTTTCTTTCTTTGGCACTAGGAACATCCTTGAATAAAACCCTTCCCCACCTAGGAGGGAGGAACTGGTTCTATCTCTCCTTGGGATAGCATGTGATGAAGAACAGGTAGAAACAAAATAGTCTGATCTGCAGGATGAGAAATGACCCCTTGGAAAGGAAAAACGTCCTTCCACTGCCATTTGTAAACTTGATGAATGATTTTCAGAACCCATTTGTCTGAAACAATTTGCTGCTAAACAGAAAAATGGAAATTCAAACATTTGGGATGAGAAAAGGGGCTGGGATGGGAGGGGAGTCACAAGTTCTCTTGAATGGCCATTCAGACTTGTTTGACTGTCCTTGGTTTTGGGTGGTTTGAGACATCTTTTCAGAATCCCCTTGCCATTTCTTCTTAAATGTTGACTTACCTGAAATCTGTTGAGGCTGTTTATTGTTTTTTTTGCCAAAACTGGATGAGGAGAAAGAAAATCCCTTGGACAATTTGGAAAAGGAGGGCTGAAAAATCTTAGATTCCATGCATCTGTTTGCCCCTTTCATCACACTTTTTGATCACATCTGCACAATAGGGGGCCAAACAATAAATTTATTTCCAAGAGAGAATTTAAAAAAAAATGTTTACATAATCTGAGAAGTTCTGAAAATGCATCCAAGCAAACCTCCTTAAAACAGTACCAGTGGCCATAGTCTTTGAAGAAGTAGCAACAGAGTCACACACACACACACACACACACACACACACACACACACACACACACACACACACACACACACACACACACACACAATCACACACCCACACACCCACACACAAACACACACACACACACACACACACACAGCAAACAATGACTAGTGACCTGTACAATAGAAGAAACTAAATTATTTAAAGCAGATTTTTCTTCACAAGAAGAACTTGCAGATAGAACATGCCTCATACTCTCACAATTTGTTAGAACAAACTTTAACATATGAGCCTGATAATTAAAATGTATGAAATTAAAACTGCAGAAGAACAAACTTTTTTCTCATACCTATCAATAATTTTCCTATCCTTATTAGAAAGAGTAGGATTGAATTAACTAAGTGCTTAGGTTTGGGAATAATGTATAAAAAGTTAAAACACTGAGGAACTTTATACATTATATCTGCCTTCTTAGAGACAGCTTGCTGACTATTGGGAAAATTGGTGGCAGTCAGACACACAGGATGGGGGAATGGGTGTAGGCTCTGGAAAATTCTTCTGTAACAAATAATAATTACTGAGGGACTGAGAAACCCCAGTGTTCTCCCACTGCAAGCATGGGGACATTCTAGCGATAGTCTCAAAGAAAGAGAAACCCTCACAGGGAGAATCAGAAATGGAGCACTCATCAGAGTCTGAATCAAAAATTTGAGAGCAAAATCCTGAATCCACCCCTGTAGCTTCCTGTTCTGATTCAGAATCTCAGATTTCTTCAGGAAAAGAGGTGTCCCTCTTTCTTTTACCAGAAGTACTTTACAAGAAGGAAAAAAAGCCTGAATTAAACCCTGAGCCAGTCACAGTAAGCCACTCCTATACAAAGAAATGTGAGGAGGGGTAGATACATGCTTTGTTTTCTGTTTCTTTTTGACAGGAAAAATGGGGCCAACCATGTTACCAATGGCAGTTACTGCTTCTCTAGGAATTTGCAGAACATTCTGACCAACAGGAAACCTTCCCTGTTGCCTCTCCCAGGACCGACAAGAGTGGCTCTCCGTTTCCCACTGAGGGGAGATCAGCTGCGGATGATGTGGTCAGCACACTGCCCATAGTGATTGTAGATGCTACACCAGAGGGATCCTGTGTAAAAGATGAATGGTCTGAAGTACAACAAATAGCCACAGCACAGTCACCCACATGCAGCTGAGGCAAATTGCTAGCCTATGCGTAGGCAAAGGCTGTTTGCTTAACTTTTTATTTTTGTGGCTGGAAGAAGGACCAACCATGAGACCAGTAATCTCTTCCATGGTCAGGCAGAAAATGATGTCTGTTTCTCAGGGAAGACAAGCAGCAAATGACAGTAAAACTACCAGTCCACAAAAATAACTTTTTACTCAGAAAATACATAGTAAAAAGCACTTCAAAACATCATGGCATCCCTAAAATAAAATAAAAAAACAGAAAATATGTTTTCAGTTAGTTTACACTACTTTTAAAATGACAGAAAGAAACAAGTGCTCCATTTAAAAAAACTTTACAGTCTTGAGACAGTTCATTAAATAACAGCATTCCTAGCTTTAAAATATCTTTCCCGGAGAGGGAAATAAAAAAATGAACAAATTTTAAGAAAAAGGAAGTTTTTTTTTCCCCAAAGAGAACTTATCTGCCCAGCAAAGAAAAGTACAAGCTGGTGGTCGATTCTCAAAAGCCTCAGAGGAGCATACTCTTAAGCAGGAGTAAAGCTCTAAATAGCTTTGGACCCAAATGTGTGTGGTAGTCAGCTCAGCTTGAGCTGCTTGGCAGTCTGAGTGCATGGAGGTGCACTGAAACTTTGGAAACTGACCGGCCATTATATCTTGGTAGGCTATAACCCCTATAGCTGAGGCTACTGCAGTAGTGATCAATATGAAGAACATCTGGTGCTGTCATTCAAAAGAGTTAGTATCAATAACAAGGTCCTTACTGATGAAGGCACTCCCTTTATGTCAATGATTGTGCCAGAAATGTAGCTGGGGTGGGGTGAAGGGGGCAGTTGCCCCTGGTGCAAAGTGCTAGGTGATGTGTTTGGTAGATATTGATTGGGCTTTAGTGAATTAATGCCAGTATTGAATTTGTGGTCAGGACTGAAGCACTTTAGCACGCTATGTGTGGTTTAAATTGTAGCAAGTGGTTTGCAACAAATGTGTCAAGCAGCTTGCTACAGGTTTAAAAATAAAAGAAGAAGATTTTTTTCTTTTTTCTCCTGTAATTGGGAGTACAAGCTTGAGAAACGTTTTTTCTTTTTCGGTTCTTAACTTCAAAAGTTGAGGACATATGTAATTTCTAGCTACAACTCTGTTATGTAGGTGAGTAAAAGTCAAACATTTGAAAACATCAATGGGTTAGTAGAAAGGTTTAATAAGCACTGAGATCCCATGCTAATGAAAATCACTGATACAGATTACAAAGAAAGCAAACAAAAACAGGGCTAGTTATTAGTCTACCTACTGTTTGCAACCAGAGAGGTGCTACAAGCTTCAGCTGAGTTTATCACATTTGAACTTCTATATGGCAGGCATCCAAGAAGGATGCCTGACATTGTTAAGAAAATTTGGGAATATACATCATGTTTTAATTGAATGTTTATATAACCTAATAAACCAGCATACCTCTCAATTGTCCAGATTTTCACAGACTGCCCAGATTTTTTTTCTCATATTTTTGGTCTGTTCCTCATAAAATGTGTGGTTTACTGGCAAATCACTGGAATTATCATAGGTTCATAGGTTCATAGGTTTATACTAGGCTATCTGCCCTAAGGCATTTATAAGCCTAGCCCAAATTTTTGTGGCTTACGCCACCCCTTATATGAAAAAATACTGTGCCCATTAGTTTGTTGTGCCTCTGTCCAGCAGTGACACAGAGATGATTCCCGGGATAAACCTACGATCTCCCATCCACAGGTCAAGATTTCTCTTGAACAGAGCCAGCGAGGTGCTCTGCCTCACATGGATCGGGATTTTATTCCACAGCATAGGGAGTCTCTGAGTGATAAATCTATCCCTCCAGCACGTCCTATTTATATCCGTGCTAAGGTTTAAGTTGCTTGCTCTAGTGGTTTTGGTGGATTTGGATTTTTTGAGGTGGAGCATGTCCATTAATTCCGGGTTGGACATGGCCTTGTATGTCAGGCACATGTCACCTCAGAGCAGACGGTATACAACTGAATAGAGCTGGAGTTTCTTCAATCTGGCAGCATATGACAGATTTTGGAGTCCCTTTATCCTTTTGGTGAGGAACTTTTGGGGTCTCTCCAATTGCTGCAGATGTCGGGTGAGATACATCCCGAAAGGGGCATTGTACTCGATCACTGGTCTGATAAGTGAAGAGTACAGGGGAACAATGATCTCACTAGATCTGGATGTGAATCCCTTCATGATCAGGTGGGCAATGTAGAAGGTCTTTCTAACCACTTTAGCAATGTGAGTGTCAAAAGAAAGGCCACTGTCAACCTGGGTCCCCAGGTCCCTGATAACCTCTTCTGTGCTTAGTGGATTGCCACCTATATGGTAGCTTGGGGTTACCTTGTTTTTCCCGAAGGGTATGACTATACATTTTTTGGCGTTTAACTTCAGGCCATGGCTCTGGCACCAGCTATCTGTTTCCGTGAGTCCCTTCTGAAGGATATCCATGTCCGATGCACTTTCCACTATGTCGCCCAGTTTGCAGTCATCTGCAAACTTTGTCAGCCAAAGTCCTCCCATGTTGGCCTGTACTTCTGAGAAGTAGATGCCGAACAATAGGGGGCCAAGGACCGAGCCCTGTGGGACACCACTTGTGACCGGTTTGGAGTCTGACATAGCGCCAGCAACTCTAACCCTGTGGGTTCTGTCCTTAAGCCAGTTTGCAACCCATCTTGTGACATATGGGTTTACATTTAAGCTGGTAAGTTTTTCTACAATACCCGAGTGGGGTATAGTGTCGAAGGCCTTTGCAAGGTCAAGGTAGGCTGTATGGACTGCCTTTCCCTCATCAATGGCCTTGGTGACTGTTTCGAAGAAGTCGACCAAGTTCAAAAGGCATGATCTGCCCTTGACGAAGCCAAACTGGGTCAGGTCCAATGTCTGCAAGTCCCCTATATCTTTGTTTATGAGCTCCATTATGATCCTCTCCATAGCTTTGCAGACTAGACTTGTTAAGCTTATGGGGTGGTAATTACCAGGGTCCGTAGAGGCACCGCCTTTGTGGAGTGGGACCACAGTTGCCTTACGCCACTCCTTGGGCATGTATCCTGTGGTAAGGCTGAGATTAAACAGCTGCCTTATGTACGGGTTTAATTCCTCATTTAGCTCGTGTAGCACACAGCCAGGGACACCATCCGGTCCCATTGATGCTGTGTTTTTAGCTTTAGAGAGAGCAGCGTTCACCTGCGCATTTGAGATGTCTGGGAGGCTACACTCTGCTGGGATAGTTATCTCTCTATTAGGGGGGGAGAGGGGGGTGAAGTTTGCACTGAACCTGTCTGCCAGTATGTTGGCAATGTCTGTGGGTTCAGTGATTTTTGTATCATTTTGGACTAATTCTGAGCATATCTGGGAGTTTCCACCCAGGTTCCTAACATAGCTGAAAAAGGCCTTATGATTGTCCTTTGAATCCATGGCAATTTTTCTCTCAAAATTGGCCTTAGTTGATTTTATGAGTGCTCGTATTTTTTACTAATAATGATCAGGGGTGACTTTCCTTTTATGGATTTTGTTCTATCATGTAATAGCTTTCTCCTCTTATTGTAAAGTTTGTTAATGGCTGGGGTCCACCAGACTGGACGTTTGCCCTTTGTGGAAAGAGTCTTGGTTTTATTTGGGATTGCCTGATCCATGCAGTCCTGGAGGTGTTCATAGAAGGCATTTGTAAGGGCTTCCGCAGCTTTGGTTGTGGTTTCCACTGGCTCAGGGGCCTTGAAGGATACCACACCAGTCTTGAGTAGTGTGAAGTTTGCTTTAGAGAAGTTCTTCACTGTGGTCTTTTTTGTTTGGGGTGGGGGCGGGATGTGGATTTCCAGTGAGATTAGTTTATGATCAGATCTCACCAATGAGGGATATACTTCCGGTGTGGAGCATTTTGTCCCCATGTTTGTGATAATGAGATCTAGTATAATCAGAGGACTGAAGTCACTAAATACAGACATACATTTGAGTTTCAGACTTCAAATCATTCTGAAAATGTATGTTAAAACAAACCCTGTTACTCTAGAAACTTTCTACATTTATAAGAGTAGTATTTAAAATATGTCCCTATTTTTGGGCCTTTGTCCACCCATTTTTTGTCAGGCTTTGGCCAGATTTCTTGCACTAAGAAGTTTAAGAAGACAGGTATGTAAATGAGCCTTCTGCCAGACAATCAGTGTTTACATTGATTTAACTTTCCATAACTTGCCATTGTTAAATCCATATATCACAAACTACCATTCTGTGTTGGCTTAAGCTTCAGATCATAGTGTTATTTTTTGGACTTGCTGGAGCCTCAGCTCCCTTTCAGAGGCTGATAGATATATTTTGAAACCCTACCCACAATATTCTTGGTCTCTCTTCCACCAGCAGAATGAATTCCCACTTTATTTTATTTATTTGCAAAATGAGTCTGCATTAACAGGCTTTTGCTTAATGCATGTGTCACACTGGTAATTGATAAATAGGCATCTATGCTCTGCTGTGGTATCACCTTTGTACAGTGTTTCTCATGTTCTGTTCAGAACTTGTACAATGCTTCATTCATACACTCTCAAAGAGTTTGAAGTTTTGAGAAAAGAAATCCTCCATGATAGAATGTAACTGTTATTTGTTAAAAAAATAGGAGATCAATGCTAAATGGGTGAGTAGTTAGCATTTACAGGATTTGGGGTAGCAGATGCAGTCTTAAAATGCAATAGGAGTCAGTTATGTACTTTTGTTCAGCTTAACCTCTGTGATTCAATCCCAGTAGGATGCTAGGTCAGTCCGAGGTATAAAGGCTTAAATGGGAATCTCCACTTCATCCTCTTCTATTATTTTATTTTAAAATTAGTTGTTTACAGTTTATTACTGAAGCTAAAACAACAGAGCTTGTTTTTCTAAATAACAGTTGCTGTCAGCCTTATATAATCTGATTTTTATTGCTTCTTTATGTTTAATATAAATGATGGATGGGGAAATACTTTGCTTATAATGAGATCCTGAACAATTCTCAGCTGTAATATCATTCTCATAACATGCAACAGATTAACTATAAAATATAATAACCTATGATTAACATGATAATTTCAGGTAATTGCATACTGGTGAGAAAGAAACATTTTTCTTCTAGTACGGCACACTGTCTTTGTTTGCTTTAGGGTATAGAGGTCACTGCAAAGCTATTGCCTATCCAAATATATGGAGTGTATAAAACAAAAACATAAATGTTTTCCCCATCTCAAGTTTTTATCTTACTACAAGGCAACTTTATTATAATAGAATTCTGTGGAGGGGGTTTATCTTATTCAGCACAATGCAACTTTACTATAGTGGACTTTTATGAATTTAAAAAAAATGAGTTGACCTCTGTATAAGGAATTTGTTTATGTTTATCATATATATTATATTAAGATAAAGAAGGTGCATGCTACATCAGGAGACCCCGGTTAATGGGATCTATTATAATGAAGTTTCACTGTGTATGACATCTCTGAAAAATTAAAAGCAAGCAAATGGCATGCATACAAATTAAATGTCAAAAAACAATAACTGAGGCCCATGAAAAGGGAAGGTGTGTATGGTTCATGGCACATTAATACTCCATAAGAACAGGCAAAGTTTAGTAGAGACCATGAATAAAATATTGTAGACATTCACATGCCTACAGGAAAACTGGAGAAAGCCTGCTGTTGTATTAATAACAGCTTATAAACTGGGTTAGCACTATTGTGGTAAAATTATGTCAGGTTGTAACCAAAATGTCAGTTTTTTAGTTTTATTTTTCTTTAATTATTAAGAATTAATACCAAATAGCCATGTGATATGCATCATATGTCAGTTTTGTTCATTATGTAAATTTTAAATGTGTCTACTTAACTATACAAGCTGGTTTAAATTTTTCAACTTTCCATATTATGTATTATTCCTGTTTCTGTTATATTTTACAAAAATACTGCTAAATTACCCATTGTGACCTAATGGACGTATGTAAATCAGTAAATAAAAATAAATAAAATAACAAAAGAAAATTGACAAGTGTTCATTGTGACCTAATGGACTTAAGTAAATCAGTAAATAAAATAAATAAAATAACAAAAGAAAATTGACAAGTGTTATTTCCCAGAATGAGAAATTTCATCCCAGGTTTTCACATGACCCAATACTTAATTTGGTGGTATAGTGTAAGGGGTATAATGATTTATCCTTGTATATTTCTCTTTTCACAGAAATAAAGCTTGTCTAAGAAACATGTAAACAATTCATCCTTCTGTTAATAAAATCATTCTACATTTGAGAAATCTACTTTTATTAAATGCTGTTTGTCATTGTGAGATCTGGTGAGTCTCACATTGAGAAGGCAATCAAATGCTTTTGAAAGAGAAAATCAGTTTATTTTCTTTCTGGTCATAAGTTTATTTATAGCCATGAGACAAAGCAAGATTAGTGCAGCAAAACTAAATGTAAGGTAAGCTTTTGTCTCCCAGATGAATGACAATGACGGCTAGGTAAGGCATTTACAACACAGTTTAATTTTGAAGAGACACAGTTTTATTTTGAATTACATACCTCAAAATGTTAAGACTTCTGTGCTATATGGCAATGGTTTCAAAAGCAGTTTTCACATTTTTAAGATATGAATGAAAAAATACAATCTAATGAAATGTATATTGTTTCTTTTCCCTCTCTTGAAAGAGTTAAGGTATATTCAAACTTACTTGATGCATTCTGCAATATATGTTAGATTCTCAAAGTGCCGAAGCAGCATAAGTGTGTGAGCTTATTAAGTACCCCTTTCAATCATAGTCTAACCACAGGCTTTGTTCCTATGGAATGGAGACCAGTAACAGTTATTCACCTCCACAAAGGTGGCCTAGCAACAGACCCAGGAGAATTACAGAGCCATAAGCCTGACCAGCCTCATCTGTAAGGCCAAGGAACGCATCATTATGGACCTCATAATTAAAGACATAGGTGACCTCCAAACCATGAATCCTACCCAATTCGGCTTCATCATGGGCAGATCCTACCTGTTAAATCTGGTGTATTTTTTTGATAATGTGACCAGGGTCATTGACAACGGCAAATCTGTGCACATAGCATACCTCGACTTGGCAAAGGCTTTCAACATAATCCCACATCACACTGGCATTACCAAAAACTTAGCAAACTGAATGTAAATCCCTTCATTGTAAGATGAGTTGACAACTGGCTCATAAACGTGACACACACTATCAGAGTGGGTGACTCTACATCAGCCAGCAGATCTGTCACCAGTGGGGTGTCACAGGAGTCAGTGCTGGGCCCCCAACTGTTTGGTATACATGTTTCAGAATTTCAGGTAAAAACTAAGGGGTTGTGGCAGACCAAGTTTGCAGATGACTGCAAACTGGATGCAATTATTGAATCCCCAAAGGATGTCAGTATACGCCAGGAGGGTCTTATGCAAACCAACAACTGGTGTCTTAGTCATGGTCTCAAATTGAATGCAAAGAAATGCATCATCATTTCCTTCAGGACAAAGAATTTCCCTTCATGCTATCAAATCAACAATACCCTAAGTACCCACAAAGTGGTAAGGGACCTGGCATCACAAGGAAGGCTTTCTAAGTAGCATACTTGATTAGTCAAGGCATTGCCTTGAGAGCAAAAGAGGTTATAACCCCTCTATAGCCAGCACTAATCCAGCCCATAACTGAGTATAATGCCCCATTTGGCATGTACCATACAAAGCACCTGCAGCAATTGGAGAGACCACAGAGGTTTCTAACTAAGAAGATCAAGGGACTCCAGCATGTGTCATACACAGACTGACTAAAGTCTCTGTCACTATACTCTGTATCATATAGACTTTTTAGGGGAGACTTGTGCCTGGCTTACAGAGCAATCTCAGACCCAAACCTAATGAACTTTCTGCATATCCGTAAATCAAACGGGACTAGGGCTACCCATTCCAGGGACCTAAATACGGCCTGCAACTTAAATAGGACATGCTGGTGGGACATATTTATCGCCCAGTGACTGCCATGTCTTTAGAATAGGCTACCTATTCATGTGAAACAGAGCACCTCTATGACACTGTTCAAGAGGAACCTGGACAAGTGGACGGGGCACCGAAAATTCTTACTGGGAATAGTGCCCACAACCCTCCTGGACATGGGCAGTCATTACTAAATGCAATCTTGGACATTAACTAACATTTCTATGGTATTATATTGGGATGAAATGGCTAGGCTTGAAATGACCTCTGGGTCGATAGCCTATCAATCTCCTATGAGTCTGGCATTATTTCTACTTTATATACGTTCAATTTCCACATCTTCCACTGTAATCTTTAGTATTCTGGGTAAATTAGTTAACCATGTAATGTACCTCCCCTGAACAATGAACACTTGTCTGTAACAGGTATTACTCAGTATTCCATTGTATTCATTTTCTCATAAACTACTTTATCCTTTAAAGGGAAGTGGGGATGTTACTGTCTATCCCAGGAGCCAGTGGCACAAGGTATTGAAGCACATTCACTCACTTATTTACTCACTCACTCACTTACTCACTCATTTATTCACTCACTCATTCACTCAATGATTTGCTTGCACAGACTACATGCACACCTATGGGTAATTGAGTGAACATCAAGTCATCTACTACATGCCTTTGGAAGATGGAAACAGAGAGCAGCACCAAGAGGAAGACCACCCAGATGGAAAGAGGGCATGCAGACTCTCCTTAGAAAATGCCCCAGCTGAGAATCAAACTGCAGAACCTCTTGCTGTGAGGTGGCAATACTACTTACTGCTCTACTGTACTGCCACATTACTCAGTAATAAAAATAATAAAATAAAATGTACATATGTTTTAAATAAAAAAACGGCAACAATTATTCCCCAGTGCAAGTTCAGTTTTAAATATTAGACAGAATTTTACTTTGTTCTTGGAGTTTTTTTTTATTTTATTAGTTTAGTATTTTTTTTGTGGTACAGTTCATGTGCTTGCTTTCACTACAACTACCATAATATATCCAAGTTGTTCTGCTGAACTCTGAGGAGGTCAAGAGATATAAAACATGCTATGAATCTTTGAAGTAATATTATGCCTGAGGCTGTAGAGAACAAATGTCCATCAGGTTTATCAGAGCGAGTGTATCTGTAAAAAAAGGATCAAGCTTTTAACCAGCATTGAAAATAGCTTTCTAGAAGAAGAATTAACTTATACCCTCTCTATATTTCTGTTTTAAGAACTATCAAAAATTTATAGACAGCTATACATCTAGTATCTGTACACAGTATTTACAGAAGTCTGGAATATGTGTGTGTGTGTGTGTGTGTGTGTGTGTGTGTGTGTGTGTGTGTGTGTGTGCGCGCATGCGCGCGAGCGTGCTCACGCGTGTGTGTGTTTGTAGGGGACAGGGGGGACTCAATATATCTTCTGATGCCATGCAGAACTCAAAATGAAGACACGGGTCTGAAGTAAAATAAAAACCCTGTTCACCAGAAAGGCTTTAATGTTTTATTGTGCCAGTTTTTGTCTAGCAGTATGTGCTTTATAAAATTAACTGGTGAGGTTTTGTAAATTACTGAAACCAAGAAGTCCAGAATGTTAGCAGACCAATCATACACGCTTGTACAAAAACTAAACATACATGCTTATATAAAACTCGGTTAGTGGCTTTGTGGTGTAAAAATGTTTGTGAGTCATGCAGGGTTTGGGATGCTGAATAGGGTTTTATGTGGTTATGGGGGAGCAGTACAACACCAGAAATTGCTATTTCTATAAATCATGCCAGAGGATAATCACCGATGGATGTTGGGTAGAAGGCTTTAGACACCAGATGTAGAACTATAGAGTTGTGTGTTAAATTAGTCTAGCTGTTGCCAACATCTTCTCAGATCCTCTCACCTGCCCTGTGAGTATATAAACTTTTAAAGGATGATTGGGTTAGAAGTACTAGTAAGAAGTTAGGGCTAGGTCATGGTTGAAAACTGACTTTGGACCAGTTCACTTACCAGAATAATTCACTTACAAGGTTAACAAAGTTGAATCAATACATGCATACATACATACATATATAAAAGTATAACTAAATGATAAACTTAAAGAAAAATCATAACATTCAAATATGACACTATTAAAGGAACTATAGCCTATTTAAGATGTAAATATTACTTTTACAGTAGTGGATGATGAATATGTGTGATCTGGAGCTGATTTAAAGTTTCTGTATTTCACTTGGAGTTAGTAGATTGGTTTTGGGTGTGTTAGTAACTGGCAACAAGGTGGACATTTATGTATGCAAAAGGAAGATAGAGATAATTCTAAGAAAGGGGATAAGGAGGTGAAAAGAAGTAGTTTGGAGATGGGAGCATGAAAGTGATAACGAGTTGGAACGAGTTTTATAGGAAAGGTGTGTGAAAGGTAGGTTCGTGAGGCAGTGCTATGCCATACACATGGGAATAGCTGGGGTCAGAAGTTAAGGTGTACGCAATAGATTTCACTTGTTAGTGAGATAAAGTGAGTGGTTATGCGCAGAAATACATGCAAGGAAATTGAATACTGGTTAGGAGAGAAACAAATATGGAACGTGACAATCCTAGGATGAATTGTGTGATGTAAGGGGTAAGGCAAAAACTGATTCTTGGGAGAATGGAAGGGCAGAGAGAGTCAGAAAGTGAAAAAGAAAGTATGATTTTTTTTTTAATTAAAAATAATAATTGGAGAGGTGGAAGGAGTTGGGAGTCTGAAAATAGAAGTATAAAGGTTAAGGCAGCATATGGTACAAAGATTAGCACTGAGTCCTCACAATGATTGGTTCTCAAGTTCACTCCCTACATGGGCTGACTTCTTGGTG
>NC_056733.1:45180628-45260628 GCF_019279795.1 Protopterus annectens
GAAACCAGAGCACCCAGAGAAAACCCAAGCAGGACATGCAGACTACACACAGAAGGCAACACAGCTAAGAATCAAACCAGTAAACCTCTTACTGTGGGGTGAGAACACTAACTACTGCACCACTGTGATGCCAGAAATATGAAAAATGAACTGAATTACAGAAGGAGGAAGTGGTGCTTGGGAGTTAATGTTGATACTTTGGCCACATCAGAAAAATGGACATCTCTTCATAGTTTGCCATATGCTTATAGATGGGTATATGCTGTTGAGAAAGAAGGGATGAGATGGAAAAGGAAAGAGTCGTGACTGAAACTAAAAGTGCTAAAAACATCTTTTGTCTTGCAGTTCTTGGGTAATAGGTGTGTTTTGCGAAATAGTTGTTGAATGCTTTTTACACACCATTACAGAATTTGAGAAGTGTTTTAGAGTTTAATTTAATTTTAGATAAATACTAGTGCTTTTTTGTAACATCTTTTTGACTTCAGTGGGAGTTATGTTGCCAGTCTGAAGCATGTACATGAACTAGTTTTAACTCCAGTAGGATCTACCAAAAATATCAGTCGGGTATTTGCCTTTTTCCTTTCTTGAGCATGTCAAGAGAAGAGTACAATTTTCAAAACACATGCTTGAATTTACATCATTTGAGCACTTCTATTTTAGCAGAAAAACAACACTCCACCTTTATGATTAGATAATATTTTAGAGTCTGCCTCCAGTTTGTCAAATGTATGCATTTAAAACGATAAGGGAGACAAGGGTCATGTGGTAGAGGGATCATTGGTTGTAGTTTCCACTGAAAACCCCTGCTGGTACAGTTTCTGTTAGTGCAATGACAGTGATTTCAAAGTGTGGAGCTTTATATTTTTTATGAGCTGTACAACTATGGAGATGATATATTTAAGTAAAGGGGTATTGGGGTAAAGCTTCCAACTAGAAAAAAATGCTTTCATTGATTTTTTTTTAATCTGGTTGAAGCTTTAAACATTTTGACTCAAATTGTTAGAGCTTTGATTTCATGGCAGAACCAGTACAGGAATCCTTAGTGGTCAATTTTTTTATGGCTGCAAATGTAAACCATGTTAAGACTTTGCTAGAAAGATCTGAAGCTTAATAATGACTATAGAGTAGTGAGCAAACATGGGACATGTCCATGTTATAACTGCAGTTGCTGTAGATATATTACTACTGGCAACATGTTTAAACTTCCAAAAAGTAAAAAGGAATACACATTTGTTTGTTATGCTGCTTGTAATACCATAAACATAGTGTACTTAGCTACCTACATGAAATGCCCTGGTTTTTATGTAGGTAAATGCAACCGTAAGCGAAAAGACCATATTATTGAACACAGATCTGAAATACGTAGACATGTTTGCTATTGAATTTGGTTTTGACTATGAGTTTAAATTTCAAGCTATGGATGTTATATATAAGAATATCAGAGGGGACAATGTTAACATTCTAGAGACTAGTGAATATAGCTGGATATTAAGACTACAAGCAGACTGTGAACCAGGCGTGAATACTGCAATTAGTCTCAAACCTATTTTGGTAAAAAAACAAATGTGATATCACTGATTTTAGTTTAGTAAATGGTTTATTATTTTATATGTATTTTTATGCTGCGTTTACTAATTAATGTAAACGTTTTTTTGATTGGGGGCTGTGTTACATGGCTAAATCTAGATTGATATATAATGCGGATTATTTGTTTTTACGTCACTTGCACTGAAGAAGGATTTTCACCCGAAAGCAGTACCTGTATGAATCTGATCATTGTCTCATACATAGGCATATTCTTAAATAGGGATGATCTAATAGAGCTATGCACCCATAAAATTACCACACCACCTCTTGGACATCATTCATATAAATTCATACAAGTATTCATATTTAACAAAATCTTTTAAGTGAAAAAGAGAAGAATCTCAAGTGTCTGTTATTGCTGTGATTTTGTATTGTTCTAAAGCTATTAAACAGCCTAATCTGGTCAACTTATTTTCTAAGCTTCTAGCATTACACAAGAAAGGGTGGGGGAGTAGCAATTCTATTCAGAAACAGCCTAATAGTTACCTGTTCATCCTACAACCCTCCAATAGACAAAAATGCTGAGGTTCTCATCTCCAAAATTCAGCTCAACTGTAATAAAGCCATATATATCATATGTATCTATTTACTTCCTGGGAACAACATCTGCACACTTGAAAATATACTTAGCTGGGTCGCTTCAACCTTCCCACAAGAAACTATAATCCTAGGAGACTTTAATATTGATTGGAAGAGCATCAATACTGAACATCCAACCTCCTATATTAACCTTCATGGCTTCTCTCAAACCATTACCTCCCCTACAAGAATCAACAAAGCAAATAAAAAAGGGACTACCTTAGACTGGATTCTTATTAATAACTTCCACCAAACCTATAAGATAGGAACCCTCCCTGATGATTTAAGTGATCACTCACTGACCTACATAATCAGGGAAAAGATTAATATTTCTCACCCTACAAAATATAGGACTATTCGGAACAACAAGCATTTTAACTTAGGACTATTCCAAAGTGAACTTAGTGCTTGCAATTGGTCTCCCCTAAAAATCCTCCCACTTGAAGAGGCTGTTAAATACTTCAGCTCTAAATTCTTAACTATCCTTGACCAGCATGCACCTAAGCATACCATCAGAATTAAGTCAAAATCAGCACCTTGGCTAACTAAAGAAACCAGGCAAAAAATCCTACATAGAAATAAAACCTGGGCTAGGTGGCGAAGCACCAAAAATACAGAGATCATCAACTATTTAAACAGCTGCGAAATATGACAAAAAAACCCAATACTCTCAGATAAAAAAATACTACTACTGTAAAATGCAGCAAACACACCAAAATAACCCACAGAGATTCTGGGCAAGTATCAATAGACTCCTATACCCTGGTCACTCCAGTACACCAGCCCCAACAGATACTAACCACGAGACCCCCATTGAAACTGCTAACAGCTTCAATACCTTCTTTACTGAGGCCATACAATCTCTGGCCAGCCAGCTATCCCCTGACAACTCTAGTTTTCTGATCTCCAACACTAACCCTCTTCCTACATTTCAATTACAACCCATTTCTACCAATCTTATTTACAAACTCATCCAAAAACTGAAGCCTTGTACTCCATCTGCTGACCAGATCCCAGCTGAATATCTGCAAAAAAGCAGCTACACTGGTAGCTTATCCTATATCTATACTTATAAACAGAACCATTAATGAGGGAACCATACCAGCCATGTGGAAAATTTCTCACATTATCTCACTACATAAAGGTGGCAACTCAAATGAATACTCAAACTATCAACCTATAGCCCTTTTATCCCCTTTAGCTAAAATCATGGAAAGATGCATTCATCATCAGCTACTTGACCATTTAATTCAACACAACATACTAGCTAATACCCAGCATGGTTTTAGGCCTTTCCATAGTACCACTACTGCCGTCTTATCCTTCACTGATTCTATTAACAGAAACCATAATAATAATATTCTCTCTTCAGTTCTCTTTATTGATCTTTCAAAAGCTTTTGACATGGTAAACCACCCTTTGCTTATAAACATTCTCAAATCACTTTCTCTTGATACTCGAGCTATACAATGGTTTACTTCCTACCTCCACAACAGGTAACAAGCAGTGCTTTGGCAGAATAATCAATCACCCCCCCTACCAGTCACCCTGGGTGTTCCCCAAGGCTGTATTCTAGGTCCTCTACTATTCTCAGTTTTTATCAGTGATCTGCATTTAGCTATTCCTCAAGCTATCTGTATACAAAATGCAAATTATTCTACATTTATCTGTACAGCCAATTCCTCCTCTGAACTGCAATCCCTAACTCAGAAGGTGTTTAACACAGTAGAGACTTGGTTTTTAAAATGATGTCTTCTCTTGAATCCCAAAAAAACAAAACTCCTACTCTTTACTCCTACCCGTACGTCCACCCCAATAGACTTCTTAGTTATCTCTACAAATGGTATCCTCATTTCTCCTGACTCTACCAACAAAATCCTTGGAATTACAATGGATAACAACCTTAACTTCAACACTCATATTAACACCATAAAAACAGTTAACAGAAAAATGGGCTCCCTGTATAGGATCAAACCTTTCCTTATTTCTACAACTAGAACTACTATTGCCCACTCTCATCTTATCTCTACACTGTTCTATGCCTCACCAATTTACACAAACCTAACGAAAAACAACCTGCTCAAACTAGCTAGCACCTATAATAACATTGCCTGATTTGCCACTGGTAATCCCTTCAGAACCCATCACTATCAGAACTTAAAACAACTAGAATCACACGCACCACTGTAAACCACTCCTAGAATTAAAGTGGACTAAGTCCCCAACCAACTTGCCTTTATTCAGCATCCACCTTGCACAACCTTATTTTCAAGCCTACTGCCTGCACTGCACTTGCCAATCTAGTCACACCTCACACACCAAATCAATCCCTACGATCAGAAGACAAAACTCTCTTAGCTATCTCAAAACCCACAAGAAAACCAGGTCACTCTCTGTATTCTTGGTTTGTCTCTGTACTTTGGAATTCACTACTTCCAGCTACCAGGTCTATGCCTGACCTAACCCATTTCAAAGCCTCTTTAAAAAATCATCTCAAAAATACATGGCTCTGCTCCTGCATAAAGCCTGCCTAATGCTCAGGTCTTCCTCTTCTTCCACACTAGCCTCACCGTCCTCTTCTGTCACATTTCAATCCCTCACAGACTGTAAGATCCTCAGTCTCTTCTAACTCCTTCTGTTTCTACACCATATCCTTTAGCTACTGCTCAGGCTTTATTGCTTCTAATCTTCTCAACTCTCTCTCACTATCTATCTGCATCATTAACTCTCGCTCACTATCTATCTGCATCATTAACTCTCTCTCACTATCTATCTGCATCATTAACTCTCTCTCACTATCTGTCTGCATCACTAGCTTTCTGGCTATTATTTTCCTAACTGAAACTAACCTTCTATTTTTCATGTACTATAACAGTCAATGTCACACACTGTACTACCTATGTACTATTGTTTGGACACTATCTACATCATGTATGGTGAGAGTCACTATTATTATTTATAATGTTTTAACTATATAGAATTGTCTAGATGTGTAGTAATATACTGTAACATTTTGTAACATAGTTTATGTTCTTTCAACTTATTTTGTATAGTAGTTCTAATGTAATTTGTATTGTATTGGATTATACTGTATTTGTATTGTACTGTATATGGAGCTTTTCTCTGGGCCTCTGCTGAGAATGGGCTCTGTAGACCCAGTCAGACCACCCCGGTAAACAAATGTCAAATAAAATAAATAAAATAATACTAAAAATGGATGCAACTAGTCAATAATTTTACTAGCCACGAAGTTTGCTCCATAGGTGCTTAGGTAAAAATTGTCTTGAGCAAATAATCAATAATCATGAAAGCTCTTCCCAATATTTTAGTAATTGTACATTATACATCAATGACATTTCTTTTAACAAATTATTAAATGCATGAACCTTAGTACATAAGTAGTCTGTCCAAGAAAAGGATGGAAAAATCTGACTCAGGATATAATGGACATTTTTTCTTTCTAGATATTCTATTATACTCAACACTGAGTTCATTATCTGCTTCAGCAGTGTGACTTTTAAATCATTAGACTCCACTTGTATTACTTATAAACTATATGGCAGTTTCACTAGTCTCAGTCTTTGTAAAAGTTTAAGAGTGTCCACTAATCTCAACCCTGAGAGAGCAGATACTGTAAGACCGGACTTATCCATTTTTGATAGTTCTTTAATAACAGGTTTCAGTCTTCAGTCCCCCAAAATGATCACTTCATGTGTTTCAGTTACTCTTAAGCTGTTATCGTTTCACTTTTTTTTAAGTTCAACATAATCTAATGCATCATAAGGTAACGTCTGACTTATCCTTTTAATAGGTCTCCTGATAGTAATATTTTTATCACATGCATGTGATCAGATACCAATAAAACAAAATGTGAATTCTATATAGTTACACAGTCTAAGTTTGTAATGCATTGATTCCTAACCTTATGAGTTGTATTATAAGATCTGCAAACACTCCTACTAAGTTGCTCAGGATCTTGAGAGGTAGACCTAGACCCCAACATTCTAGTACTGGTGTGTAACATGAGATCCTTTGGCTCCTTTCCTGAAGCTTCTTTGAGTATGAGCCTATCTGTTAGCTTATCATTGTTTCCACCTAAAACCTTTCATCTCTGGCATTTGGCCTCTTTTTATTTCATGTAAACTGAAGCAAAACATAAATCTCTAAAAACACTTGCCATGCAAACATATTTACTGCACTCCCTCTCCTTCTTTTGCAGCTGTTGAACCTCTGTTTTCACTTTCCTTCAGTCAGTAATATACCTACAGAAACCACCTTTCATTCATTGATTCCTACCAGTAAATCCCTCTCAAGCTTTTCTTTGGGTTTTGTAGCACTGGTGCTGTTGTTTTTCTGTTTTCTCACTCCTGTTTTCACTTCTCCAGTTTCCTTTTCATGTTTTGGAATATACTTACCATTCACTTTTACATCCGTATTGTACAATATTGGTATTCCCCATCAGCACAGGTAGAGTTTTTAATAGCATCTAGAACAGAAGCTGCCATTAAAAAAGGAATAATTAGTAGAGCATATAAAATATTGCATGATGACTATAAGAATCAATCAGAGGAGGTTAGGAAGGCTTGGAAAGAGAGATTGAATAAGCAATTCACAAACAAACTATGGGGGTTATAGGTATGTGTCCCAAATAGGCAACAAAATCTTGAAGATTTAAGATTTTTACTTGGAAATGTTTACACAGATATTTCTTACCCTAAGTAGACTCCAGAGAATTTTTTCTCAGGTAGACAGCAAACATTGGAGGTATGATGGGGAAAAAGATAATTAGGAACATATTCTCTGGGAGTGTAATGAGTTGGCAGACTTTAAGATTCCCTGCAGACTGCTCTATCAGGGACACAAAGTGAGCAGATTGGTGTAACTATGGAAATTATTTTTTGAGCTATGATACAGAATCTGAATTGCCTAGACATAGCAAGGCCTTGCTGAATCTAATTATGGTGGCTGCCAAAAAAATCAAGAAAATGGAAGTCAAAGTCTAAACCAACTATACTAGAAGTAGTGAATATAATAACAGAGATAAAACAACTGGAACTGGGATCTTTAGAAAAGGGTAGGTAGGAGCAAATTACAAAAGAAAAAAATGGGAAATGTAGAAACAAAAATACAGGGGAGGAATGAGGTTTAAAAAAAGACAGGACTTGAATGAACTCTGTACTATTTGAATGACAATAATTGGGTAGCTTATAAGTGATGTATAATCCAATATGGTGTGTGATGTAACATGCTTGCAACTGGAATTGTGTCAATATGGTTTGTTTTCATTTATATAAATGTATGATTGCCTATGTCGTTATAAGTGATAATTTAATAAAGATGTTTCTTGTTTACAAAAAAAAATTGGTCTTGCCCTTTCTTTGTTTTACTTTTTCTGTGTAGTCTCTTGTTTGTGACTACATTTAGGCATTATTTAATTCTATCCCAAAAGCTGTTTGTTCCTTTTGTTTCTTTCCACCCCTTCCCATTTTTACCTCATACATTTTTTAAGCATGTTTAATCTGTCAATTTCTTTTTATTTACCTAGGGGTTTGGTTAGCCCTTATAGTCCCAAATCGTTATCTTGTTTGTCTGCTTGCCTTCATCATCCCTGATGGTATGTAGAATTTGCATGGTCAATGATGGCTGGAAGTACCCCTAATTCAAGGTCTGTAGCCCCTCCATTAATGGTAAGCTCTATATCTAGAATATCTCCTCTTCTCATGCCTTGCTGTACTAACTTGTTGAAGCCCACCTACTCTATTACAGTTCGTTCATTTCCTCTCCATATGTGATACAAGAATATTTCAGGTTGATTCTTGAGACTGAACTTTTGTGTCCTTTCCCCAGCCTTTTATTCTAATCCTTATCTTTTTTCCATCTCTATTTTCTGTACCTGATGATTGATATATTGTATCAGGTGCCAACTTTCTTTCTTGTAGTATGACTATCTTTTTTCTAGTAAATGATAATCATCAAACACCATTCATAAAATAAGCCAGCATTGCCCAGCAACAATCTTCTCAGCAATTTGCAGGACATTCAAGACAGATGGAAGGAGTACTTCCAGCAGCTTCTGAATGAAGAAAACCCCACTAAAGCTGTATTGTCCCATATACGGCCTAAAATGAAAGAAGAAAAAGATGAAGAAGAACTCACTCTAGAATAAGTAAGATCAGCATTAAGGAAAATGAAGTCAGGGAACGCAGCAGGCTCAGATGAAACCACAGCAGATATGATCATGATTTTGGGTGAGTTAGGACAGAAATAGCTCCTGAGAATAATCACATTGGCATGAAGAGAAAGACATATCCCAGATGACCAGACAATAAGCATTGTAGTGCCACTGTGTACAAGAAGAAATGGGATATTCACAACTGTGGCAGTACTCAGGCATCTGACTCCTGTCACACTGCATGAAAGTGCTCGAGAGGGTGACCTATAAAAGAGAGTGCAGAGTAGCAGAAAGTAATATGTGTGATGAGCAGTTCAGTTTCAGATCAGGATGTAGCACCCATTGTCTGCAGTCAGATAGATAGTGGAGAAGAAGCTGGAGAAGAGGAAAATGTCCAAATAGGCATTCCTATTCATGGAGAAAGCATATGACAAGATTCTAGGAAAGCTGATTTGGGTAGTCCTGCAACAGAAGTCTTGGAAGCAGTGGTAGAATTGTGATAGTGCACAGACTCACAGAGGTTCAGCTATGAGCCCACTGCTGTTCATACTGGTGACGGACTACATTAGCAAACAGGTCAGAGGAGACAGATCATCACACCTGCTGTAAGCAGATGATGTGGCATTATATGCAGACTCTGAACAGGAACCTTAGGAACTGATACAGCAATGCAATGCAAAACTGAATACACATGAGTCATGAGATGAAACTGAGCACAGACAAGACAGTTATAACAGCAAATGGGGTAAATCAGAAGAAGCTGAAAATTGAGATAGAGGGGAAGCTGTGGTTCAGGTTAACAATTTCAAGTATGTGGGAGGGGAGTTGAGGAAAAGGGAATTCTGAATGAAGAGATCAAAGACAGAATTAGATGTGCTGCAGCTACCTGGCACAAAGTGTTGGATGGTGTGTGACGAAAGACTGCGAAAGTTGAAAAATAAGGTATACAAAATGGTGGTGCAAAAAGTGCTTCTGTATGGTACAGAAATCTGGTTAGTGAAGGCAGAACAGAGAGGAAGGTAGAGGTGATGGAGATGAAGTGTCTGAGATGGGGACAGATGAAGAAACTTTATAGAACTTCTAACTTTCTAAATGCACATTCTCAAAAAAACTACTGCTCCATCCTATCTGCACTCAAGTTTGCTCTGCTTCTTTCCAATTCTTACAAACATTAACATAACATCATTACATAATTTTGAACAATGCTACAAATAAATTGCAAAGTTTGCTACTAAGAAACCGAACTCCAGTCATCACTGCCTAGCCTTCAGGTAATTAAACTGGCTTGAATGTTCAAACTACTTTAATTATAAACAGAATTGTCTCATAAAATATTTTTTACTTCCCAATAAATGCCTTTCCCTTATCCTTCTCCTACAATGGCACTCTCCTGTAAGACATTTAAGACATTTCCAGTCTACAGAAAAAAAATAAAAACAACTTCTTGTCACAAAATCACTTAATTCCTTTGGGGATTGCTAACAATCCAGTTATGTCTCAAGCTGTGGAATTCCATTCCCACTACTATACATCTTATATCCTCCACCAAATGCTTCAAAGATAAACTCATCCCTTATCATACTGGAAATCAGCTGCTGAAAGATTAAGGCCATGTTTTTATGGTGGTTGCCAAAAAAAGCAATTACTAGAAAATGGAAATCAAAATCTAAACCAACTATGTTAGAAGTAGTGAATATAGTAGCAGGTAAAACAACTGGAACTGAGATCTTTAGAAAAGGATAGGAGCAAACTACATAGGAAAAAAATGGGAATTGTGGTAACAATACATGAGGGGTAGAATGAGGCTTAAAAGAAGGCAGGACCTAAATGAGCTATGTAATGTCTGACTGAAAATGATTGGGTAGATTATAACTGATGTATAATGTTTGCAGCTGGGAATGTGTCAGTATGGTTTATGATGTAAAATGCTTGCAACTAGGATTATGTAGGTGTGATTCATTTTCATTTACGTAAATGTATGATTTATAATGTTGTAAATGATCTTTAAAGATGTTTCTTGTTAAAAAAGGGTCAGGAATTGAATAATTTATGTAATGTTGCTTAGGTTATGTGATATATAGCAATATATGTAAAGTATAATGTTTGTTAATGTTAATTTAATACATTTTGATTACTTTTGTATAAATATAAATTTGCCTGTGTCACAATTGATGAATCAATAAAGGTATTTAAAAAAGGCTATGGTTTTACTCTTCTTTCACAGTCAGCTAACCCTTCTTTTCAGGTGGTTATCATCGCTGTTCTCTGCATCTCATAGTCTATATGCCATGGAACATATACCAGGGATAACCTCTGTCTCTGTCTCTCCTTTCAGTCTTAAAGCCCATACCTCATCTTCTTTCTTTTCTTTCTTTGTCTTCCATATCAACCTTCTCTCTACAGAACACGTTGCCTTGTTCTGAACATTGGAACCCCCTGTATTCTCTCTCTCCATGCCTGCCACACAACTTGAATGGTAATCATCACATCTCACCTTTTACCATTGGAGTCCATGGTTCTGATATTTGTGCAATTTCTATTCTAATTGCCTAATGTATGAAGGCTACAAGCTTTGTTTGATCTTTGATCTGCTGCTCTCTACAAGCTCCACAAGCATTCTCTTGTATCTGCATGTTAATATCAGAAAGTTTAACACGCTGTAAGAAGGAAATCCCAGCAGAGAATCATGGTGAGCTTAACTATGATACCTCTAGAGCAACTAAGGTATTAATGGGGCTAGGCAGCTTGGAATATGAAATACACCAGCATCTAGCATGTCTTACAAAAAATATTGTGTAATAAAATGAATCATGCATCTATGAAATAAAAATCAACAAAGATATACAAGAATGCAGGGTAAACATATGCACCAATATGTATATACAATCTTATGAGACACTTAGTGCTGACACAATAACTATGCAGCAGGGTGAATGTCAGCTCTTATACAAAACAAACAAGCATTTAAAAGATATAGCTGTAAACCAAATGCACAAGCCAAAATATATTTCTTCAACAGAAATTTGTAGGAGTCTAACTTCAAAAGTCTGCTGAATAATGCAGAACTACAGATATTTTAGGTTATATAACTGCAGTGATGATAGCATTTTATAACATGTAACACAATCTTCTATATAGTGTAAGCAGCTACATCACTTAGCTTTCATGAAGTAATGAAGTTTGAATGGCATCAAACATTAATATAGTCTACAGTAAATAACTGATATTTAAAATTGATAATACTGGGTGGAAAAATGAAAGAAAATTTTAAGACCAGAACCTTCAGAGATGTGAAAATAAGATACTTTTTCCTTTAACAGTTACACATTCTTACTTAATAAATATGCTTCTTACCTGTCACAAAACATGTACAATTACATTTCTTCTAGTAGCATATATCCAGCATATTATAATGCAACAAAAAAAATGGTTATGTTGCAACACTCCATAGTGGGAGCTCTCCCAACATCTGCACCTATATCAGCCTGCTTTAGCAACTTCAGTATTGAACTAATAAAAGTACATGGTGGCAGGTAAAAATGATGAAAGATGTGTCACGTATACAGGAGTATGAAAAGTATTAGTGGGTGTATATGTGTTTAAGGGAGCAAATGATAATATGATAGTACGTCATATTTATGACATTTATATACTTATTTCTATATTCTATGTTTTCAAATCTCACTGTTGAAACTATTTATTTTGTTTGCTGTACTTAACTGAACAAGAAACATTTTCTGCTGCATTTCTTCAACTAAAGGCTCGAAAAAACTTCACTACACCTACCAGTGGCCTGGAAGCTTCTTGGAGACCTCTCTGAAAACTGGAATCTTTGAATTCAGTGTTTTGAATTTTAGCTCTCCCCAAGTGGACTTGCTGAATACCTGGAAAATATATTCCTTCATGTCAGAGACAAGGACGCGAAGACAGTGAGGACTTCCAAGATGGCTGCATGCTGAGCAATAGCTTAATTTCATCTTTTCCAGTGTGAAAAAGAAACTGAGAAATAAGAGTCAGTAATATTGTCTGCCTCAGTAAAATTAATTTACTGGTTTGCCAGCAAAGATGAAATTTAGAGAACCTGAAAGAAAAACAACCAGAAAAGGTGAAGAGAAAACACTGGTCGGGAAGAATCCTGAATCTGTTCAACAAAAAGCAGTTCAAACTTCTGTTTTGGTACAAGAGATGGTTTCCAGTAATTTAGAGGAAAAATAAATTAAATATATTCAGAGGTGATTAAAATAAATGAAAGACTAAAGGAATACATGAACTCATATAATAAGGCTGAAAAACTATAAGAAGCTTTAACAAGTTATTCAGATGAACTGACAAAACTGCAAAAATCAGAGGCTGGAATGAAGAAAGGGTTGGCCGAGTATGAGAATTCCAAGTAGAGCTGTTTCAAAAATGGTAGAGTTAGAAGACAGAGCACACAGGAAAAACCTGAGATTTTCTGCAGTACCAGAGAAACTGGAAGGAACAAATTGTATTCATTTTATGAAAGCACAAATAAGCAACTGGACTGGTATTCCACAGCAGGATTTATTTGGAAGGGCACATTGAATGTATGCTCCAAACTTGTCCATGAGAAAGCAGACAGTAAAAATGTAATTATACCAGCAGAAATAGTTGATCCTGAAAAAACTATGACAGAAGAAAAAAGTATTAAAGTTTCTAAACAGCAGTGTTTGTGCAAAATTATTATTCACTGTACACCAGGCAGAATAGAAACAAATTTATCCCAGTAACCAGGAAATGTTGAGAGACAGATGTGAGATTCAAACATCAGATCCATCAGTCTTCAGAACAGTTTTCCTGTAGGACCAAAGACATTTTTATGACGTTAAGGCTAAGGAGGAAATAAAAAAAAAAAACTTTATCTAATAAAAAGTGAGCCACAAAACAGAAGGGGACTCTGCTTCTCATTTTTCTGACAATAAACCTCATAGACAGACTTTGCCAGTGAGATATTTCCAATGCACCAAAGGAAAGTACTTAAGAGACAGGAAAAAAAACAAGAGTTGACTAGAACAATCAGGAGTCCCTTGGATTTGAACCAGAGTCTTGTGCTGGAAGTTAGAGATGAACAAGAAGAAAACCAACAACACTGACATTAGTGAATAAATGTTAGACTATAAAGCACCAAATCAAATTTGTGAAATATGACTTTTACAAGAAAATGTGGCTGAGAAAGACTAGACTTTTGCTGACTTTGTTAAACTTGAAGGTAGACTGCAAATCATATACCACCTTTATGTCATTAATCTTTAGAAGGTCAATAAAAGGGGACAATAACTGTAAGTAAATTATATTTTGTTCTAATTAGTATTTGTGTAAAATATGTCATGATGTAAACTGCATGTTATATAAAGTAAAGCAATTTAGTGTAGTGTATAGTCAGGTATTTTAAATGTGGACAGAGTTGGTTCAGTGGCTGTCATATGTGATAAAGATATTAAAGTAAACAAGTACTTTTTTGGTTGTAAGAAATATAGGCTTGACAGTATAACAAGAGGTGAAAGGCTGGACAAAAGCAATCTTAATGTTAATATGCTGTGATCTTGGGCTACTGGGGTGGGAGTAGGATGTAAAAGTGCATTGATTATATTATATGTAGAATTAAGATGTTTTTTCCATATTTTACAAGGATGAATATCTAGATAATGCCATTTATTTAAACTATAAACAAGTGTTTTGTAAGTAGGCTTGAAAAATATGAAAAAATGAAAGTCATGAAAAATGCAAAGCTTCATACATCTGCAAAGATATTAGCCTGTTTTGTTTTCCTATTAGAAAATGTTTAGTGGGGGTCAAGACATCTGCTTCTAAGGCAGCTATACATTCTGTTCTGAGTGAACTTTACAAAGATTCATTGCTGACTACATTCACATGGAGATGAGCTGTCTGCAGGTGCCAGCAATTAATCTTGAGAATTTTGAGCATTCTTTGCTGAGGGAAATGCACATTTTAAAGATGCAATGACAAGCAGTTTAGTGAAGCATGATGTTTGAAATTATGGGAAGTGAATATGACATGGCAGTCTCTCTAACAGTGTCAATACTTTATTGCAATTAACAGAAGAGTGAATAATTTATTTTTAATTAAAGATAGCCAGTGCACTTTTGGTTAGGGCTAAAAATTAATGTTTTCTCAAAGCATACAAACTGTTTTTCACATTTTAGAGGGGAAGAGAGATAAAAAAGAAAAGAACAGGCAGCAATCAGTGTAAATGGGAATACAGACTGTGCATGCACTTTAGTATGGGTACCCTTAATTTGAGGTTAGGTAATGCCTGTGGGTGGAGCTGCCAATTTGGGATAAGTGTTGTTATCTGGAGGGTTAAACTTCATGTTTTGAAGATGTACATAGTGTTATGTATTTGTTATAAGTTAATATGAGATGTGAGTGTTTAGAAAGGGTATTTTTTAGGGTTTTCATTAAAACAAAACATCTTGAAAATCTGTCAAGGTCCCAAATGGAGATGAGAAGAAATAACTGTATAAAAGATCAGCCTGCCAAATAGTGCATGCAGGTAACATGGAAGCTGGAAATACACATTAAAAACGGGCATGTATAATAGGTGGGTATAACAACTTTTTATTATAATAGCTACTCTATCCAAATTATTTTGGAACATAAATGGCATTACAGCTATAGACATAAATTAAAGAGTACTGAATTATATTAAGAAATCCAGAGTGAAAGTAGTAAAGCTGCAGGAAATTTATTTGGAAAGAAATGAGGATATGAATGTGACAAAGAAAGGATTTCAATATGGATATTCAGCAGAATATCAGAGACAGAGAAAAGGAGAGTAATTATACTAATTGCATGAGGGGCTCCAGTACTGATGGAAGAGGGAATAAAGACAATAATGGTAGACTTGTGGTAGTAATGGCTATTGTCAAAGGAGGAGTTTTATGCTGCCATGTATTAATATTGCATCAAAAACAGTTATTATGGAGCTTAAGAATATTTTGGGAAAAATAATTAGCTTTCAGCAGGATATATTACTTTTATGTGGGGAATGAAACTTGATTTGCAATAGTGAAGAAATATTAGTTAGGCCTAAAAGGGAAAATATAACAAAAGATTTCTTAAGAAATTTATGAATTTATTTGGTATAGAAGATGTAAATTCAGTAGTAGAATCTGAGGAAAAATGTACATATTATTTTTCAATGTATAATAACTAGGCAAGATTAGACAGAAATTATATTTCACAGGAATATGTTCACTTGATTTAAAGCTTTGGCTCACATTCAATAACTATTTTAGATCATGCACTGATAAAAATCAAGATAAAAATTCAGGGTAATGAAGTAAAAGGAGGCACTGTTGCTTTCACACCTACCTGTTGAAAAGAGGTATTTAAGGAATGAGTAGTGGAAGTTATATCTAGTGAGTGTGATAAATGATAATGGAGTTTAAAAATAGGGTAGAAATAAAAGAAAAAAGAGATATGGTTAAGAAGTAATAGGAATTAACATAAAGGGTCTGACAAAGGTGAAAGTATTGTAGAAAAAGGGATTCTCACAGAGCAAGAAGATGTACAAATGCAGAGTGCTAAAGAGAAAATAACAGAGAATCTGCATAATATGCATGACTTATGAATGATTGCTGTTAAGCAACTATTTTTGATAATACATTCATGGCACAATAACTTATAGAACAATGGCAACAGAGAATACAATGGTTTGTAGCCAGACTTAGGCAGCCTATAACAAGAAAAATAACTAGAGATCATGTGGAAGTATTAAAGATATTTTGGACAATTTATTAAAATTTGTATAAAGCAGGGAAATATGGAAATGAATAAAGAGCAGAGATGGAAATGGATGACTTAAATATGTCAAGGTTACAGGTGGATGATGCTCGGCAATTAACAGTTAAAATAGCAGGAAATTAGATAAAAACAATAATGCACGATCAGTCTGCAGGAAAGTCTCCAGGAATAGATGATATTACTGTGAATGTTTGGAAGTTAGGAGGGAAGAAAGTGCTAAAGATCTGGGGGATTTTGTTTAACAGTATTTTAAAAAGAGGGGAAGCACCAACATCTTGGAAGAAAGCTGTTATAGTTGTTTTACCTAAAGACACGAAAGACCCATCAGACCCAGCTTCATATGGACCCATTTCAATTTTAAACCATGATTGTAAAGTGTTCATGTTTATACTAGCTAAAAGAATGGCAAATGTGTTGCCAAAATTGATAGATATGGATCAATGTGGTTTTGTGGAGGTGAGGCAAATATTTGACAACATTAATCAAAAAATGATGATCCAGAGGGAAGCAGAATGTAAGAAAATACTGCTGTTGCTGGTTGGTCTTGATGCAAAGAAAGCATTCGATAGAGTAAGGTGGGATTTTATGAGTAGGGCAAAGGAGGCATTTGCATTCCCTATACAATAATAAGGTTAAATAGGAGGATATAGGAAGTACTGGAGGCAAGAATTAAAGTGGGAGTGTTCTTCTCTAAGTTGAGTTTGAACAGAGGTACCAGGTAGAGGTATCTTCTTTTCCCTTTGTTATTTGCTTTATTTTTAGAGCCATTGGCAAAGAAAATAAGGGACTCAGAAATGCAAGGATATAATTGGTATGGTAATCAAGAAAAGCTGAAAAAATGGAAGCTCATGACTGCAAATAAGGATCATAATATGCAAGCAATTAAAATGTTTTTAGTCCCTTTAGTTTTAGATATAGGCCAGGTATATTTTTATCAACCAGTGGAGAAGTTGTGGACAATAATTAATAAAGAGATGAAGCGATTTATCTGAGAGGGGAGAGGGCAAGAGTGGGATCAGTTGATCCTGCCAATAGAACAAGGTGGTTTAGGGTGACCTGATCTGAATGGATATTTTAGAACCACACAGTTAAGGCTCATATAGATAAAAGAAGCAGAAGGTTATAATTCAAAATGGAAAGGGCTGATGATGAAGTGGGGGGTAGTTCAAGAGTGGGATTTTGGATGCAAATTCTTAAGGAGAATAATGACAAAACAGAATATTATATTCATAAAGTATCAGAAAGTATGCTAAGAACTAAGCCAACATGAGAATGGAGAAAGAATATTTTGCCAGTATGAATGACTGGAAGTGGAGGTACAGAAAATAGGCCATATGGGGCTGGATTTTATTGGAGAAAACTGGCAAAGTAACCAAAAGACTGAAAACAAATAATTATTGGGGGCAATTAATAGCATGGGATCACGCCAAGAAGACATTTGGCCTGCTGGGTAGAGACAGCCTTCCCTACCATGGACTGATAGCAGAGTATAGGCAGAGAGAAATGGGTAAGGGAATATTGAGTGAGAGACCTACTCTAGTAGAGTTTTTAGTTGGATCTAGAATAGAAGCTGTTGTTAAAAAGTGATAATTAGTAGCGCATATAAAATATTGCATGATAACTATAAGATTCAATCAGACGAGGTTATAAAAATTTGGAAGACAGACTGGAAAAGCAGTCTACAAGAGAACAATGGGATGACATAGATATGGCTTCTAAATATGCAATGAAATCCAGAAAGTTTCTGATCTTTGCTTGGGAGTATATCCATAGGTATTTTATACCACAAGCAGATTTCAAATTGTTTTTCGTCAGGTACATAGCAGATGTTGGAGGAGTGATGGAGAAGAAAGAGTTAACTTTGCGAGTATAATGAGTTGTCAGATTTAAAAAAATCCTTACAGAGTACTCTGTCAAAATGATTGGGTGAGGAAATGGCTGCAACTATGGAAGTTATTTTTTTGAGCAGGGACACAGAATCTGAATTGCCTAGGCATAATAAGACCTTATTAAGTTTAATTATGTTGGCTGCCAAGCTGCTGAATATTATAAAAGAGATCAACAAACTAAAAGAAGGATCTTTGGAAAAAAGGAAGGAGCAAATTACATAGAAATAAATGAAACTGTGGTAACAATAAATGCAGAATAATATTTAGGAGGAGTGAGGTTGAAGGGAAGGCAGAAATTCAATAATTGATGTAATGTTGGACTGATGGTAGTGACAAGGAAAGAAAAGATATGTAATGTATACTGTATATAAATGGACAAATGTTAATATGGGTTGTTTTCTTTTCTGTTGATATATGTTTGTGTATGTCTTAAGTGATAATTTAATAAAGGTGTTAAGAAAGCAACTACTGTATTAAATAGAGTAGAGAGTCAATCATGTGAACTAATTCGGACCTAGGGTAGTTTGGATAATCAAATTGTTCAGATAATCAAACATATAATTGAACTAGATAAAAAACTTCTAAAATGTTTTTTTTCTGCACGTAGGAATACACTTTTTAACCATTCAGCAATTCCAGTGGACAATAAAGAATATTTTTCACACATGAGATGGCTACAAGCTCAAAAACATGCTCAAGCAAAAATGTATAATATTTACATATTCAGACTTTATGATTTTTCCTACCAAAAAACTTTGGAAGGCTGGTTCTGATAATTGATGTTTCGGATAATTGACATTCTGATAATTGACTCTCTACTGTACTTTTCAATTTGAGAAATTGAAACAAGGTTTCTGTCTTGAAAAATAAATTTCAAGCCACCTGGAAACCAAAGAAGAATCTGTCACTTGTACGGCATTTATTTTCACTAGAAATCAATGGGAATATTTCTGATACTTAGGTAAGTGAGTCAAATCATAGATACAAAGCTGATTCTTTAATAAGAGATAGAATTGTATGTGGAATCAGAAATAAAGAGGTTAGAGGCAAACTAAGTGAAACAGAACTGATACCGGAAAAAGAAAGCGACGTTTGGATGGTAAGAGGACTATCAATCATTCAACTTAATCTCAACATCACTCAAGTACTGGGGACAATGTTTGACTTCAAAGAACTTACAGTATGTCTGATGCTGACAAAAATAAAGCAACTATAAGCATACTAAAACATTATCATAAATCTTTTATGCATTTCCTAGATGTAATATATTATCTTTCAAAGTTTATCTCTAACTTTTAAATGTTACAGTACCATTCAGGAAGCTACTGTAACATGTTGTAGCAATTGTTTGGTCACTGGAGCCTCAGAGAAGATATGAAATGCTTAAATATCGGGTTTAAATTCTATGATGTATCTTAAGCTACTTTTCTGCTTTCCAACTATCCAACAAGGTCTTTGTACAATGGTACTGCAGGAAATTAAAGCAATAACTTGTGGATCTAGATCTCTAATGCAATGTTCAAATAGAAAAAGAGGTGTTAGCCATATTTTTTGTTTGACACAAGTTTAATGATTATTCATTCATTCATTAATCTGCTAGGCAAATATTAAAAGTCTCACTTAGGCACTCTACCAACTTCTGGAAAGTGACTCAGTAGGTGCTACAAAGAAACTATATCAGGTTGCAAGGCAAAGAAAGAAGGATTAAGAAGATAGTCAAACACCCTTCATAAGGGATGCCAGCAATAACCGGCTCACAAGTCCACAGGACATTAAAGCAGATGGAAGGAGTATTTCCAGGCATCTGAATGAAGAAAACCCCACAGAAGCTGTACTGCCCCAGAAACAGCCTACGATGAGAGAAGAAGAAGAAGAGCTCACCCAAGAAGAAGAACAGCACTAAGGAAAATTAAGCCAAGGAAATCAGCAGGCTCAGATGACGTTACAGCAGATATGATAGAGATGCTGGATGAAATAGGGGAGAAATGGCTCCTGAGGGCACTCATAGCAGTGTGGAGAGAAAGGCGTATTCCAGATGACTGGAGAATAAGCATACTCGTGCTAGTGTAAAAGATCAAAGTGGACATCCACAACTATGGGAAGTACAGAAGCAAACTTCTATCACATTGTATGAAAGTTCTGGAGATAGTGACTGATAAATGGATACACAGAGTAGTAAAATGTAAGATGGGAGATGAGCAGTTTGGTTTCAGATCAGGATGCAGCACAATTGACCTGATGTTTGCAGTGAGACAGATACTTGAGAAGAAGCTAGGATGAGGAGAGAGTCGAACTGGGCATTCCTAGACCTGGGGAAAGCATATGACAAGATCCCAAGAAAGCTGACCTGGGCAGTACTGAGGTCTTTGAAGTCCCAGAAACATTGGTAGAATTAGTGCAGGCTATGTACAAGGACCCAATGACTCAAGTACAAGCAGTGTTTGGGCTCATAAAAGGGTTTCCAGTGGGAGTGGGTGTACACCAGGGTTCATCTCTGAGCCCACTGCTGTTCAACCAAAAGTTGCTTCAACAAAGTATTAGTTTAAGGGCACTCACACTTATGCAACCAGCTTATTGTACATTTTTTATTTTTTTTTTTATAATTTTTCCCCTAACAGATTTGTTTCTTTTTCAATTGAATTGTACAAGTTATAGGTCACATTAAAGGTGGGAAAAGTTTTGAAATGATTTATTATGGTCTCATTTTTTTATATCACAAAAATCTGGCATTTTAACAGGGGTGTGTACACTTTTTATATCCACTGTATTTGCAAAAAAAGATCTACCAGGTGAGTACAAATGTGACAAATTAATGTACATGTTTGATACACTGAATAAAGCATATCTGCATGAATTTAAGGAATATTTGTATGAGAAAGATCTAAGACTTGTGGATTCTGTCTCAATTGTTTGTGTCTGCTGAGAAGCATGTGCAAATAGTGAGTTAGTACTATAGCTACTGTATGGAATGACTCCATCAGGACAACCAGATCACTCTTATAGAGATAAGCTTTTCTGTATTCAAGTAGCACTTTTCTAAGTTGATAAAGTCATTAGTTCTTCTATGCTGTGTGAAAACATGCTAGGCAGATATAATACAAGGAAACAGATTGTAATGATTTGGAATGGTCTAGCATGTCTGAACAAACAGCATTTTGTACTAAATTAAAGTATGTACCATGTTCAGAATACACATTGAAAAAAAGGTGTTGGCACAGAATGATATTCAGTAGTTATCAAAGATGGAAGTGGGAGTTAATGTATTTCAGTACAAAGATGCACATTATCTGTTGTACATAGACGTCTATGTGAAATTTCCAGAAATTCTGCAGTTAAATAACATCACAAGTCAACATGTTTTTCAGTGCTAAAATTAAAATGTGCAAGGCATACATTGTATTTGATGAACTGATGTCAAATAATGGCCATCAATCTGCTAACCAGGAAGTTCACAATTCTGTGAATCATGATGTTGAGGTCTAGGTAGCCACAAAGCAATGGCTAGTTGGAATAAACAGGCTCATAAGTACATAGGTGTGTACTAAGCTAATGACCACAAGGGCCTTTTTAAGCTTAGCCATACATCCCAAATATCTGACAAGTTTTGGTACCCTTGATAAGTGTAAGTGCAAGCTTGGGAGGTGAAACATTTACAAGGAGGGGTCTGGGAGATGAACCTTTTACAGGCTGCCTGTGTCTATTAGGGACATAGGTGCCAAACCAGGGATGAGTTTCTTGTTCCTCATCCAACTGTGCAAGTTACACTTGAATTGCATTAGGGAGGAACTCTGCTTCACATGGATGGGGAGCCTGATATGGAGAAGGAGCAGACTCTTGGATACATACCTCTCTGTCCAGCAGGTCCTATTTATATGACAGGCAAGGTTTAAGTCATTAGAATGGGTAATTCTGGTGCTGTTTGTTTTGCAGTTATGCAGGAGGTCCATCAGAGTGGGGTCTAACAATGCCTTGTATGCCAGGCATAGATCTCTCATCAACAGTCTGTAGGAGATAGAATACAGAGATAGAGCCTTCAGACAGTCCGCATAGGACATGTTATTTACACCTTGTATTCTTTTAATGAGGAACCTCTGTGGATGTTACAATTGCTAAGATGCCCAGTTAGGTAGATACCAAATTGATCATTGAACTCAATGATAGGTCTGAAGAATGCTGAATACAGTGCAACAATGACTTGTTTGGACTTAGACACCATCCCTTTGTTTATAAGTTTCACAACATAGAATGATTTCCTCACTACTGTAGACGTGTTGGTCAAAGGTTAGATTACTGCCTATGTGTGTCGTCCCCAAGTCCCTGATTACTGGGTCAACTCTTAGGGGTATGTTGCCAATATGATAATTTCCAGCAGTGGATGACTTCCTGAAGGATACTATTATGCATTTCTTGGCATTTAGTTTTAATACATGGCTCCGGCACCAGTTGTTAGTCTACATCAGCCCTTCCTGGAGAACATTTGTGTCAATGACCACTCTTAGTTTGCAATCATCTGCAGATTTAGTCAGCCAGAGGCCATTGACATTGGCCTTGACTTCAGAGAAGTAAATGCCAAAAAGGAGAGGTCCCAAGACCGATCCCTGAGGGACTTAACTTTTGATTGGCCTTTTTATAGAGGTATACTCCCCAATTCTAACTTACTGGACCTTGTCTGTGAGCCAGCTGGCTATCCACTGGGTAACATAAGAGTTTATACCCAACCTTTTAAGTTTGTTAACAATGCCTAAGTGGGGGATTGTGCCAAATGCCTTGACCAGGTCAATGTAGGCAGTGTGAACTATTTTGCCCTCATATGTTGCTTTGGTGACCTTTTCAAAGAGGTCCATCAGGTTGCGTAGGCATGACCTGCCCTTGATGAAATTAAATTGGGTTGAGTCCAGTGTCTGAAGGTTTTCTATGGCATTATTGATCATTTCCATAATAACTCTTTCCATGGCTCTGGAGATGAGACAGGCGAGGCTTATGGGTCTGTAGTTTCCTGGGTCTGTAGATGACCCACCTTTGTGCAGAGGGATAACTGTTGCTGTTCTCCATTCATGTGGCACAAAACCTTTTTGGAGACTACAGTTAAATAGCAATTCCAAATGGCCTGATAGATTATATTTTATGCTATTTTGAAGGCATCCTGGGATATTGTTTGGGCCCATTAATGCAGTGTTCTTGGCCTTAGAATGAGCATTAAGGACCTGCTCCCTAGTGATAGCAGGGGGAATTATATTTAATGTTTTTTTCCTGGAGGAAGGTTGATGGAGAGAGTGGGGTAAACTTGGAGCTGAATTTGTTGGCCTGTAGGTTTGCTATATCTTCTGGCTCAGTATAGGTGGCTCCATTTACAATGAGCTCTGCACACAATTGTATATTTCCTTTGAGGATGTGGACATAGCTAAAGAATGCCTTGTGTCTGTACTTGGTCTGGGAGGCCAAATTTACATGAAATTTGGCTTTGGTAGACTTTATTTGTGCTATGAGTTGTTTGTTGAGATTGATGAGACTGCTTTTATCCTACTGGGTGTTGCACCTCCTAATTTTTGCCATGCTTTTCTTCCTCTTGTTATACAGCCTATTGATGTTGTGATTCCACCAGTGTGACTTGTTTTTTGAGTTATTTCTGTACTTCTTCCTGGTGGGTACAGATGGCTCTATGTAGCTATTAACATGCTTGTATAGGGTTTCTGTGAACAGCTCTGAGTAGGCAGAAATCTTCTCAGGTTTTATGGGGGCTTGAAATTTTGCCAGGTTATCACTTAATAGTAGGAAGTTATCCTTAGAGTAGTTCCTGAATATTCCAGGGTTAGCTGGGGTTCCAGGTTTTATTTTTATTTCAAAGAAGACCATTTTGTGGTCTGACCTTACCAGAGAAAACATTACACTTGGAGGTGTGCAGCACTCTTCCATATTAGTGAGGACCAGATCCAGTATGGTTATGCCCTTTGTTGGTGTATTGACAATGTGATCCAGGGAGTTTATGTTTACAAAATCCAAGAATCTCTGTGCCTGTGTGTTTGGTGTCATATATGATTCCAAATTAATAGTGGGTCAATTAAAGTCGCTCATAAATATGGTATGGGGTTGGATGGTAAGTGTTTCCAAAAAGTTTCAATACATGGTATGGGTTTCCTGGGTCATAGAGGGGGGACCTAAAGTTTGCAAGGAAGTGGTATTAGATTTTGCCTATGGTGATTTGAACATGGAGATGCTCAAGTGCATTGTCCTGTTTGAAAAGCCTTGAGGTATATTTATTTTTGATGTAAATTGAGACACCACCACTTTTATTCCCTGTCTGTGAAGTAGCTGGCATAAATGTGTGTAAGGCATTATAACCTTGCACTGTTGGTGTGCTCTCCATGGCTTTAAACTATGTCTCAGTGACCACACAGACATCAGCATTCTCTAGATTGAAGAGAACTTTAGGGAGTGGATTTTTGTTTAGGCTTCTAGCACTGAGCAGCAATACCTTTAGATTTTCTTGGCTTTGATTTGCTACAACAGAAGTACTTTCAGTGTGGCATTGCTAAAAAAGGCATTATGGGGAGAGACAATGCTTTAGCTAGTATTTAAAAGCCTAGCGGGGAGAGCTGCAGACCATCCCTGGCAAAGCAGTATCTGTTGACTATCTCCTTCCATGCTGACAAATATTGCACCCCCTTAGAATGACAGCAGAAACTAAGCCAATTATTAAAGTCAATCACCTTTTGTTCATATTGTGGCATCATCCTTGGAGAAGGCAAGATGCTGCTCAATGCTAGGCTCATACCAACCAGGGATGCACATTCCAAGAGCTCCATGGGCTCTAGGGTAAAGAGAGCTTCTAGGGAGTGGAGTTTTTTGTTTAGTCTCCTAGCACTGAGAAGTAATACCTTTAGATTTTCTTTATTTTGATTTGCTATGTTGGAAGTACTTTCAGGTTGGGATTGTCTAAAAAAAGTACTATTGGGATAAACAATGCTTTAGCTAGTATTTGAAAGCCTAGAGGGGAGAGGTGCAGACCATCCCTGGCAAAGCAGCATCTGCTGACCATCTCCTTCCATGCTGACAAATATCGCACCCCCTTAGAACACCAGAAATTAAGCCAGTTATTAAAGTCAGTCATCTTTTGTTCATATTGCGGTATCATCCTTGGAGAAGGTAAAATGGTGCTCAGTGCTAGGCTCACACCACCCAGGGATGCACATTCCAAGAGCTCCATGATGTCTCTCTTCATATAGTCTAGGCAGTATGTCTCAGGTCATTTACACCCACATAGACTATGACTAAGTCATACTGGTACTTCTGGTAAAAATGACCTGACTGTGTGCTTAATGTGGTGGATCCTGGCCCCTGATAAGCAACTAACTGTGACTTTCTCCTTATTAGCCTGGTGAGAGGGACATCAGTGTGTCTTACAATGGAAATTCCAATGACTAGAATATTGGCTTCTGTGGTGGCTTGACTTATGGGTTCAGAAGTAGAGGCTCCATGAGATGTGGCTGTATGTGTTGATGCAAGTGTTTTGAAAGAGTGCATTTGGGGTTGCTGAGGGTGTTTGTTATGTGTACTTTATCTAGGAGGTCTTTGTAGTTTAGGAATGGTCCAAGCAAAGAAAAATCTCATCAGCAATGTGACATTTTTGAATTCTCAGATTGTCTACTGTCAAATACAAAAAATACTACTGTAGATAGAAATATGAGATAAAACCAACTCTGATTTATTGACACACAAGATGTACACTTCGAGCACCTCAGCTAAACAGCCTTCAAAGGAAGTCACCACTGTAGTTAGCGATCGGTCCAAAACTACTTACCTCACTTTCTCTGCTGGTAACAGCAGTAAACAGACTGCTGTTGATTTGTTAAAGGAACCAGCACAAATAGTACTTTGCATCCAAACATCTCTCCATTTTACAGAATGTGGAAAGCATAGAGATAAAACAAGGCCAAACATCAAAATTTGCTTGGTATTAAATGTACAGCTGAAAGTACTGAAACTGGTCTTGTATATTTTCCTGTATTATATCTGGAGCAAAGTCTTGATATGTACGTGCACAGAAGAAAAATAAAATATTGGATTAATCTACTGGATCCAGGCTAATAAGTTTTCCAGGAGTTAAGACAAGGAAAATGTATTGCTGTTCCAGAGCCCAGGAAGCCAGTACCACCTTCTCAAAGTAGACATATATATGCAGATTACAATTTGTCTTATCCAGAGTCTATGTAAATGACTGATGCTAATGCTGATAGACTAAGCTATTGATTGTCAGGCTGCTAAAAGTGAGAGTTCTAACCTGTAAGCAATCTAAATTTGGGATACTGATTTAAAAAGTCAATTTGCTATAATGACTGAACATAGTGTCAAAATATTAAATATACACTTGTCTAAAAATCAAGTGACTTGCTTTTCATTGTTCAATGTATACCTTTTATATCACATAGCATGCCAAGTATAGTCATTGAGTAGTATTTTCTGAATCAGTGAACATAATTTATTTATAGTAAAAATTCATTTAAGCGAGATGGATATATATATATAATATATATATATATATATATATATATATATATATATATATATGGATCTACTTCACTTACCTGAACAGCCACATCACCGACTTTCACTTTGCCGAGACGAAAGGACCAACAAACCAGAATACCGACAAATGGAACACCGACTTTTGACTCAAGGTAAGTAACTGCTTGGCCATCCCGAAAAAGAAAAAAAAAGGACTTTCGTCTTGGTGAAGTGAAAGTCGGTGATGTGGCCATTCAGGTAAGTGAAGTAGACCCATATATATATTACATAGGAAGTAAATATTTGAAATGTTTAATCTCCCACGCCCCTTCTTACACTACCAAAGGTACCAGAACTTGTCAGCAATATGGGATGCATGGCTAGGCTTAAAAAAGCCCCCGTGGTTAGTCACCTATGAACCTAAGCATTTGTAGGTATATTTTTAATGGAGCTGTTAATAAGGTATAATGTAATATGTGATCCTACATTCCAAAAGAGTCTAACTTAATGCTTCATGGTATTAACATCTATGTCATAGCCTCCTACCCAGAAATCTTGACAATATGTACCCCATTACATGTATACATGCTACAACATGTTGGGAAGGGATTTATTTACAGTGATCAGTAAAAGCTAGGGGCGGCTGTGCCGTAGCCTCTTACTGGTTAATCTTTAACAATATACATACTGATGCATCTACACATAGTTTATGAGAGGGAACTGATTTACAGCATTTGTGTAAAATGAAGGCCATCTACAAATTAACATTTTTTTTTGTGAAAAGAGATATAGTTATTATATACATTTCATTTTTTGCATACTGTGCAATCTTCATTCAAGGTGCAATTGTTATTTTGGCACCAGTTGCTGCTACAATCAATTTATGGTTATATGTTTTTCTAATGCTAGTATACTAGCCTCATTTCACACAATCAGTGCTCACATATAACTTTTAATAACTTACCAGTCTACAGCAAGTAATTCTATGTATTACAAACATACTCTGCGCAGTCTTTGTCTCCAGATTGATTTAACATTACCTCTTAAAAGAAAAAAATAAAACAATTAAACACAGATTAACTATTTACAATATAATTTGAGATCGTGGATTAACTAATGACCATGCCAATTTATTTTTACTATAATACAAGTCTTAACACTCAGACCAGAGGTTTCATACCTTGTATCATAATCTATTTTTTAAATAAGTCTGTGTCTTCAGTGCTTTGTTCTCTATCAGTGCCCTCTTCAGAGTATCCATTACAGAATTCCATATAGTCAATTTTTTTACCAGGCAGTTCTGCTTCTCATCTTGAATAGGTGTCAGTTACATATTTTTAGTCTCTGTAATCATCTTTTTTGTATCTCAGATTAATGATTTGTCTTTGGTTTTCTATTTTGTTGTTATGGATTTCTCGGTCACTATCAGCACTAAATATAACAATGTCTTAACCTGTTCTGTACATGTTATTGCATGCTAAGTGGACAAGAACATCTCTTTACTAAGGTTAAATCCCTTTCCAAGTGTAAGACATAGCATATTCTTTAGTTCATTTCTGAACTGAAGTAACTCTATACATTCCCAAAATATATGCTCCAAATAAGCTGATTCTGTAATATTGCACCTCCAACTTATGCTTCTTGTCTGTGGAAACACATTTCAAGTTTTGAAGGGTGTATGCAAACATATTCATGCAAAAAGTTTCTTTTTTCTCAATTTAGTTGCATATTTAGGGATGATACATATTTCCCTCCACTCACCATCTGTAATATTGCAATTTAATATTTCCCTGCTTGCTATTTTCAATTTTATATTGTATTGTTTTCTCAAAAACTACCTTATATATGCTACTTATTAATCTTTTTATGTCTGCCATTTCTTATTTGACCGCAATTCTAAAATATTCTATGTTATTTAACAAATTTGCTATCCACCCTTCACATATCTTCCTTCAGCTGTAATATCAGGCCTGTACACACACACACACACACACACACACACACACACACACACACACACACACACACACACACACATATATATATATATAAGTTGATCTAAGGTCTATAGCTGAAACATTTGTCAAGCACCATCCCATTTTATAACTTCATCTCTCTTCACTACATGCTCCCAGAATCTTTATTCTTTGCTCTTTCTTTTTCAAATACTTATTGTGTTTTCTTCTGTGTCTTGTTACCATATATTGTATGACCTATAGGTGCTATTCTATTTTTCCAAGGCTTAAATTCCTTTAATGTGAAGACACACAATACTTTTATGTATACAAAGTTGTACATAATTCTGTTTATATTTCTTATCTAAATATGTTCAAATTTTCATGTGTGGTCCTATGTTTGTCTCTTCTATGATTATGCATAGCATGTCCTTCCATTTGACTATAGACTCTGAGTCCTGAGTAAATATAATAATTTAAGCTATATGGTCTTGCAGTATGCCTCCAAATCTTATAGTCCCTACAAGTAACAGTTTTGTCACTGGTTAAGTTTACAGAGGTCATAATCAAGATAAAAGTAAGGATGACTTTGTCTGTCATCCCCTAGCACCTCCCACCCTTAACAAGTGCCATTACCAAGGCAAATGAATAACTGCCCACTGGTAGTGCAGATTTGTACACTTCAGGCATTATATTTAATACTATGACCAAAGTCTTCAATTTATCTGGTAAAGTATATTCCTTCTTCTAATAATGTTTCCATGCAACTAACCCAGACAGAAATGATTTAACTTCTTTCTTTTATTATGGTAAGTGAAATACCTTACCATGTAAACATTTTCATTAGACATCAACTGTGTACATTAATTTTTCATGCAGATATGTGGCACAATTTGACCTTGAAAAGAGTAAGGCTAACATATGGTGGCTTATCTAATGACAGCATATGCTAGATACTAAAAATGGTGATCCACTTTGTTGACAAAGTAATGTGAGGATTTTAATAATAATATTTAGAAAGCAATGTTAATGATAAAGAGTTAGAAATACTTTACTGGAACTGAAAGTGCAGTTTACAAGGAAGAAAGCTGCTAAATCTGAGAAAGAAGACACACTCTTGTCTAGAAATGTAGGATGGTCATATGGCAAGGACACTGCCATGCGTAGTATACCAAAAGATTGGACAAGCTACTAGGAAACAGGTTAATGTAACCTAGGAAACTGAACTACGGCTATAATAACTCTTGTGTACTACTAACATAGTACATCTGCTACAAGGCAAGTTAGTACTAACATAGGACACCTGCTAGGAGGCAAGTTAGTTTGCAGTGGGAAACAACTCAGGTGTTAGTAAACTGTTGACACTAAAATAATCAATGGAGTTGGAAGGATAGTCAAATAAAGGCTATTGCAGAAGCTTGTTCATAGTCTGAAATTATGGTCCAAGAAGATGAAAGTTGGCTGGCAGGGGATTGCATTAGCTGGGCTTAAGGTCAGTTAGGATATTTTTGGTGGGGCACTTAAAGATATAAATGTTTTAAAAACTTTTTGGATAGACAAAGTATTAGTCATTCAGAAACTCAAGGTTGAAATCCTGATTCCATTACTACTACAGCTCTATACCCAGAGTGCATTTTACCAGTCAGTAAGGACTTAATCATCATATTTCCATACCAAAGGATGCAGGAGTAAAATATTGAAGTAATTCTAATGTTATTATTATCACTGTACTGGAATAGGCATGGACACGCTCAGGTGTTTTACAAATAGTTAATAGACACACCTTTTGTTTCATTTTTCAGTAATTGTCTTTTGGGTATCAAGATTTCTGACCAGCTATACTCGCTAAATTTTAATTTTGACTTAATTCAGTGTTAAAAGGAGCACCCTGCCACATCAGACTGTTTAGGATTTCTGCATTCACAAACTTTTTCTTCTGCTGGAGTAATTTTAGGTCAGTGGAGTTTACAGTCATCTGCAAACTTAAATAAGTATAGTCAGTGAGTGTTGGCCTGAAAGTCTGAGAAATAAATGCAGAACAGGAGTGGGCTGAATGGTGAGCCCAATGGTATGCCATAGAGCCCAATGGGGATCCCTTTGGTACATTACTGATAATTTTTTAGCTTTTGGAAGTGGCATCTCCAACTCTGTGCTGTATATATTGCATAACCACTACCCAGAATTGTAGGTTGGTTAGACTGAAGGAAGCAGCACCCCACATCCCTGTGCAAGGTTTTATTGTGTAAGACTGGCAGTTCCCAATGAGGCTTTACCACAGTACTGCCATTCAGAAGTTAATGCCAGTACTGTAACTGGAATCAGGACTGAACCACTAAAGCATCAAAATGCTTAGTGGGTGGTATGGTAAGTGTAACAAACTGCTTGTTGCAATGTATATTTGTATTTCTAGCAAATGGTTTGTTACAGTTTAAGATAGAAAAGTTTTTTATGCCCTTTAACTTAAGAGTTCAGGAGCACATATTGGGGAGAATGGGCTTTGCTCCTCATTAGAGGAGCACTAGATGGGGGAAGGTATGTTTTTTGCTTTTCGACTTGGGGGGGGGGGGTTGAGGGGCACCAGACTGGGAAATGACACTAGGAATTAGATAAGCAAGCTATAGCCATGACATTGCCCAAACTTCGGTGGCTGTTTCAAAAAAAAAAATAATGAGTTTAAAGAGGCAGTACCTTCCTTTGAAAAAGAAAAATTGATGAAGGTCCATGTTCAAGAGGATTTCGATGACCAGATTAATGAGTTCTGAGCTAGTACATTCCACAGCTTTACATATGAGGCTAGTGAGACTAATAGGCCAATAATTACCAGGGTCTGTGGTTAGGCCACCATTGCATATGAGCAGTACAATGGCAGATTTCCAGGCTTCAGTAATATAACTGGAGAGGCTTAGAATAAAGAAGTTAAGCAGGATTTCAGAAAGGCCTTGTTTGGTACTGATAGTGAGGCAACCTGTTATGCTTTCTGGGCCCCTGGTTGTGATGGACTTAGATTTGACAAGGCTGAGAGGACTTGTTCCATAGGAAGCTATATGTTGAGTAAATTTGCACTCCGTTTGTCAGCTAGAATATTAGCAATTTCCTTTGTGACAAAGTGGGCAACATTATTGTGGATTAACTCTGAACAGTGTTTGGTATTAGTCCTTAACTTCTAGACATACTTAAAGATTCATAGGTTCATACTAGGCTATCTGCCCTAGGGCATTTATAAGCCTAGCCAGAGTATGTTTGGCTTTCGCCACCCATTTTAAATGAATTTTGCTATGCCCTTTTTCGAGGTTAGTATACTGTGTCTCTGTCTAACAGTGACACAGAAGTGATACCCAGGGTAAACCTACGATCTCCCATCCACTCATCAAGACTCCTCTTGAAGAGAATCAATGAGGGACTCTGCCTAACCTGGACTGGGATTTTATTCCATAGTGAAGGGAGCCTCTGGGTTATAAATCTGTCCCTCCAGCATGTCCTATTTATTTCAGTACCTTGGTTCAAGTCTCTCGAGCGTGTAGCTCGATGGGATTTGGATTTTTTGAGATGCAGCATGTCCCTTAATTCCGGGTTGGACATGGCCTTATACATCAGGCACAGGTCACCTCTGAGCAGGCGGTATGCCACTGAGTAGAGCTGGAGTTTCTTTAACTGGGCAGCATATGGCATCTGTTTCAGCCCTTTGATCCTCTTGGTGAGGTACTTTTGGGGCCTTTCCAGTTGCTGCAGGTGTTTGGTAAGGTACATCCCAAAAGGGGCATTGTACTCGATTATGGGCCTGATGAGGGATGAGTAAAGAGGCACAATGACCTCCCCTAATCTAGATGTGAATCCCTTCATGATTAGGTGGGCTATATAAAATGTTTTTCTAACCACTTTGGCCACATGGTTGTCAAATGAGAGATTGCTATCAACTTGGGTCCCCAGGTCCCTAATTACTTCTTCTGTACTTAATGGATTACCACCTATGTGGTAATTTGTGGGCACTTTGTTTTTGCCAAAGGGGATGACTATACACTTTTGGCGTTTAGCTTGAGGCCATGGCTCTGGCACCAGTTGTCTGTTTCTATGAGGCCCTTTTGGAGGATGCTTGTGTCGGCTGGAGAGTCGATTATGGCGCCCAGTTTGCAGTCATCTGCGAACTTGGTCAGCCACAGTCCTTCCGTGTTGGCCTGTACCTCCGAGAAATATATACCAAACAAGAGAGGTCCCAGGACTGAGCCTTGTGGGACGCCACTTGTAACTGGTTTGGAGTCTGACATGGCTCCAGCAATTCTAACCATGTGGGTTCTGTCCTTGAGCCAGTTTGCAACCCATCTAGTGACATAGGGGTTTATATTTAAGCTGGTGAGCTTATCTATAATGCCCGAGTGGGGTATTGTATTGAAGGCTTTTGCGAGGTCCAGATAGGCTGTGTGGACCACCTTCCCTTCGTCAATGGCCTTGGTGACTGTTTCAAAGAAGTCAACCAGGTTTAAGAGGCAGGATCTGCTCTTAACAAAGCCGAACTGGGTAGGATCCAGTGTCTGTAGGTCCCCAATATCTTTATTTATGAGGTCCATGATGATCCTTTCCATAGCTTTGCAGACCAAGCTAGTCAGGCTTATGAGGCGATAGTTTCCAGGGTCCGTTGAGGCACCACCTTTGTGGAGAGGGACCACTGTTGCTGTACGCCACTCTTTGGGTACATATCCTGTAGTAAGGCTGAGACTGAACAGTAGTTTTATGTTTGGGTTTAGCTCTTCTTGGAGTTCATGTAGGACGCAGCCTGGGACACCGACTGGTCCCATTGATGCTGTGTTTTTTGCTTTGGAGAGGGCGGCTCCCACCTGAGCATATGAGATGTCAGGGGGGCAGCACTCTGCTGGGATAGATATTTGCCCTTTTGGTGGGGAGGGGAGAAGTTTGCGCTGAACCTGTCAGCTAGGATGTTGGCAATGTCTGTGGGTTTGGTGTATTTTTTGTCATTTTGGACTAATTCTGAGCATATCTGGGAATTCCCACCCAGGTTCCTAACATAACTAAAGAAAGCCTTGTGATTATCCTTAGTGTCCTGTGCAATTTTTCTCTCGAAGCTGGCCTTTGACGATTTTATGAGTGCCCTTAGTTTTTGCTAATACTGATCAGAGATGCCTTCCCTTTTTGGGATTTTGCTCTATCATGTAGTAGCTTCCTCCTTCTGTTGTATAGTTTGTTTATGGCTGGGGTCCACCAGACAGGTCGTCTGCCTTTGGAGGATTGGGTCTTGGTTTTATTTGGGAATGCATGATCCATGCATTCCTGAAGGTGTTCATAGAATGCATTTATAAAGGATTCTGCGGTCTGGGCTGTATTTTCCACAGGCCCGGGGGCTTTGAAGGATTCCACCTCGGTTTTGAGGAGTGTGAAATTTGCTTTAGAGAAGTTTTTCACTGTGGTTTTCTGGGCAGGGGGTAGGGTCGGGATGTGAATATCCAGTGAGATCAGTTTATGGTCTGATCTTACCAGTGAGGGATACACTTCTGGTCTGGAGCATAGAGTCCCCATGTTGGTGATGATCAGGTCCAGTATGTTTTCCCCTCTTGTGGGAGTGGTAACAAGTTGTTCCATAGCATTTGAGTTTATGAATTCTAGGAACCTTTGGGCAAGGGTGTTGGAGCTAGAGTAATGCTCCCAATCTATGTTTGGGTAGTTGAAGTCGCCCAATATAATGGTGTTCGGAGAGACCTTCATATTTTCCAGTGTTCTCAGGAAGGTCGAGTGGGGTTCCTGGGTTTGGGGGGGTGGTCTGTAGCAGGCTATAAACTGGAAGGCAGTTTTACCCACTGTTAGTTACACATGGATAGTCTCTGATGCTTCGTGCTTTGCCACCAACCTGGAGGTGTGGGTATCTTTGATGAATATCGATACTCCTCCTCCTTTTGTGGTTCGGTCCAAGTTTTGGGGCCGAAAAGCATGGTATGAGGTATAACCTGGTAGTGCTGGGGTGCTCTCGGGAGTCCTGAACCAGGTTTCTGTTACTGGACAGATATCAATGTTCTCCATGCTAAGGAGAGTTTCGAGTGCGTGTATCTTGAGGTTTAGACTTCTGGCATTAAGTAGCATTACTCCTAGTTTCTTATCCTTTGTGATACCTATGGAGGTGGGTTTGTCTTTTGAGCCTTGCCTAAAAAAGGCACTATGGGGGTAGCAAGAGCCTTTGCCAATATCCGAAAGCCCAGGGGTGACAGGTGCAAGCCGTCCCTAGCAAAGCATCGTGGCTTGTCGTGCATATCATCCCAAGCTGACGGGCATTGGATCCCCTTTGAATGACACCAATACTTAAGCCAATTGTTGAAATTGATCATCTTGTCTTCATATTGTGGCATCATTCTTGGTGAGGGTAAGATGCTACTCAAGGTCAGGGTCATACCAGCCTGGGCTACATGCTCAGAGAGCTCCTCTATATCTATTTTCATGTAGTCCAGGGAGGTACGTCTCAGGTTATTCACACCAGCATGGACAATGACTGAGTCATATTTGTACTTGCCTTGGAGTGACCCGAGTGCTTGTGTTATGTGGCGGATCCTAGCGCCAGACAGGCTGCTCACCGTGACCTTCTCCTTGTTCAGCCTGGTGAGCGGGACGTCAGTGTGCCTGACGATAGAGTCACCTATTACAAGTGTATCAGGTGTGTTGTTTAGCCTTAAGGGCTGTGACTGTTCGGCACACTGGCTTTGTGAGATATGTGTTGCACGTGTTTTGTTTTGGGGTAGCGGTTGCTTGGGTGTCTGCTTTGGAGGTCTCTGCTGCTTAGGCAGATCTTTATTTAGAGCCTCCGAGTATGTTTTTGTGTGATTATGTGTTTGGTTTGCTGTCGTGGTAGGTCTATGTGAGACTGGAATTGTAGTGAGTGTGGTTTCCTTCTCCTCCTGACTGGTTATGCCAGTACTGAGTTGAGAGAGCTTAGCCTCCAGTTTGGCTATATGGTTGCATCTCTCACATGTGTTGGAATTTGTTGGGAGGAGGAGAGGGTTGTCTGTGTACATGAGGCAGTTGTAACATTGCCTCAAGATTCCCATATTCACCAGCTGGACCGGAGAGGAGATTGACAACGGACCTTTGGACATGCTAGAATAATATTGGGAATTCCTTTATAATTGAAAACAAGGGCCAATGGGGAGTGAGGGTGTAGTGCTTTTAATTTTTAGTGCTGACTTATAATTGCTTTAGTGAGCAAGTGCCAGGTAACAAGTGCAATGTGTTACAGGTAACTTAAATGCAAAAACGACAAACAGTAACTTTCTTTCAAGCGAAGCAAGGAAATAAGTACAGTAAGCAATGCAGATATCACTAGGGATCCACAGAAGCGCTGAGAAGCCGCGTTTTAGGTGGAATTAGCGTTCCAGGGAAATAACAAGCATACAACCAAAGCTAGATTCAGCAGGTCTGGATCTAGTCTATGCTACAGCAAACAAGGTGTACCAATTTCAGTAAGATACAGTTCAAATATTCAGGCACTATAAACCTTTAACCAGAAATTCCCAGCTCAGAAGGGCAGAGTCCAGCCTCTCCTCCCACAAGAGTGCAGACCACGAACCTTCTTAAAGTAAAATAACTGGCCTGAAGCCCAAGTGCTTAAACCAGAACTAATACACTTTAAGAATAACAGACACTGAGCTCTCAATCAGCAGTTGTCAACTTAGAAGGATGAAAGCTACCTGTCCTGTCACCATGGTGCATGCCACAAACCTTCCTAATGTAGAACAACTGGTCTGAAGCCCAAGTGCTTAATCCAAAAGACTTAGAATGATAGCTACACTTTAACCAAGTTACTACCAAGCAGTAATAAATACAACTGAATACTTTAAATAATGCCTGGATTAGTGCTCAAGTTATACAAACAAAGCTAGATTCAGCAGGCCTGGATCTAGTCTATGCTACAGCAAACAAGGTGTACCAATTTAGTAAGAAGCAATTCAGATATGCATGCACTATAAGCCTTCAACCAGAAATTCCCAGCTCAGAAGGGCAGAGTCCAGCCTCTCCTCCACAAGAGTGCAGACCACAAACCCTCTTAATGTAAAATAACTGGCCTGAAAGCCCAAGTGCTTAAACCAGAATTAATATACTTTTAGAATAACAGACACTGAGCCCTCAATCAGCAATTCCCAACTTAGAAGGACGTAAGCTACCTGTTCTGCCACTACAGTGCAGACCACAAACCCTCTCAATGTAAAACAACTGGCCTGAAGCCCAAGTGTTTAAACTAAAAGGCTTAGAATGAGTTACACCAAGCAGTAATAAATACAATTAAGAACTTTTAAGATGACGCAAAAGCAAAATAAAGTAGGAAGAAACACAAGTACAGTAAAAGCAGATGAATTTTTTTTTTTGTAGTTTTTTTGTAGTTATTTTGGGTTTTAGTGGCTATTTTAAGTTTATATTCAGCTTTAAGCTTCCTAATGGTTCCCTGGTGATCATTAGCCTAGTATATAACGATGAACCTTATCTAGTACATCCTATCACAAGAAAAATGTCTTGTTAAATTAAAAATTACAAATAACTTGAGAATTATCATACTACTGTGGTATCGTAGATGTTCAAATCCCTCTCAGTCTCTAAGAGCATTAGAAATCTGGACAAAGCCAAATATAATGAGGGGACACAGATCCAAAATCAGGCCAACTTTTACATATTGCTCTTATAAACTTAAAAAGTTGCTAAAATGATACATTTTGTATTAGCATGCATTTTCTGAAGTATATGAAGTCTCAACTCAATGTATGCCATTATTTAGTGACATCAGTGTTCAAAGATTTGCAATTTTTTGACAAACCATAAAAATGAGACAAAAATCTGGGCAGTCAAGAAGTATGGTTCTAGTCAAATGCAACACCCAGCTGTCGAAGTCTGAGCTGTGGACATTACAATTGAAGACAACTGCTTAGGATTACCTCTTTGGGCAGTTGTGTCCTGAAAAAGAAAAAAAAAAAAACTAAAAAATGGCAAACGTCCTGAGATTTTAGGGTTAAAGATATTTCCTAAGTTTTCTTTAAAAGTTTCATAAAACTGTTACTTTGTATCTGAAACACCTGTTATAAGAATTTGATATGGTTACTAACTGTCCCACTTTGGACAGTTGTGTCCTGTAAAGAAAAAAAAAACATGGCAAATGTCCTGAGATATTAAGACAAAACATATTTCCTAACGTTTCTTTAATAGTTGCATAAAACTTTTATTTTGTATCTAAATATTATGAAACGGCAGAAGCAACTGAAATGATAACAAGAATAAGCTTGTTGGCAAAAAAGTGAAGTCGCGTCCTTTGCACTGGCCGTTCGCATGGTTTGTCCTGCAAAATCTCACGTTCTACAAAAAGTTCCACTTTGGGCATTTGGAAAGGTGGCAACCTAAACATCGAATAAGCACTCGCATTCTACTAGACTAAGCTTTTAATCTGGTAAACGTTCTGTCATTTGCACTAGCCGTGGGTATCCTTTGTCCGCACAATCTCACGTTCTGCAGAAAATGCTCCACGTTGAGCATTTGAAAATGCAACCCTACAACTACTATGATAGTCTATGATCCAGCCCTCTCAATGACATTTAGTAAAATAAATACAAACAACGAAACGCGATCTAAACCTGCAGAAGATAGTAACAGAAGGAAGGTAGGAACCGACAACAAACGGAACTGACGTCCACTTTGGGAACTATTAATGTTCACCAGGAAGTCAATATGGCTGAGGCGTGCCAGCAGACGGTGTTACAAAAATGGGAGAGGTACGGAGTTTACAACTGTACAAAGAGGGTCCTTGTGCACAACAGAAGTTTTGTATAATCTGTTGGAGGAGCTGCATCTTCCGGAAGGATAGCTTTTACAATGGGAGTTTTATTTCTTTAAAACTTGTCAGTTTTTTCTTTATAATTTTATTGTTTGCTTCTTTAAAGGCATGTTACTAAGTAGGAGGTTTATAGTCAGTAGATAACGAAAGACTGTTTATTCCTCTGAAATGTGCATTCATACACGCCCACTTTTTACTAACTTTCTTATTAAGGAATAAAATAGTTGCTGTGTGTACATGATAGGAATGTAGTATTTGTGTCTTTTTAATAAGCGTTCTCGTTTTGGGTGTCTGTCATCACCAGGTTGAGAGAAGGAAATCTTAACGGCTGTATCATTCATAAAATTATGATTCTTTAAAGGACAGCGGCATTAAATGGTGTTTATGTATGTATTTATTTCTGCAGGTGTTTTATTTATATATTTTTGTTTATTTGTTTGTTAGCCAGAGTATGATGAGCCAGAGTAGAGCACTGGTCAGAGGCATGACCAATGGCAGGCTCAGCCCGGGTTCCATTAACAGAGTATATAATATAATGTAAAGGTTCATGGTGGTTATTTTTACATTACATTAACTTAAGAATAAATACAACATAACTTTGGTGTTAAAGTGTAACATTTGGAAAGAGATTTTACAACAGAGATAAAACAAAGATAAAAAAGTTATCTAAGGCTGTATGGGAGAAACTAACCAAAGTAGTGAGTGCTTTTGTGGGGTTATGTATATATTTACAGTGTGGATAATTCTTTAGTTAGAGTGAGGTAGAAAATGAAAAGTTGAGGTGTTGGTAAGTGTATTCTGTGGTCACTTAGATGATGTGCACGGTACACTTATTTTGATGTGTAAGAAATTGTTTGAGGTTAGTTAGTTTTTAACTACATCATGTTAAACCAGGCACTTCTTCCATGTGTTCTGAGCGTTTTATGCTCTAACTTCCGGAGTGTGAAAGAGAGTAGACCACTGTTTATTGACGTTTTTGCAGTGGTAGACTACTGTTGAAGGCATAGAAGAACTCTTGATGTCTTTCTATTATCACCATTGCAGTATCCTTTACAAAAGGAATGTCCACCCTGAGCAGCCTGACACTTGACCTGTATAAATTAGCTTAAAAGAGATCTTGTTTGTGCCATACATCACATTTATGATCCCTGCACAGAATGTAAGGCATAAAAGGGAAGCATAGCTGCAACTACCTAGAACTTCTTTTGCTGCCAGTTAGAATGCCATTGGTTTGAATCCTTTACTCCCTTGGATAATACTCATCTTTTTTGGGACTGCTGCTGCTGAAGTGTGTCTCTCTTCAAGAGAAAGGCAAAGACTTGCAAGACCTTAAACATGTTTTTGTCTCTCCTATCCCTAAATTTCAGAGGAATTATACTTCTAGGTCTGCTTTTCTCAGGCAATGTCGCCAGGCCTGTAAGGGTGGGAGGCGGGCCTGCTGTGCTAAGGCATCTCAGATTTCTGTGGTCCAGAAGCCTCCTTTATCTGATAAGCCTGTTTCTGTTTGACCATTCATCGCCTTTAGACCAGGTTCCTTTGTCCCTTCAGCTCCACTTTGTCTTCCAAATTGATATGTCATCATTTCTGACTCGTGGGTTCTCTCTGTCATCTGTCAGGGTTACTTTATGGTATGGAAATCTCTTCCTCCTTTTTCTGGGATTCAACATCCTCTTTTAGAGCTATTTCCTCATGTCCTGGAGGCTCTAGCATCTGTTGAACCAAGAGACCATTCAAACTTTCCCCCTTCCCAAAGTGGGAAGAGGTTTTTATTCCATGATGTCCCTGGTTCCTCGAAAGGAGGGTACTTGGAGACCTATTTTGGATCTCTCCTTTTCAGATACTTACTCTAAAAACTCTGTTTACTCTTTTATATTACCTCAGGCTTTTCTGATGTCCTTGGATATGAATGCTGCTTACTTTCATATCCCTATTTGCCCTTTCTTCAGGAAGTTTTATGCTTCTCTGTGGCTTTCTGTCATTTTCAGTTCTCTACGTTTTGCCCTCTGCCCTCTCTACCACCCCAAGGATATTCACAAAATGCTCAGCTTCCTGTGATTGCTTTCTACAAGCTCTAAGGCATTCAGATTTTTCCATATTTAGATAACCTGTTACTTTAGGAGCCTTCTCCTCCTATTCGATTGTTGCAGGATCTGCAGTTCACTGTCTCTCTTCTTGAAAAGTCTGGGGTTTCTGTCAACTTCCAAAAGTCTGTCTTGACTCCCTCTCAGGATGTGTATCTGGGATGCAGGATACAGATGGTACCAATGTTGGCCTCTGTTCCTCCTCCAAAGGTATTGTTGACAGCCTTCTTTCATTCATCCTCTTCTTCTGACTGCTAGGGAGTTTCTTTGGGCCCTGGAATTCATGGCCACTTCTATTCCTTTGCTTCCTTTTGCTAGACTGCATATATGAAAGTTTCAGTGGTACCTCAAGTCAGTTTGACTGCAGCATTGTCACTCTGATTTTCAGTGTACCTCTCCTTTCCTGTCTCAAGAAGGAAGATGAGTGGTGGATTCAACAGTTCACTGTCGACCCAGGCCACCCTTTTCAGCCTCCAGTCCCTTCTGAAGCTATTCACTGATGCATTAGGCATAGGGTGGGGGGCATCTCTTGGTCATCTAAAGATTCAGGGTCTTTGGCCTCCTCATCAGAAATCAGACCATATCAACATCAAAAGGGTGAGGGCTCTGATTCTGGCCCTTCATGCTTTTCACCCCATGTTCTCTGTGGAGCCCCTTGAAGGTGTACAACGACAACATTACAGTGATGTGGTACATCAGCAAGCAGGGGGGCATGAAATCTTACCTCCTCTGCAGGATGGCACTTCTTGTGACAGACTCTCTGAACAGGCCCAAAACACAGGCTCATGAATAGCTGCTTCACAGAGAAGTGTTTCTGGACATTGTCTATCGGTGGGGTATTCCTCATATAGATCGTTTTGCCTCCCTTCTGAACGGGTAACATCCTCTCTTCTGTTCCAGAGTGCCATGCCATCTGGCCTGGAAGATGGATGCCTCTCCTATTACTTGGAAGAGGTTTTTTTATGCTTTACCTGCTCTTCATTTGGCTGAGACAGCTTTTGTTCCCCCTCTTAATGTATCTGGCCAGGGGCATTCATCACAAGTTACCTCACCGGTTGGATCTCCTCACACAGGACAAGGGGTCTCTCATCAATCCCCAGTTATCCACTCTGCAACTGACATTGTGGGAGATAAGGTTTTGACCCTTAGGCACCTCTTTTCTGAGGACGTGCTCAGAGTTTTATAGGAAGCAAGGAAATCCTTGACCAGAAAATCTTGTATGTCCCAATGGAGGAGATTTTCAGTCTGGTGCTGCTGGTAACCAGGACCCTTTTTCATTGGGGTCCCTCTGGTCCTGTCTTATTTGTGTGACTTGCTTCAGTCTGACTTGGGTCTATTCTTTTGTGAAGGCCTATTTGTTAGTCATTCTGCTTGTCTGCCCTTGAATCCTCTCTTGACTTCATGTTTTGAGGTCAAGCAATTTTTTAAAAGACTTCTTTCATATTAGGCCTCCAAGAAATCCTATTCCTCCTCCTCCTCCTTGGACCTTAAGTTTGTTTTGGAAAAATTGACTCTCTACTCCATTTGAGCCTGTAGGTTCTGCTTCTTTGCAACACTGTACCTGAAAGACTTGTTTTGTTGCTGGCTGTTACTTCTGCTCACAGGGTTTCTGAGCTCCCGACTCTTATGGCCATTCCTCGTTATTTATTTCCCACAGGGACAGGGTGTCTCTCTGTACTAATCCTCCTTTTATGTCCAAGATAGTCTCGAGTCAGTTAGCACAACTCCCTTCCTTTATCCCTTCTCTGCAGTCTGCTACTGACAGGGTCCTGCATACCTTAGATTTGCACAGACAGCTCAGGTACTATTTTGTTTCCTCTTATCCCAGGTCTTTAGGTATGGCTGTTTCTAAGCAAGGCATCTTCTCCTGGATATCTAAGGCTATTTTTTTTTTATTCTTTTCATGGCAAGTCTCTGTCTGCTTCTGTCAGAGCTCATCCCACTAGGGATGTTGCCTGTTTTGGTGCCTTCTTCTAGGGGTTGGACACCAGTTCCGTACTTGAAACTGCTGCTTGGTCTTCAGTGCATATCTTTACTGCATTATAAGTTGGATATTGTTTCTAGGGCCAGCGCAGGCTTTGCTGAAACCATTTCATGTGGGTTTGTTGAGGGCTCTTCTCAGCCTTCCACCTCCCATTCTTTTTCTTGAGCTTTTTAACTCTCCCTTCTGTACTGAATACTGCAACAGTGATGTAGAAGGTCATACTACAGTTGTGTAAAATCTTACCATAACATTAGATGTCCATCTCTTCACTGTTGCAGTATTTGCTTCCTCCTTTCAACTCCCTCTTGCTTGCTCTGCATTTTTTCCTTCTGAATGTGCGTGGACTCCTTTGTCCTATGACAGCTGTTTTCTTCTGGACAATTCAGTTCTAGGTAGTTGCATCCGTACATCCATTTTATGCCCTATGTTCTGTGCAGGGAGCATAAATGTGATGTACGGTACAAACAAGATCTCTCAAGTTTATTTATACTGGTCCAGCGATGGGCTGCCCAGGGTGGGACATCCCTTCTGTACCGAATACTGCAACAGTGAAGAGAAGGACATCTACTCTTATGGTCAGATTTTACACAACTGTACTTTCTAAAATTCCTGGTCATCTTTGCATAGTGATGGGTTGTACTGGACTTCATTGAGCTTACTCCCATCACTATTGTGTGTTCAGAATTATTGTTTGTGGTAGCACTTCACTCCAGACACACACTTACTATGCTTTTACATTAGAGGACTGAGATTATTTATCTAGTGGCTGTAGGTGTTTACCTGGTCTTTCTGAGCTGGCAAATCCACAAAAGGGCTCTAAGTATTTTTTCTTTGCACTTCTCTTATAACTGTGATTGTCCTTCAGAAGTTTGAAAAAAGTTTGCTGCTGCTTTGCACTGTATTGTATTTTACTACTGCGTTTGTTGCACTTTGACTGTATTTCATAGCAACTGCTGTTTTTGCTTAATTTAAGAAATGAAATGTTTCTGATGTTTAATTCTGTTGCTTTTATTAATTCAAGAAAAACTGTGCTGCTTTTTACACTGTTGCTTATTTAATTTAAAAAAAAAAAAAAATATATATATATATATATATATATATATATATATATATATATATATATAGCCTGCCTTTTTTCTGTAGTCCTTTTGACCTTCTGTTGGATTGGACTCAGACCGGTTGAATACAGTTCTGTTTTTTATATTAAGCACTAAAAATCAGGACATCTTTTTTGGAGAAGCCCACCCCCCCAATGCCCTTGTGGCAGAAGCACCCAGCAGGACTATGTAATTGAAGGTTACTGGTTCAGGGCTCAGTTTGAGATATTTCATTGGTTTCTTTCTATTAGCTGCTTTGTTCTTGATGAATAGTGCACCACTGGGCAGAGGGGGTAACTCTTGGTGGTTGTAGAAGGAAAAGCGCCAACAGAAGTATTTTCTCTTAGAAGCAGCTGCTGTCTATCAGAGCAGTTCTTGAATAGCTCTCAGCTGTTCAGTGACAGTGAACCACCCAGCAGAGATTTTACCTCTTGCCTATCAATGTCAGACCCTATAGATCCTCTTTAGTAGACCTCCTACTGTACACCCCATAGGTTGGTCACCCTAAAATAGCTCCCTGCCTGATACCCCCATCTTTTTCTCCGTATCTGCTGAGATACCAGGTTAAAGCCTTGCATTATGGACTGCCCATTTCCCTCTGTTTCTTCTGCCAGCCTGTGTACATGGGCTTTTTGAGGCAGTGTAGCAACTGCCTCATGTACACCAACAACCCTTACTCCTAAATCACTCTGGTACAATTTGTGAGAGGTGCTCCTACACTAAGAAGCTGGAATCACTGCTCTCTTGCACCCAGAACAGCAACACTGAATAGATTGTCGTCTCACACACCATGACTCCTGTTCGTAATATGTACCCAAAACATAAGCCTTCATATGCAGAGGTACTCTGCAGAAAACTAAACACCAGAGACTTCCAAAACACAAACATGCTGCACCCAATACACACAACACTAGCACGTGTGTCTCACCAAATAAGCCCTTAAGGCAATGTGCAACTATTCCAAATGTTTTAGTTGTAGTTAACTCTGTAATGAGACATACAGATGCCCCACTCGCCAAGATGCCCCACTCACCAGGTTGAACAAGAAGGTTACGGTCAGCTGCCTATCTGGTGCAAGGATTCACTGGATCACACATGTACTCGTGTCTCTCAAAAACAAGTACCATTATGACTCCAACATAGTTCATGTTGGTGTGAATGACATGAGATGTACCTCTCTGAACTATATGAAGAGAGATATGATTGAGCTCTGGGTATGTCCCTACCCTTGATCAGTATTTTACTCTGTCCTAGGATAATACCACAATATAAACAGAAAATGATTGACTTCAGTAATTGGCTTAGTTCCTGGTGTCATTCTAAGGGGATCCAGTTCCTGTTAGCCTGGAAGGACATGGTGGATAGACTACGCTGCTTTGCCAGAGATGGTCTTCACCTGGCACCTCTAGGCTTTCGGTTGCTGGTTAAGGCACTTGCCTCCCCCGTAATGCCTTTTTTAGGCAAGGTCACAACAACAAAAATCCCGATGTGAAAATATCAGACACAAAGAAACTAGGTGTCATGCTGCTAAACGCTAGGAGTTTAAATCAGAAACTGCACTCTCTGGAAACCCTCCTCTCTCTGGAAGATGCTGATGTCTGTGCAGTCACAGAAACCTGGTCCATGGCTGCAGAAAGTACCCTGGCCTTGCAAGGCTACAGTGCCTTCCATACTTTCAGACTGCAAATCGAAGGTGTGAGAACTAAAGGAGGTGAAGTATCTATCTTCATGAAAGATAATTCCACCTATAGATTGGTTAGATAAGAGAACACTATGGAGTTACTGACCTCCCTTCAGGTCATCATTAGTTACAGGTCCCCTTCCATGAACCAAGATGCCCGCACAGCTTATTTAGACCTACTTGGGACAGTTAAGGTACAGAAAAAAACACACTGAACGACTGGAGAAACGGTCACCATCCACTTTTACTGTGTTACTAGCCATGGGATCTTACAATTGCAGTACCAGTGGAGTTGTTTATGCCATTGGATGTGATTGTCTACCTGTAAAGTGGTATATAGGCCAAACCAGAAGAATGGTGAAAAGAAGAATTATGGGGCATTTGGGGGATGTGAGGCATGGTAGGCTTAATAATCCTGTGGCCCAGCATTTCCACGCTGTTCACAATGGAAACACTAGCAGTTTATTATTTTCTCTTTTAAACAAACATGCAGTACAAGGCATGGAATATGGGTGCATTTTAAGGATGGAAAGTATATATATTATTAATTTTGGAACATTATGGCCCCATGGGCTTAATATGGAGTTAGATTTACATGTATAGGATGAAATGTTTCAGTATGCATTATTTTGTAAATGCATAGACATGTAGGATGAATGATTTATATGTATAGGGTAAAATATTTAAGTATTTGTTGATCTAAAGATGTACAGGTGCATTGGCATGAACTTCTTAAATTAAGATAAATGCAATAGGAATGTAAGGGGTTGCATTTTAAAAGTTTTTTGATGGACTTTTAATGTTTCTGAAGCTCTTTAATTGCTTAGGATGCACTTTAGATTTAAATTTTCTGGATTTACTGATTAATTGATCAACCAATTCCAGTTCATGTGAGGCAGAGCACTTCACTGAATCTCTTCAAGAAGAATCTCGATAGGTGGATGGGGGATCGTAGGTTTGTTCCAGGGATTACTCCCGTGTCACTATTAGACAGAGGCACAGTAAACTAAACCTTAAAAAGGTCACAGTATACTCAAATCAAGGGGTGGTGTAAGCCATCCAGAATCGGGCTAGGCTTATAATTGCCCCAAGGCAGATAGCCTAGTATGAACCTATGAGCCTGTGAACCATTGTAGGGCAAAATGTTTTAGAATTTGTTAATCTAGAGATGTATAAGTGCTTTTGTATGAACTTGTATTTTAAAAGTTTTGTTTATGCACTTGAAATGTTTCTGAAGCATTTTAATTCCTCAGGATGCACTTTAAATTTTCTCGACTCACTGTTTAATTGATCAACCATTGCAGAGTAAAATGTTTTAGTGTTTGTTAATCTAGAGATGCATAAGTGCTTTTGTATGAACTTCTTAAATTTATAATGTTAAATGCAATAGGAATGCAAGGGTTGCACTTTATATGTTTTGATGCACTTTAAATGATTCTGAAGTACTTTATTGTTCAGGATGCACATTAGACTTTAACTTTCTTGACTCACTGATTAATTGATCAATTATTGTATAATTGAATTGAATAATGAATGTAGTGAAATGTACATAAAGCACACCATTCTTGTGCATGATTTTTCCCTGGAAGGCTTGATGCCGAAGTACTAGGAACACAGTGAATGGTGACCGTTTCTCCAGTTCAGTGTGTTTTTTCTGTCCTTGGTGAGTTGGTTCGTGGAGTGGTGCTTTTACAGTTAAGGTACAACCTAACACCCTATTCATGGGTGACTTTATTTATCTTTCCATTAATTGGGAAAATTATGAGCCCAAACTCACTCGCACAAAAGTTCCTGGACTTTAACTGAAGTGCCTTGTAACAAATAGTGCACCACCCCACAAGGGGCTCCAGTATTCTAGAACTGGTCCTCACCAATATGAGTGACCGATGTAATGCCTCAAATGTAGGACCCACACTGGTTAAATCCAACCATAAATCTGTCATTTTGAAGTAGCAATAGCACCAGAACTCCCCAAAGGAGAAGTCAGGCTAAAATACTTCACCAAAGCTAACTATAACCTCCTAAGGGAAGGTATAATTGACTTCCAAGCTCCAGTTTCCACAGATGGCATTGACGGCTGTATTAAGGTATACACTGATGCCCTCTATAAACATCTACACAAATGTGTAGACACAGCTGTGCTGGATAAGATTAAAGCAAGATCCTCAAGGAAAAACAAACCATCTTGGTGGATGTCTATCATTAATAAATTATCCAATAAGTGAGAAAGCGAGAGTTAAGTGAGATCCCAGAACTGGAAGAGCACCGTCCTCAGCCTAAGCAAGCAAATAAGATGACTTGTAAAATCTTCAAAGAGCAACTGTGAGAAAAATTTAGCAGCCATAGCCCAGGGTAACAGTAAGGCTTTCTTCAGGTACGTCTGCATCCTAAAAAGTAGGACTCAGATGTGTGGTGAAATTGTGGATGGCATCACACATACTGACCCTGCAGATATTGCAAACCTGCTAGCAGATAGGTTTGGGAAAAATTCCCTCCCATCCTCCCCAAGCATACCATAAACCACCTCTTCATTATCCCCTCCTCCTCCCTGCATCTCCAAAGAGCAAATAATCAATGTTCTCTCGTGGGTTAAGAGCACATCCTGCATGGGACTAGATGGCATTCTGGTCTGCGTTCTTAATGTTCTCTAACGAGCTAGTTACGCCATTAAGCACTCTATTCAACCACAGCCTGAGTACTGGCTTTGTCCCCACAGAATGTCAAACAGCGACTGTTATCCTCCTCCACATGGTTTGGCAGTCAACCCAGGTAACTCTAGACCCATATGTTTAACCAGCTTCATCTGTAAGGCAATGGAACGAATCATCATGGACCTCATAAATAAGGATATATAGATGACCTCCAAACCCTGGAGAGCTGTCCCAGTTTAGTTTTGTCCAGGGCAGGTCATGCATGCAAAACCTAGTGGACTTCAAGAATGTGACCAGAGCCATAGGCTGTGTGTAGCTTTACCATTGTCTGGCTCGACTTGCCCAAGGCCTTTGACACTAGAATATCAACCACTATGTTTTCAGGTGGGTTGCAAATTGCCTCACAGATTGACAACACTCAAAGTGGGAGACCAACAGACCTGTCACTAGTGGGGTCCCACAAGGGTCAGTGCTGGTTCCCCTCTTGTTTGGCATATACTTCTCAGAGGTCCAGGCGAAAACAGAGAGGCTGTGGCTAACCAAGTCTGTGGATGACTGCAAATTAGGTGTTATCATTGTATCCCCTAGTGATGTCAGCGTACTTCAAAAGGGGCTTACACAGATCAATGATTGGTGCCAAAGCCATGGTATTAAACCAAATTCTAAATGCATCATCATTCTCTTCAGTAAAAACAATGTCCCTGCTGATTATAAAATAAACAATAATAACCTAAGTACTAGTTCAGTAGTGAGAGACCTGGGAATAGAAGTAGACTGTGACCTTAGCTTTGACCACTATGTGTCTACACTCGCTCACCTGATTAGCAAAGGCATCGTCTCAAGAGCAAAAGAGGTTATAATTCCCCTGTGCTTGTTTCTCCTCAGTCTTATTATTGATTTATAATGCTCCCTTTGGTATGTACCGCATCAGGCACCTGCAGCAACTCGAGAGACCTCAGAAATTTCTAACTAAGAAAATTCAAGGTTTCTAGCACGTCGTTTACGGACAGACTGAAGTCACTGTCACTGTACTCAGTAGTGTATTAGAGGCGAATTGTGCCTGAATTACAAGGCTATCCCTGACCCAAATTTAATGGAAATGCTGCATATCTATAAATCAAATGGGACTAGTCACCCATTTCAGGGACCTCAGTCTTGCCTGCGATATAAACAGGACCTGCTGGAAAGAGAGAGAATCTCTCAGATGTTGCCACTCTTTTGGAATAGGCTTCCAGTCCATATCAAGCAGAGCACCTCCATGATCCGGTTTAAGTGCATCCTGGATGATGGGAAACTGTAAATTTCTGCTGGGGATTGCCCTGACTTCTTTCCTGGATATGGGTAGTCCTTGCTACAAAAACATTTAGAGTTGCATCCCTGGAAATGGGTGCATCCAGTAGTGCATGTTTTCTTAGTGACAACAAAGAAGTATGAAGTAGCATCTCTGTACTGTTGTGCATATTTATGTAGAGAGATACACACACACACACGTTAATGCTCATTTTGATCCTTGATTAATCTCGCCAAGTGTAAATCACTCTCCTTAAGAATGACTTGAGGTTTCAGAATGGTCATTATTTGGTAATGAGTTTGCAGTGGGATTTTCACTTTCAAGTCCATGTGTCTAAAGAGCAGCCAGGACCCAGTGGTGTATTGCCTATTTCTTTCAAAGGCGTTACAGCAAAAATCCAAGGACACATTCATGCACTTCTGTCTTTTCTGTATCTTACTTTTCTAACAGCAGAAGTTCGTGTAATCTTTGAAGAGCGAGAGTGCAAAGGTTTGCTTTTGTAATTAGTAAGACTGTGGACATGTTGCAGTTTAGAAGCAGCTATGTACTGCTCTGTCATGTTTTTTTTCTAAATCCTGCTGCTTCCAGCAGCCTAGATCTACTGTAAGGATCTTTTTGAGTCCCAGACTTTATACCCCTCTAAAGTACTTCACTTCCATTGCTGTGCACTGTTTGAGACAGTCGAGAAATTTTAAAGGAATATTATATTTGAAAAGAAAGCAGAGACGCCTTTACTCTTTGTGATTTTTAAATAATGTAGTGCAGCCTCACTTACCAGAAACCCGTTCATCTAAATTCAGTGCTTTAACCAAAAATGTCGACCTGTAATTCCACAGTGCTTCTGAAAATGAAGAACTTAAACCAGCAGAATGCCGAGGAAGTTTTCTTCCTGGCTTGAAGGATAGATATTCCATACAGTTTTAGCACAGTGGATTAAGGCTGTAAACTACTGATTACTTAGCGTCATTGTGTGGTCCTGGGTTTGATTCTTTCAGCTGACATTTGCTACTGTGCAACTGTAACCAGAGTGTGATACATTGCCTCAACTGAAAATGGGCTGCATTGAAGTTAAAAAAAAGTAAAACTGACAGTGTTACTAACTTTTCAAATAATTTAACACTTCACCTGATATTGGAAAGATAACAAACTGAAGCTGTTCATAAATGCAACTAAATCTCCTCTTATGAGTGAGACAAAATCAGAATCACCCTGTATTCAGTATAGAGTGCTCCAATGTGGATGATTGGATTCTTGATACCATTATATATTTGCTAGCTTAAACTCTTTAATAGTGTCGAGATTTTTATTGTATGTATGCTGCTGGTAGATTTCATAGTTAATCTCAGTCACATCATTCATATATATACACTACTATTTTTGTTCGTCTTGTCTCTCTAATCCAGTGTGTCATTTTTGTTACAGAGTTCCCCCACTCTAAACTGAAAATGTGATCTTGCCCAATTGCAAACAATGAATGGCATAATTCTTCTCCTGAAAGAGTTAACATACCAATGATATTTACCCAATATTAGACTGATGTGGATTGCTTTATTATCAAACACGTATTTCTAATAATCATAAGAACTGAGATTTTTTTATCCTGTGGCAAATATAGAAATAAGTGAAAATATTTGTGCCCAGTCTACTGCAGTTCAGTAACTAATCAAAATTCACTAATTTGCATAACCAATGTATGATTATGCTTACATAACTAGTTAGGTATTCATGTTAACCATACAGTCTGTTGACAGGGTCTGGTGGTGTAGAGAGGTAAAAGTTGTAACTGTAATCTAAATGACCTAGGATCAGTATGGGCCTGGTTGCTGGAAAACCAGAGCCGGGGGTGGGGGTGAGGGTAGGAGAGAGACTGGGAGTGAGAAAGAAACATCCTGGAGGGCTGGATGGTGGGTGGATCTGCTGCAAGTACTGACACCCTGTAGTAGCCTGCGTCTGTTAGAAGCACAAGACCAAACACTTTGGAAACTTAAAGTCTGACACCAGTTTAAAAAAAACAAAAAAAAAAAAAAAAAAAAAATATATATATATATATATATATATATATATATATATATATATATATATATATATATATATATATATATATATGTGTGTATATATATATATATATATATATATATATATATATATATATATATAGTTAGTTATATATACATATGGGTCCACTTTATTTGGTCGAAAATGATTTCAGGCAGCCCACTTCACTGAAAGCTCATTTGGTCGAATTTAATTTGGTCAAAAATCAAATATAGCCCTTGCCCCACTGCAGTGCGACCCTGGAGTGAGAATATTAAGTAAGGGGGAGTGTGGGGGCACAACCCCCCCACATTTTGCAAGTAGTTTTCACCAAACATATATCATTGTGTTTTTAATGGATACACCTTCATATAACAGTGAATACACTACAATTATGTGGAAGGCTATGCACCCCACACCCCCCAATGTGGGGGGCCTGTGCCCTCCCACACCCCCCTTACTTATTATTCTCACTCCAGGGTTGCACTGCAGTGGGGCAGGGGCTATATTTTATTTTAGACCAAATGAGCTTTCAGTGAAGTGGGCTGCCTGAAATCATTTTTGACCAAATAAAGTAGACCCATACAAATACATATATATCAATTCCCAAAGTTATTTTTGGACCTTTAAACTGTTTTTTGAAGCTGATGATGCCTTCCTCCATCCCCATGTGTGTAGCTGCAACCCATATACCCCCACTACTTACATGTAGCTTTTCTAAGATCACTGTATCTCATAAAGTGGAGGGGGTGGGTTTCTGAGGTACTTACATTCACTCTTTCAGGAAATCTGCTGACTTTAAAAAGCGTCAGTGATAAAACCAGGGGTTATGATAAAGGTAAAACAAAGGCCCTGTGCATCTCTACCTACTCAGTGGTGCACTGTAGCCAGAGATTGTTCATGTGCGGGTATGTATGTCCTGCTGTGGCACCTGTGTTGTGGGTTAGCTAGTGTCAAGCTATTGTGGAGTGAGTGATGAGAAAAGTTGGGCATATGGGAAAAATCCCTGATGGCTGCCTTGATGAGGACCTCCTTACAGAGTTGGCAAATGGGAGTGTGTTACAAGTGCTTTTTGATAGGGGCCAGTACTTTCAATAGACTTTGAAGAACAATTTCAGTAAAGCTACTATTGTCAAGGATTACATTCGTTGTGCAAGGATAGGCTGCATCCCACTGGTACTTTGAACTTGATAAAATAGGTACCAAAGATTAAATGAATGTAAAAATTCTATTTTCTAGGAAGCTGGTTTCTACTTGTTTTGGTCAGTCATTCTAGTGCTTTTGTTTCCAGAGACCACTGATGTTTCCCCTCTTTTTTTCAGGTTTCCTTTTTCAAAATCCTTTGTTGTGACTTCTGGGAAATGGAGGTCTATCACTCTTCTTGAGGACCACCGTTGACAATCCTTGCACTTTTATTGGGTACACATAGTAAAACTTGGTATTATAACAAGGTTAATGCAACTTGGACATGCACACCAACTTAAGCATGCATTGGTGTCCTGCATCCATATTATGTACATGGTTGGAAATGTGCATGTTGCTGTGTGGCCTGTACTGTGGAATAGCTTGTCTTAAACTGCTGTGGTGTGTGTTGTGTGTGAGTGGAAATTTTGGGCATATGGAAACTGTTTGCCCTTTCTTTTCTTTTTGGTTGTGTAACCATGGAATTAATATTATTTAAATAAGGGTCTATATCACGTTGTCAGTTTTACAACTTCGAACGCTATATGGTCAAGCCTATATGTTTGAAGTTGTAAAACTTCGAAAACTTAAAATAAATAAATAAAAAAACATACCTGACTGTTGTAAGCAGGGGGGCAAGCCCCCCTGCACCTCCCACGTGGGGGGCTGTCCCCTCCCCCGCTCTTTAAATATACCAACTCCAAGATAGCGCTACAGTGTAGGAAAGACAAATCTTTCCTTTCCGCACTGTACTGCACTGTAGTGCGGTCTCGGAGTTGGTATATTTAAAGAGTGGGGGGGTGCGGGAGGTTTGCCCCCCCCCCACCTGCTTACATCCTCCAGGTAATTTATTTATTTTTTTTTAGGTTTTTGAAGGTTTACAACTTCGAACATATAATGTTCGAAGTTGTAAAACTTCAACAACGTGATATAGATCCTTTAAATAAGGGGTAGGGACAAAATAACTTTGTTTGGAACATTATGTTTAGTTACATTTTAGTGTTTTTGTTTTTAGGTTTATTTGTGGTACTTTTGTGTTTGTGGCATTCATGGTTTAGTAATAGATGTTTTTGATGCTACAGTTTTGTATTTACGCCTGTGACTTGAAAACTAACCAGGAAGTGGATTCAGATGTTTGGCAGGCACTGGGGTATTTAAAAAAAGGTCTGTTTAGCTTGTCCACCCTCTCCCTGAGATGTGCCATGTTTGAATTCTTCTAGTGCCCCTTACTATTTCACAGGAATCTAAAGGACAAGAGATGGTTGTGACTCTTGTTGTGTGTAGTGCAAAGCATTTATAGATTTAGTTGAAAACTGGGGGAGAGGGGGGCTCTGTTATATTACTTAGTATTGCTACCTGATAGCACAAGGATGCCCTCATTATGGAGTCTGCATGTCCTGACTTTGTCCACATGGGATTTAGACAGGTGCTGCTGTTTTCCTCCCATATCCCAAATGCATGCTGTAGTTGAATTGTCAAACCTTTTGTTAGCCTGCGTGTGTCTCCCATGCTAGACATGATCTATCAAGGATTAGTGTTTCTGCCTTGCACCCAGTGAGTTCCTGGATAGGCTGCAGCTGCTATAGTACGTTTAACTGGAAAAAGTGGGCATCAAAGAATGAATAAAAACTCCTTCTCAGAAAGTTACTTTTCAGTTGTCTGGGTTAGTAATTGACATTCTACATGGTTTGGCTCTAGAAACGGCTGTTTTTCTGTCTTCATTCAGACCTATTTTCCAAAACTGTTGGTGGAGACATCCAGGATGTAGACACTGTTGGGCAGATATCTGAACAAAAACTAACCTGTACTTCTGTCTACCGACCAGAGAGTTGAATTTCATTTTTCCAAATGTCACAAGAACCTATATTCATAGATTATAATAGGTTTATAGGTAAGTACTAGGTTAGCTGCCCCTGCAGGCTATTTTAACCATAGCCAGTTTCCCTTTTTGTGCTCAAAATAACCTGCTCCCATGTGGTTATAGACTGGCCTTACTCATCCCATGGTAGATAATTAATTATTACCCCATGGTAGATAATTATATATTACCCCTAAGGAGAGTAAGTGGGATTATACCATAGATAATTTGTGGGGACCCATGCATGTGATAAAGCATTTAGGAAGTGCATATGTCCATTAATAGTACAGGGTGCAGTCATGCGCTTTAAACAAAGTTCATCCATGTCCATTTTAATGTGGGTGGGGAGTCTGTTCCATAACAGTGGGTATCCTCTGCGAAATATACTTGTCACTCCAAACCATTCTGTTGATGTTGCAGATAAGATTCAGATCCCTAGACCAACTATTTCTGATGCCATTTGACTTGCTAATTTGCAGTATCCACCAGTAATGGGTCATGGGATGCCTTGTATACCAAACACGGGTCACCTCTTAGCAAGAATGTGGGAGACTGACTATAGTGACAGGGCTTTAGTCGGTCTGTGTAGGAAATGTTGTTTAGGTTTTTTGCCCTTTTTTAAGGTATCTCTGTGGGTCTTCAGCTGCATGTGTCTGGACAGATACATGCCAAAGGGGGCATTATATTCAATGATGAGCCTAACGAGGATGGAGTAAAGGGGAATGATATCCCTAGATCTATACACAATCCCTTTGTTTATAAGCTGCACAGTGTAAAAGGACTTCCTTACAACAGACACATGTTGGTCAAAAGTTAGGACACTGTCCACATCAGTTCCTAAATCCCAAACAACTGGGTCAACACTTAACGGCATATTGTCAATGTGGAAGTTCTCCGGGGTAGATGACTTTCCAAAGCATACAGTAATGCATTTTTGGCATTTAACTTCTGACTGTAATCTTGACACCACTTATTTGAGACAAACCTTCCTGCAGGATGGCTAAGTCATTTAGAGATTCAATGACTGCTCCTAACTTGCCCTCATCTGCAAACTTAGTCAGCCAGAGCCCTTTGGTATTGACTTTTACTTCAGGAAAGTAGATGCTAAACAGGGCAGTTCCCAGCACAGAACCTTGGGATAAATATAATTTAATTATAAAGTAAAATAATTCTATATTATCGCAAGATACATAACTGTAAATGAATAGGGTAGCAGTAGTTCAATTTGGTACAAAAGGCTGCCTCAATTTTTGACCAAAATGTTCTGCTTCTCTGGGACATGACATAAGGGTATGTGTTCCTCCACCTTTTATCAGAAACTGAAAATGAAGGAAATTACATGCGTACAGTAATCAGATTCCCTCCGTATGTATTATGGTACACAAAATGATAGTGAGAGCTGTTTGCCTTTAGGGTCCCCTAGTGTAGGCATGACTTTTCATGATGGTTCTTTATCCTTGCAGCAAAGATATAGTAAACTTTTGATCAACCTAAACTTCTGGTTATTGCACCCTTCTATCGATTTTTAATAACCTTCCAGTGGGACAGAAGCTAGATGTCATATCACATTCTTTTAAAAAGCCCTGCTGATTTTATAGACTGTTTTGAGGAGCATAGTTATCTCTGTCGGAAGTTGCTGGCTCTCCTGGCAGCAACTGAATTAGTTTCATATGGGATCAGGCAATACTTGGCATTAAAGACATAAGCAGACAAGAAAAGCAGGATTTTTTTAATATTTTTTATTAAAAAAAATGGTTGACAGATTTTCAGTTTCCAGACCATCTTGGTCCACTGTCGGCCTGAAATTTTGAAGTAGTTAATGAATTGGTTAAGGTGATTACAAGTTTATACAAACTGCTGATAAAGTTGGATCACACATGACTAATGTGCTTATGATGTCATAAAGCTCAGTTTTATAGCAATTATATTCAGTGAGTGTGTGTGTGTATGTATGTATATGTGTATGTGTGTATGTGTGTATGTAGATAAGTGTGTGTGTGTGTGTATGTATGTATATATTACTATTAAAGATAGGATCCTGAATGCTTCATGTGATGAGACTTTTCTTTAACTCACGATCTCAGAAAATTCTGCAGTAAGTGTTGCAAAAGGGGGGAAAACAATGCATAATGTTAAGATATTTCACCTGGCTGTTCTTAAATACAGTGGAGATTACTTTTCAAAACGCTGTCTCTTTATAGCAGGTAAACCGAGTAGCAAAAAACTTGTGCATTTACAGTAGGTAACAGCAGTAATAGTCTACTACCATCTGTCAGGACAGATCCTCCTCCTGACATTTATGAGGTAGGCCCTCATCAACATTCATCATCCATTCCTTTCTCATGCAGTACAAAAAGAAAATGGATTGTCTTTGTACTTCTTATGGACCTGTGAGTAGACTCAAGGGTGTGAGTAGTCTGCTGCAAAGCTTTACTATGTACTACAAAGCCCCAGTCCCTCTTGCTCCAAAACATCCCCTTGGCTGTGTAAATATTTCGAAGTCTCCTGGTTTTGGTATCCGAAAACCGGAGATCGAACAAGTACAAGGTTTGTACTAAAGGTATTTGTTGGACTTGAACATGAAGTTGTTTAAGAACTGTTTAACCTGAGCAAGTTTATAATAACAAAGAAGTTAAAGATGTTAACTTGGATTATTTTGCATCACCTCCATCAGGATCTCCCTCTATAGACTTGATGTGTTACCTTCACCTTTGAACTGACAAGGGGAAATTTGTAATGCTGAGTGTAAGCACTTCTAAAATATGTGCTGCCTTGCGTTTTGGACTTTTCTCCTCTGACGAAGATACTTACTGAATGTCTGCTCTATTATTTGTACACAGAAGACTGAGTTCAGATTTATCCTTGTCTGGATAACTCCCCAATTCTTGAGGAGACACCAGAAAAAAGGTACCTCAGCCCAAGTATGCTTAAACCCTTTGCTAATAAAAATGCTGGTAACTGACTCCATAGTAAGACATATAGATTATACTCTCACAAGGCTGGACAAAAATAAGGTGACAGTGGGTTGTCTTTCAGGTGCCAAAATCTCTGACATCTCACGGTCCGTAAAGTTGAACAGGTATGTCTTTGACTTGGTGGTTGTCCATGTGTGTGTAAATGACCTGGTGTGCAAAACCCTAAGGGCTATACAGGGGGACATTTCCGAGCTCTCTGTGCATAACACAAATGCAGGAAAAGCACTGTTACTGACTGGAATCCTACCCTAGATAGAATGATGACAAGGTACAAGGGAAAAGATGAGGGATTTCAACAACTGGACAGATGACTAGTGCCATTCAAGAGGCATCCAGTGTGTCAGCATGGGATGAACTGCTGCATGGCCCTAATTGCTTTGCCAAGGATTCCTGTGATCCTGTGATTTCTTACACTTGTCATTCCAGAGCTTCTGCTAAAGTTTTTGCTGCTCCCATAGTTCTGTGGTGTACTGGTTAATACATTAATTAGCCTTGCAAGCAAAAGGTCTGATGTTCAGTTTCCCCAATATTAATCAAACATTCATCAGGCATTTGCAACAAGTGGAATGCCTTCTGTTTCATACACAATAATTTCCTGGATCAAATGGTCAAAGAACCCACCAGAGGATGTAATGTTCTTTATCTGGTCCTTACAAATGTTTCACCTGTAAGCACTGTCCCACTGGTCTCTTCCAAAATCCCTAAGCCATCAGGTGCAAGTATTAGAATATTTAAAGACTTGACACATACAACCTTAATGATGAAGTCTGAAAGTGCACATATAACTCTGAAACCCAAAATGTTGACCAAGCTAGTAGTTTTGCATATAAATTCTGCATTTGCATATCAAACTGTAAAGCTGTCACTTCTTACCAAAATTAAACAAAAAACGAACACTCTCTGAGCAACACTAAAGGTCTGGCATGAAAGAACAATATCCAACAAAGGCAAAGCTTGACCATCCAGACGACCACACTGAGGACCATAAAAACAAACACTTTTATTCCAGTGGGAATGATAAAGAACTGTAAAAACAATTTAAGAAAATGTAAAAGAGGAGCGCTTTCAGGTAAAACCATTCATCAGATCACAAAATACATCGCTTCCTGCAATTTAAATAAACAATTGTAACCGATGGAGTTCAGTGAAGGAGCCTATGCCCCTTCAATACTGGTTTTAACGGAACCATGCCATTTACCCCAGGTTGTTTATCAGCTTGAAAATCAGCGATCCATTTAATTTCTGTAGCTTCTGTGTAATTTAAAAAGATCGCTGCTACAAGGGTTCACTTTTTGTATGGGGAGCACCATAAAACAAAAAAAGTATGCTCTGTATGTTGCGCTAAAGCATTATGCTTAGGATGAAGTCTCATGTCACTTTGATGCTGCAATATACGATCCTTCAAAGATCTGTTGGTTTTCCAACATAAAAACATGAGCTTCTGGTGCAGATAGCTAGATAACATTTTTTGTTAGACAGTCCGCATATAATTTAAGTTTATAAACCCTTTGTGTATTAGGAAGCAAAAAGATGGTTCATCATTCCTAACATAGTGAAGAGTCAATGTTTGAGAACTTCTGAGCTCTGCACCAATGATTATGTTTATAACAAGGAAGTGGACAAATTAATACAACTGAGGATGCGTGGATATACAGACATGGAGTTCAAAAAGGCAGTAAATGCAACGAGAAATGAGTCGGAAGGGGGCAACCCTGGTATTCGGAAGCCTGCAGTGAGGTTAATATATGGACATCGCAGAAGAAGAATACTGTGAGGGTGGTGATGACTTACAGCAGCAATAAGAATAAGCTGTCAGATTATCAGGAGTAGTTGGAAATTCTCCTGATTGATGACAATATTAAAAAGAGAGCTGGCAATGAACCATCTTTTTGCTTCAAAAACAACAAAAAACTTGAAATGGTTGCTATGCAAGGGGATGAATGAGCTACAGAAGCAAAATACCTCATCAACAAGAGTAGGCACATTCCCTTGCAGACAATGCAAAGCATGCAAATACATTAATATTTGCAATGAATTTGTACATCCTAGTACACAATAGGTTTATAAACCTAAATTATATTGATTAATGAAAAATCTAGCTACCTGCACCAGATGTTTGTTTTTTATGTTGGGAAAACCAACAGATCTTTGAAGGATCATATATTGCGGTATCTAAGAGATATTAGACTTAATGCTAAGCATAATACTTAGAGCAACATATTAAAATTAACACAGAGCATAGTTTTTTTTTATGGTTCTCCACATACAAAAAGTGAACACTTGCGGCTCCGATCTTTTTAATTATACAGAGATTACAGAAATGAAATGGTTCGCCAATCTTTAGGCTGATAAACAATCTGGCTTAAATGACATGGCTCCCTTAAAACCGATATTGAAGGGGCATAGGCTACTTCATTGAACTCCATTGGTTGCACCGTTTATTTAAATTGCAGGAAGTGAGGTATTTTGTCATCTGATGAACGGTTTTATCTTTTACATTTTTACATTTTTTTAAATTGTTTTCACAGTTTATTCCAGCGGGAAGGATAATTAAGTGCTTATTTTTATGGTCCTCAGTGTGGTCATCTGTCTGGTTATGCTATGCCTTTGCCGAAAATTAAAAAAAATGGGAATAAGAGCAAACCAACCTGGTGGTCTATATGCACTATTATACCATGACCCCCCCATTAATATTCCAAAACGTGCACGCTGATTGGCCAGCGTGCATGTTGTAAATCGACTTGTACTAATGGAAAAAGGTCCGGTCGCCCGGACTTTTTCCATTAGTATATGTCTCTTTTAAAACACTGTCTCGCTATGTTAAGAGTTTAACATAGCGACACAGGTTTAAAAAAAGCAACTGAGATCTCCGTTGCTTATTTTAAAGCTGTCTCGCTATGTTAAACCCATTTAACATAGCGAGACAGGTTTAAAAAAAAAAAAGCAACGGAGAAAGCAAGATCTCCGTTGCTTTTACTGTTCGCTATGTTAAAAGAGTTTAACATAGCGACACAGCTTTAAAATAAGCAACGGACATCTCCGTTGCTTATTTTAAAGCTGTCTCGCTATGTTAAACCCATTTAACATAGCTAAAAAGCAACGGAGATCTTGCTTTCTCCGCTTGGCCACAGCTCTGATGTACTGCGTAGGCATGCGCAGTACATCAGAACTGCCGCGGATACCAGACAGCTGCGGAAGGGCAGCAAAGAGGCATTATACAATGCCATTATTTAAGAAAAGTAATTATTTCTTTTCTTAAATAATGTCATAGTATAATAGCAATAACCCACTTCTGGGTGTGGGTAATTTGGGATTTACCCATGGTTGTCTTTGTTTGGTTCCTCGGGCGAACCACGCCAACCGTGGGTAAATCCTGCATTACCCACACCCAGGCATGGGTTATTGCTATAATAAACCGTGCAAACCAACCTGGTGGTCTATATGCACTAATAAACAGTACAATAAAAGGAAAAGGTTCATAAGAATGTCTCACAAAACTTGAGATGCACAAATCAAGGTAAATTATAAAAAAAAATATGTTATCCAAAGTACTGAAATATCATTGGGAAAACAGGTATCCCATGAACTTAGGCTGGCATTAGAAGCTAAGGATAATTACAAATCCTCTGTTACTTGCATCATTGTGAGATAAACAGTGCTCTGGACTCATTCATAATGACACTGCCTGTGCTGATTCAGTGACTATTGCAAATATATTAGTAAGCAAATTCAGTGCAATATATATATATATATATAATTATTTTTTTTGTATGTATATATACAAAACCCACATGTACCCAAGGATCTCAGACTCCCGATTGTCACACTAGCTAAAAGTACTCCACACAAAATACGTCCTCTTTAGGCTCTGATAACAAACCAGGCTGCATGTGGAACAGCACTAAACATTCCTACAACTATTCAACCTGAACTTATCCATTAGCTTTGTCCTCTGTTTGGTGCAAAGCAGATGTGGTGTCACATCACAAGAGTGACCTCATAAAACTGTGATGAAAAAAAAAAAAAATCTTCTGTAAGACATGACCCCAAGTAGTTTGCCTTTAAGGGTAGAGCCTTTCTAATGAATCTACTGAACTCTTTTTAAAATGGTAATGTAAGTTGTTATCAGTGTTCATGCTCTTCCTACAGCATATCTTGACCTTGCCAAGACATTTTATGCCATACCACATGCCAACATTATCAACAAGATAAATGCATTCCAAGTTGATCCTTATTTAGTTAGATTGATAACTAACTGCTTGAGAGATACCATCTACACTGTGAGAGTGGCAGATATACCCTCAGAGAACACAAAGTTAGCCAGTGGGATACTTGGTATTTGACATGCTTCTCTGATCTCCAAATTGAAAACCGGGAAATCTGGCAAACTGGATGTTCCAGTCAAAATCCCTTTCTGACATGCAGAGGCTGCAGAGTAAGATTACACATGTTAAATAGCTTATGGTCTGAAAATGGGCTAACGCAAAATGCTGAAGTGCAGTAGTGTTGCATTTGGCAAACAAACCTTCCACCCAGGTTAGGGTATAGAAGACACCACACTCCAAATGAGGATGATGTGCAAGACCTTGAAACATGGGCAGATAACTCCCCATTTGCTTGATCATTATGTTGTAACAGTGTTTAGGGAGTCCTCCTGTCTGGCACAACTGATAGCAAAGGGGATTTGTTCTACATACAAAAACATTCCTGTCCCTCACTATTCTGCACTCATCAGGCTCGTTATCAAATAAAATGCCCCTTTGGCATGTATTTTACTAATTGTATCAAGCAGTTTGAAGAGACCCCAAAGGTTCCAGATGAAAAAGGTTATTGGTCTGAACCTAAAGGACCAAAGCTATCAAGAGAGGCTGAATGCCCTTGTCCATGTATTCAATGTTGTTTAGATTTCTTAAGGGTGATCCGTGCCTTGCCTTCCAGGCCAGCAGGAATCTGATAGTTCAAGTGCTCTTTTTTTCTCCACAAATGAAGCAGTTTACTGAACACTAGAACCAGAGATCTGAATCTGGTTCAGCATACAATATCTTTATAGCCACATTTGCACAATGACTACCCCTTCTGTGGAACAAACTTCTATCCAGATAAAGCAATGTGACACACTATCTTCCTTTAAGAATGAACAATTTAGTGGGTGTTCATAAGTTTACAGTTAGTATTGCTGGCCAATTTCTCATTGAAAAAGAGAGCAAGGTCTAAGTGTGGGTACTGGCAAAGTGTAAATATCTGCATGGCTCAGTTGCCGTCAGCATTTTATGATTCTATGACATTGTGTCCTGCCCTTCAGAAAACCTTTTTTAAGCAACCAGTCATTGTTCTCAATATATAGAGGTCAGGCTGAAGGTTTGTGTTATCCCTTTTCCTCAAGGCAGGATTGAAATAAGGATGGGTGGAATGTTTCAGTTTAGTTATAAACACTAATGGCTAAATATTTCAGGAAAATCCTGGAATTCTTGTTCTTTAGTTCCACTGACAAGACACTGTATGAGAAAAATGCATAGCTATGTTGCAAAGAACCACCCATTAGAAATGTTCAGCCTTCATTATCTGCTATCGTTTATTAAGTAGTTAATTATGGAGTTGGCAGTTGTCACTTAACCTGCATCTTCACTTCCTTCAACCTTTCCAAACTTGGAAGTTAACTACTGATACCGCAGACTATGCGGGGGGGGGGGGTGTAGTCTGTTCCCTGGAATCTTCTGTATTCCTTTTGTCCACCTTTTTTCTTACTAAAGTGTTTCTAAAGATGAAAGAAGGCACAAGCAAGTCTTATTCTAATTTGCCTTTTCTTTGGCCGAGGCAGCTGTGGCTCTCTGCCATCTTGTATTTCAGTATCAGTGGTAGAACTCCTTTAATAGTACCTCTTTCAAGAAATGACGTAGTAAAAATCTCCATCCCAGCTAATCTGACCTTTGTTGAGGTCTTTATTTAACACCTAAAATGGTAGTCTGTTTTAAGTGATGATATAGATAGTGCTTCAGTCCCTCAAGTATTAACGCTTTTGGTTGCCTTTGTTTAATCCATGAGTGAATGTGAAGCAGCCCTTAGCCAGAAATGGTGCTGACCATTTTTTAAATGGTAGTGTACTTCTAGTGCCTCCTAGGCATCAATTGGCAAATCTTTGTAGTTTAATATTTCTTCAGAAGCTCAGTTTACTTCCCTTTCAACCAGTTGATACAGTTAACTTCTAGTCTTGGAAGACTGTTTCTGTGGCTTTTACTTCCATTCGAAGGATTTCTGTGATAAGTCTTTTAATGTGCAAGAAACTTTATGTACTTGACGTCAAGGAATGGATGTCTTTAAGAAAAAAAATGTTTTCCTTTATGCCAAGGGTAGTCTCTGAGTTTATCCTGATTAAATCTCTTAAGCTTCCTATTTCATGCAGGATAAAGGAAGGTAGAGTGATCATGCAGTGACACTGGAGGTATTAATAGGTAGACAACAGAACTCATTAGGCAGGCTGATTAGTTGTTTACTCCTTTGAGTGGGAATGGGATAAACCTTTGTTGAAACATACCCTTTCAAATGTCTAATTAATTGTGTAGCATTTTATGCTAACAGGCCAGACAGCCCAGTGCATACCCATATGGATTGCATTCTGTAGGTATTGGGATCTACTGTGCGGCACAACCAGGTCTGCAACACAGAAAAATACAATGATTATCTACAGTCTGAGCCCACTGGTTCTCCACCTTCACTGCTGCAATAGACTACTGTATATACTGATAGGCTACCTAGCCACCTATTAAAGAGCCTCTAGCATTAGGCATATAGTAATAATGTACATGTTGCATGGCCTGCTGTAATGGATACCAGGTGCATCTTATACATAACAGTAGCATACACCAGGACTACGTGATAGCAGAAATGAGTCCTACAAGTACCATTTGAAACATGCATGTGCAATGCCCTTCTGGCTCTCTCCTCCACAGGTCAATTCATTTGTTTGTATTCCAGGGATTCCTATGTCCAGGGTCAATCTCTGGCCAGTGTATGCCTGTAGATCTACAGTAAAGAAAGGGTCCTTCTGGCAGTGAGAAGTTGCCTTTTAACATGTAGTGCACAGGTAACACCTGGCATACAGAAAATCTGACTTCCCTGTTGGTCCACAGAAAAACACTTAGAGCCTGCTGAGCCTCTGTATTTACAAGTATGGTGTGTTGCCTGTTGTGAGTCCATTGAGTGAAACACTTGTCAGTATCACCCAGTGAGATTTCATCCTATGTTGGGCAATACCTCTGACTTTGCATGCTTTGTTGTATGAAGTACAAAGGATGTATAGAGATGGCCAGAACTAAAACCACAAAACAAACTGGCAACTAGAGGTGCAGATATATAAATTAACCCTAAATAAAGCCTCCAGTGAAACACTGAAAAAACACCTCTCCTCCAAACAGAATTTTTTAAATATCCACTATTTATTTAGCACACTTGCCTTTTGAAAAGACTTCATCAGAATGAATGACTCTCCACACACACACACACACACACACACACACACACACACACACCCACCCACCCACCCACAACCACAATCAGTAAGAGACCATTACATCACTTCTTGTTGTTCACAATACACTTAAAGAATTTTAAAAAGACAAAACAAGAATTCCGCAGGATGACCCATAAAGCGTATCCAGATAGAGCAAATTATAAATGAATGAAGTACTGGAGAAACAAAAGCATGTATTAAAAACATTGTTTTTAAATCAAGTTGTGACACCCGTGCACTGGCCCAGCAAACAAGGAGCCTCAATCCTCACCACTAACACCAGTGAGGGGCGTCCATATAGGGAAAGGGTAATAAATACATACACAGTAAAGTACAATTTCCCTTAAGAACACACACAGTTCGCAGTCAGTCTGGGGCTGGTTTCTCCCTTTCTCTCCAGGTCCCCAATAAGACTCCCCATTGGCACAGCTATAGGATCCAGATCTCAGCCTAGTGGGCAAGCTAAAACCTCCAGCACCCTCTTTGTCCAATTAGTGCTTCATGTCCCTGCCCAAGTAGCTGACACACACATGTTGAGATAAAAGTTTATACAACCACACAGACACTCCTGGGGAAGGCTGGCACAGGTTCTCCAGCTGTGCCCCTTTTACCCAGACTATACGGTAGAAATCACTGCCACCACCCGGCTAATATTTATCAGCTACTCAAAGGCCCTTATGAAAGGGTGTCCAATTATACTGTGCAATATTATTATCCAAATGGTAAGTGCAATCAAACATTCAAGACTTATTTGGAATAACTTGGTACAGTAACCCTATATACATACAATGTACTCTAGAGCTTAAATTACTTCTACACAAAACAGCCACAGTTGAAAGCTTTAAAAGATTTAATAATAAATAAAAAAAACAAAGAACAATACTTCTTACTACAGTGCTAGTCAAGAGTTCAGAGATCACAGAGAAATACTTAAAATAATACAGTAGAAAAGTTCTGACATCACAGAAAAATAAACTAGTCTAATCTTCCTATTTCCTAGCTGTATCTATGAGGAAACACAGTTCTAAAGTCCTACTTACATATAGATAAAGGCAGAGTGGTGAGTTGGATGATAACAGAGTACCACTGATTCATTTCGTATTACATCATTTCTTTCTTGTTCCCAGGCTAACAGACCCTCAGAGGTTAATAGCCCTTTTGATCTTGCAGCTGATCATGAACCAGAGCAATAAAATAAATTATACATGCAAATTTCTAGCCATTAACTCTGGCCTCAAAACAATAGGCAGAATGCCTTTATCTAGACATCTCGGCTCTGAGTTTTGACATCAAAGAATTGACTGATCAGCTTTACTGCAGAGTGCACTGTTTTTACATGTTTGCAGTTCCACATTTAACACCATTTTTCCCTTTTAAGAGAACAAGCCTGTGGCTTATATTAATATTTACAAATGAGGGAATTATCTACAAATTTCTATCTGACTAGGCTGGCAGCCTTCACCTATCTTCACCCCCCCCCCCCCCAGGGAACTCGAGCTAGTTTTTCAAGTGACCCTTGAGAAATGTTGCTTGAGAGGTTTAGGTCTATCTGAGTATACTTTACCCCATTCTGTGTCTTGAGAGCCCATCTGCGTTGGCATTGCTAATCCCAATATGGTGCTGCACTGACATATATGCTTGCAATCCTAGGCTCCATCTTAGCAACTTGGCATTTTGCTGGCTGGCTCTGTTTAACCATGTCAGGTCTGTGAGGGGAGCAGCTGTGGTACTATAACTGGGAATAAACTTTCTGTAGTACCCTGCTTGTCCCTAAGAATGCCCTCACTTACTTTTTGGTAATAGGTGCAGGCCATACCTGAATAGATTCTACTTTGGCAGGTTCTGGCCTGATCTTACCACTCCCCACTCTGTGTCCCAGGTAGGAGACCTCTGCCATACCCACCTGACATTTGTTGAGCTTAATGGTCAACCCTGCCCTCTGTAGACTGCCCAGCACCTCCCTGACATGTTGAAGGTGCTCTTGCCAGGAATGGCTGTAGCTGGCAGTATCATCTAGGTAAGCAAGGGCAAACCCTCCTGCTAGGATATCATCTAGCAGCCTCTGGAAAGTTGCTGGGGCATTCTTCATCCCAAAGGTCATCTTTGTGAACTCATACAAGCCAAAAGGAGTCACAAAGGCTGACTTCTGCCTAACATTGGGAGTCAAGGGCACCTGCCAGTAACCCTTGGTGAGATCAATGGTTGTAAGATACTTAGCCCCACCCAGCTGCTCTAGGGCCTCATCTGTCCTAGGCATAGGGTAAGCCTCTGACTCTGTTTGACTATTTAATTTCCTGTAGTCCACACAGAACCTGGTGCTGCCATCCTTCTTTGGCACCAGCACAACTGGGGAGGCCCAGGGACTGTTGGACTCTTGAATCATCCCTAGTTCCAACATCTCCTGTATCTCCTCCCTCAGAGTCTGTTTGACTCTCTCAGGCACCCTATAAGGGACCTGCCTAACAAGCCTTTGGGGTCCTGTATCCACCTGGTGCTGCACCAGGTGGGTGCACCCTGGTTTCCCAGGGAACATGTCCCCAAACACCTGTAACACTGCTTGGATTTCTCAAACTTTGGTAGGAGATAGCTGCTGGGAGATTGGTACCTCTTCCATTGAGGTGTCAGTCCGAGCCTCACTGAGGAGATCAGTCACCAGATCTCCCTCAGACGACTCCTGCAATCCACTGCAAATGCTCAGCACAAGGGCCTTCCTGTCATGGTAAGGTTTCATCATGTTAACCTGGTACAATTTGTGCCCCTGCCTAGTAGTTCCACCATGTAGTTAACGTCGCGTACCTTTGTTACCACCTTGTAGGGTCCCTCCCAAGCTGCTTGCAGCTTGTTGTGTCTGACAGGAATGAGGACCATTACCTGCTTCCCTACAGCATATGCTCTAGCTTGAGCATTCCTGTCATACCAGACCTTTTTCTGCTGCTGGGCATCTGAAAGGTTTTCCTGGGCTAAGCCCATGAGTTCTCTGAGCCTTGTCCTGAGGTTTAGGATGTATACCACAACAGACTCCTTGTGAGTTTCACACTCGCCTTCCCACTCATCTCGAATTAAATCTAGAGGTCCCCCTCACCCTCTGTCCATACAGCAACTCAAAGGGTGAAAAACCTGTGGATTCCTGGGAACCTTTCTGTAAGCAAACAGATGGGGCAAATATTTGTCCCATTCCCTCTTATACTGGTCTGCAAATTCCCGTAGCATGGACTTGATTGTAGAGTTTAACCTCTCAGCCAGACCATTAGTCTGGGAATGGTCGGGGGTGGTCTTCAGGTGCTTCACCCCAAAGTACTTCTGCAGACAAGCCAGCAGGCCTGACATGAAATCATCACCTCTGTCGCTCTGTCGCTCAGTATTTCTTTTGGGAAATATACCCTGCTGAAAATCACTAACAAAGCATTTGCCAACTTTTTTGCCTCAATGGAGGACAGAGCCACTGCCTCAGGGTATCGGGTAGCATAGTCTACTACCACTAGGATATACTTTTTCCCTGTGGAACTTGGGGTACTCAGAGGCCCCACAGTATCCATAGCTACCCTTTGAAATGGCTCCTCAATCACAGGCAAAGGCATCAAAGGAGCTCTTACCTTGTCTCCTGTCTTTCCTACCTTTTTGGCACTGCTCCCAGGTCCTGCAGTACCCTGTTACATCTCTAGAAATTCCAGGCCAGTAGAAGTTCTGCATAATATGTCCCTTTGTATGTTTTTATGCCCATATGAGCTGCAAAGGCAAGCTGCAAAGGCAATATCATGGGCTGTGGCTAGAAGTGCCAGATGGTAGGCTCTAGGCACTATCAACTGGTGTACCCTTTCGTCTTCTAGCCCTCCCTCAGGGGTCCACTCTCTGTACAGTAACCCTTTGTCCCAGTATACAGAATCCCCCTTCTCTTGAGAATCAGGTACCTTACTAGGTACCTGCCTCAGGCCTTGCAGTGTAAGGTCTGAGAGCTGACCTGTCTCAACTCTCTCTCTTTGTAACCCTTCCCAGCTCCCCTTCCACAGGAAGTCTGGCATCCTCTTGACAGTGGTGCCTCACTCTCGGCCTGGATACTACTACTCACCTCTAACTTTGGAGTCACTCTGTCCAAGGGAACATCAGTACCCACAAACAGCTGTGGCTGACATTCAGTCTCACTGCTACAGAGTAGGCCCCTCTCTGAAGTAACGACCTCACCAGTCCTGGCTGCAAGTATGCAGTCTGTCTGTGTCTCTCCCAGGCTACCAGACCCACATGCTTGTCTCCTTGCCTGACTGCATGTAATTGCATAAGCACATGGTACTGCCTCCTCCAAATCCTTCCCTATCAGGACATCTGCAGAATGGTAGTTTGGTACCCCTGTTGTTTCAAGACAACCTACTATTGGCATTTTGTCTTCCTCACTTACTGGTGCTCACCTTTTATTCCCCGCCTCCGTGGACATCTGTATGCCACATACCCCCACTGTTTGCATTCAAAACATTTAACCCTAGGTCCTGGACCATGTACCTGGACTAGTGGCTTCCCTTGCTACTGGCACATTCTGTTGGGGCAGTCTGTAATGTCCACCATGGGTTCGCTTAGACCCATGAGCAGTACTGGGGGTCCCTATCCTGTGCGGGGATGCCCTGGTTGCGAGGTATGGGTCTCTCTTCTTCCCCAACTCATCTGAAGTAGCACATTGTCTGTCAGCTAACCAGATCCTCATGTCCTCAGGCAAAGTGCTAAGGGCTTGTTCCCTCACCAAAAGGTCTGCCAGATCTTCAAAAGTGGTGACCTGATATCCACTCACCACCTATGAAAATAAGTGCTCAGTTCAGCAACATATTCACACACTCTTTCATCTGTCTTGCATCTGTGCTCATGAAACTTTTTCCTGTACATTTCAGGTGTTAGCTTAAAACATTCTAACAACTGATTTTTAACAGCAGTATAATCAAAATATTCACAATCAACAATTTTAGACAACACAGTTACAGCTTTACCAGGGAATAAAGAGGGTTGGGAACCATACCCAGAGCCTTTGATCAACATTATACTGTTCACATACCCTCTCAAACATACGAATTAAACATTATCCCTCTCTTTAAACTGCGGAAGGAATTTACTGACCTTTTCTGCTTCTGGGGTCCAGTTACTCTTCCCCCACTACCTCCATGACTCCGGGGAAGAGTCAGCATCTCCTTCTCATGCTGTCTCTCCTTTTCCTCAGCATCCAGGCATAGCAGTTTCTCATTCTCCTCCGTTTCTCTTTCTCCTCAGCCTGCAAATGTCTCGTTCTCTCAGCTGCTTCTATTTCCAAAACTCCTGGGCTCTAACTCGAGTCTTTTTAGCTCCAGATGGATTTTTAAGTCCTCTGCAGAAAGGTTGAGCTGTCCATTCTCTTTGGGTGGTACATCTCCACTGCCAGTCTGATTGTCTTCCTGGTTGCTGTTTTCTGATCCAGCTGTGACCAAAGCTGCAATCATGTCTGCCTTTGTCAGGTTTTCAGGCACCAGTACCCTAGCCTGGCATATCTCTGCCAGCTAGCTCCTTGGCAGCTTTCCGTACTCTTCGGACATGCTGCCTACTCTCCCTGACTGACTAAGCTAACAAAAGAAATAAAACAATTGTGGTCTGAACTCCTGAGTATTCACTGCATGGCTGATCTGAGTACAAAACACCTTCAGTGATCACTGTACACAAGCTACAGGAATTCACTCTACCCACACCACTACAAGCCAGTTAGTATTTGCCAACCAATTATTATGTAGTGTGGATATCCCACCACTGCCAAAAATTAATGTGATGTCCGTGCACTGGCCCAGCAATCAAGGAGCCTTGATCCTCACCATTAACACCAGTGAGGGGCGTCCATATAGGGAAAGGATAATAAATATACACACAGTAAAGTACAGTTTCCCTTAGGAGCACACAGCGATCACAGTCAGTCTGTGGCTGGTTTCTCCCTCTCTCTCCAGGTCACCAATAACACTCCCCACTGGCACAGCTATAGGGTCTAGATCTCAGCCTAGTGGGCAAGCTAAAATCTCCAGCACCCTCTCTGTCCAACCAGTGCTTTGTGTCCCTGCCCAAGTAGCTCACACACACACACACACACACACACACACACACACACACATTGAGATAAGAGTTTATACAACCACACAGACACTCCTGGGGAAGGCTGGCACAGGTTCTCCAGCTGTGCCCCTTTTACCAAGACTCTACAGTAGAAAGCACTGTCACCACCCAGCTAATATTTATCAGCTACTCAAGGCCCTTATGAAAGGATGTCCAATTATACTGTGCAATATTATTATCCAAGTGGTAAGTGCAACCAAACAGACTTTTTTGGAATGACTTGGTACACTATCACTATATACATGCAATGTACTCTTGCAGCTTAAATTACCTCTACACAAAACAGCCACAGTTGAAATGTTTAAAAATATTTAATAATAAATAATAATAAAAAAAAGGTAATACTTCTTATTACACAGTGCTAGTCAGTTCAGAGATCACAGAGAAATACTTAAAATAATACAGTAGAAATGTTCTGACATCACAGAAAAAAAACTAGTCTAATATTTCTATTTCCTAGCTATATCTAAGAGAAAACACAGTTCTAAAATCCTACTTGCATGTAGACACAGGCAGAGTGGTGAGCTGGATGTTCTCAAGACAAATGCTTTCATTCATTCTGTCCTTAAATTGATAACACAGTACCACGTATTCATTTCAAATTACATCATTTCTTTCTGGTTCCCATGCTAACAGACTCTCAGAGGTTAATAGCCCTTTTGATCTTGCAGCTGATCAGGAACCAGAGCAATACAAGAAATTATACATGCAAATTCTAGCCATTAACTCTGACCTCAACAATAGGCAGAATGCCTTTATCTAGACATCACGGCTCTGAGTTTTGACCTCAAAATTGACTTATCAGCTTTGTTACAGCAGAGTGCACTGTTACATTTTTGCAATTCCACATTTTAACATCCATTTAAGAGAACAAGCCTGTGGCTTGTACTAATATTTACAAATGACAGATCTATCTGGCTAGGATGGCATATCTGGCTAGGATGGCAGCCTTCACCTATCTTCACACAAGTGTTAAAACCCACTACTGAAATAATTATGTCTATGATATTCAAAAAAGTACGAAAATATTTTTACAGAATATGTTAACATAAAATGAATATAGCACACTTGAATCACTCCACCTAACATGAACAGACTTATAACCTTGTATCTGTCATTTTAAGGACTGGAACCAAGGATATCTGATCATTGAGACCTGGAGGAATACAAATGTTTAATCGTAACTGCCACATTAATTCATGATATTCGGGTAAGGTCTCCCACAACTCTCCTCTTGGGTTAATGGTACAGGCAGCCCCCATCAAGACACCACTCATTTGTTTATAATATTCCCCTCGAAATAAAGAAAATTGTTAGTTAAAACTAATTCCAAACTTTCTATTACCAATCTTAACACTCAAAATTTAAGAAATTCATACCCTATATTTTCACACCATTGTATTCCCATGGTGTGGGGGATAACAGTGAAAAGATCTTTAATATCAATAGTCATACATATTGGTGGGGATGATATTATTCTTTGGTCACTTTTGCTAAAAAAATTGCATGAATCCACCACTATGTGCTTTTATGACTTTAAAAGCAATTTATGTTTTCTGTCCACAAAAATCGCAAGGGGACAGTTTTAGAACCTAAAGCAACCACAAAAGCTCTAAGGGGGAATTCATGATACTGTTATGTAGCCCAAAAATGGCTGTAATAACTGGTTTTGAACTTTCAGGAAATCATGTTAACTCTTATCGATCAGACCCTGGTTAAGATTGTCCTCGAATAGCATATCAGTTTTTCTATATGTCATCTGAATTTCATTCCAAGAAACCTGTGAATAAATGGCATCGCTGTTTAACAATTCTAACATTTTGGCTGTGTCATCCCATAATCCATAATTACCAGTCTTCCCTCCTTATCTGGTTTCATGGTACACACATCCTTATTCATACACACTTCATTCAAGAATGTCTTCTCTTCTTTAGTGAGGTTAGAAACCTTCAAAGTTTTCTTTTTAACATATTCTGTTTTCTTGTTCGACTAATGATTCAAAATTAGCTAATATGGGGTGTACCAGAGGGCTGAAGGTATAGAGATGGCTCTGTTCTTCCTGCTCAATGGCATTTTGTTTTCCCATCTTTTGTAGCCTATTGGTCCTCCTCATACTGCACTAATTTCCTAAACTTTTCCTCTTTTCTCTCACACCCCTCCACGAACTCTGTCCCTTTATCCTCCTGCTCATTTGCATAATGTCACCTTTCATATCTCTCATCAGTTTTTAAGTTGCATTACTACTTGTGTGTAAGTTTAGTAACTTAAGCTCAAAACCACCCCAGTTTGATCTTCTCCCTGCAGCCATCATTGCTATAAATACATTACTGTATTTATTTTTCTGTTCAGCCAATATGTTAATTTCTCCCTTTTTTGTGTTAAAATGCTTTGTTCATGTAAGAAGTATTAAAAAAAAAAAAAAAAAAAATATATATATATATATATATATATATATATATATATATATATATATATATATATGTTCACTTCTAAATTTAAAAATCTCGAGTTTCAGAACATCGAGTTCAGAATCTCGAGATCTTGGAATCTCGAAATTGTGAACCCTCCCCCGAAACCCCACTAAACACATGAAAAAACAAGTGTATGAAGGGGGGCAAGCCCACTTACACCCACCGCAACTTAAATATACCAACTACAGAGAGGACAAGGGAAATCTCCCGGTCCGCACTATATGCCGATCTCTGTTTAGGACTTATATATATATATATATATATATATATATATATATATATATATATATATGTGTACACACACCCAATATGTATATACACACACACACACACACACACACACACACACACACACACACACACACACACACACACACACACACACACACACACACAAGTTCCTGCTAGACTGGTTTGCTACTGTCCCTTGCATTGTGTAACTTAAATGTGGAGCTTTTCTCCTTGGGTCTCTGATGAAAATGCGTTTTACCCAGTCAGACTTTTCCTTGTCAACAAAGACAAACAAATAAATATATGTATTATGTAGAAGTTCCTGCTGGAGTGGTTTGCTGCTGTCCCTCTGTGCACCCAACTGCAGCATAATATATTGACTTCTGTGATGGAAACAAATTGTAATTCATAAATTGGTGGCAGAAGGATCATTACATATGCATGCACAAAAAGTAGTATGTTACATGTGTTACAATATTCCAAAGATATAAAACAGATATTTTACTCCTAGCTAATGCAGCTTGGTAGGGAAGTCAGGCTTGTTTGTTAAAATACTTGTGATGGATACTCGTATGGTTGACCATGTGTGTGACTGCCAGATTTTCTTCGAGGCAAGCTTCCCAGTCTACCAGGGATTTTCCCTTCCCCATGATGGTGTGATCTTGGAGTTAGGTTGTGTAAGTAGTAGGGTATGAGAGCTGCATCCCATCCTATTGGGTACAAAAGCGCATTTTTTCTTTCTATGTTTTAGGATCCTTTTTGTGAGTTAATCACAGTGAGGGCTATCAAGTAGGTGCTTGATTGAAATATTCTGGATTACATACCTGTCCTTGTTTTTGTATGTGCAGTATTGCTGTGCAATACAGCTCACTTCCATGCTTGCTTCTGGTTTGTTGTAGTGGCTGCTAAGAAAATATATCTTAATTTTACAGCTGAAGAAACTCATCCTCTTGAATGTCTTCTGACTGGATGTTTCCTTTCTAATGGGCTGTGGTGGGAGACTTGAGGGACAGGTGACTGCAGATGTTAATGCAGTGGATGGCCATTATGGAATTATCAAATGCCATCACAGGATAAGGTCAAAATCAGGATGGTCCTGTTGCAGGACACCCTGAATTGTGACTGCATCCCACCATGAATAAGCTGTTCATAGAAGATGAGATTATTGCTTGTTTTCATGACAGAAGTGTCCATTAGCTGAGTGGCCTGGACGTTGGGGCCCCCTGTGTAGTACAAATGTGCCGTGCTTCAATAGCACATTCCCATATTGCAGTGTATGTTCTGTTCAGTTCTAGTGATCCTTTCTCATGCCACAAGAGATGCTGGTGAGGGTATATCATAGGATGGGGGCTGCCATCCAACCCTAGTGGCAAGGCATTCAACATGAAATCAGGTGTGGATGTCTGTTATGGTAGCATACATAGGGGTTAGGCATATGGATATCCAGACACTGACAGGTTGCAATGTCTTGCAAGTCCTGCTAGGGACATCTCTACCTTTCCTTGTCATATCCATAAAATGGATAGCCAGGGCAGTGGATGAGCTTTGGGTGTATATGGCTACTTCAGAAGGGGCTGACATCATATCAGGGCAGGCATAAGAGGGCTTCCCATATTTTTGTATGAAGCACAACAAAAAGCTCACCAGAATAAAGGTGCAGTAGTCCATATAAGTAATAATCCCAACAAAACGACTGACACCAACGTAGGGCAGCAACAATTTTAATGTAAAAGCAATAAATAAAGCAGCAAAACTTTCAGGTATCCAGTACTCTTCCTCCATGCTTAATAAATACCAGATGCACAGTTGTTCTTATGCACATCAATTAATTACTACTCGAATCACACAGCCAATAGAAAAAGTCATTCAGTTAGTATAATACAAAAAGCTATTAAAGGAGCCATACAACAGCAATTTGTATAAATGCTATTTAAAAAGTCAATTCATGTATATTCTACAAAAAATATATATACATATATGCCTTATCTAAACATTCATTTGCTTCAGATTTAAAAGTGGTTTAACCGAAACCATTTGATTAATACCTGGCAAATGTTCAGCTTGAAAGCGTAAAATCCACTTATACTCTTTATTTTCTAACTTTGTATTTAAATCACCCCTTCTAATAGATTTCATAATTACTTCAATAACCCTAAATTTAAAGCTTATGAGTAGGATTTTCATTTTTCTTCTTGAAAAGTTTGTGTCACTTTATTTGGACACTTATCAAAAGACATCTATTGAAAATTTTCTTTAAAAATGTTGCTGTTCCACATACATTGCACAACCAAAAAGCTTGTTATTGTGATACTGAAATATGGTAGAACTGCTTGTATGTGTTTTGCTGCCAGTTGTACAGTTATGTAGCTTTTATCCATCACCTAGTTGCGTTAGAGTTCAGAAGTGCCATTGCACGTTGTTGTGGTGAGCATCTGAGCAATTTGTACTTTCTAGTAGGGTTATCTGCATCTTTTGTTTAGTAGATTTTGTCAATCAGATTGCAGTTAACTGAATGAAATTAGCTTACACAGTTTTATTGTATGGGTTTGTTACACTGAACTTTTTGTATTAGCACTTGGCAGAGTGTACTTAACCTCATGTGACCCCATCTGGTCATTTGAGTTTTGAGACCATTTGTATAGTGCCTATAACTTGCAGCAGGGTAAGCATCCCCCACCAAACTGTCTATTTTGGTTCTCGTAATCACTTTGTACCTCTGTTGGACCTTTTGATAATCTGCTTGTGTGTTGAGGTCTTTAAGAAGAATATTCTTATAGGTTCATAGGTTCATACTAGGCTATCTGCCTTGGGGCAATTATAAGCCTAGCCAGATTTTGTTTGGCTTACGCCACCCCTTGATTTGAGTATATTGTGCCCGTTTTACGGTTTAGTTTACTGTGCCTCTGTCTAATTGTGACACGGAAGTAATCCCCGGGACAAACCTACGATCCCCCATCCACTCATCAAGATTTTTCTTGAAGAGATTCAGTGAGGTGCTCTGCCTAACATGAATTGGAATTCTATTCCAGAGCGAAGGGAGCCCTCTGGGTTATGAATCTGTCCCTCCAGCAAGTCCTATTTATTTCTGTGCTGAGGTTCAAGTCCCTCGAGCGTGTGGTTCTAAGGGATTTAGATTTACTGAGGTGGAGCATGTCCATTAATTCTGGATTGGACATAGCTTTATATGTCAGGCATAGACCGCCTCGAAGTAGGCGGTATGCAACTGAGTAGAGCTGGAGCTTTTTTAACCGAGCAGCATATGGCATCTGTTTGAGTCCCTTGATCCTCTTGGTGAGGTACTTTTGGGGTCTTTCTAATTGCTGCAGGTGTCGGGTAAGGTACATCCCAAAAGGGGCATTGTATTCTATGATGGGCCTGATGAGGGATGAATAAAGGGGCACGATTACCTCTCTTGATCTAGATGTGAATCCTTTCATGATGAGGTGGGCCATGTTGAAGGTCTTTCTAACCACTTTGGCAATGTGGTTATCAAAGGAGCGATTGCCATCAACTTGGGTCCCCAGATCCCTAATTACTTTCTCTGTACTTAATGGTTTACCGCCTATGTGGTAGTTTGTGGGCACATTGTTTTTGCCAAAGGGTATGACTATACACTTTTTGGCATTTAGCTTTAGACCATGGCTCTGGCACCAGTTATCCGTCTCTGTGAGACCTTTGTTGAAGGATGTTTGTCAGCTGTAGAGTCGATTACGGTGCCCAGTTTGCAGTCATCTGCGAACTTGGTGAGCCATAGTCCTCCCACGTTGGCCTGTACCTCGGAAAAGTATATACCGAACAAGAGCGGTCCCAGGACAGAACCTTGTGGGACACCACTTGTGACTGGTTTCGAGTCTGACATGGCTCCAGCAACTCTCACTCTGTGGGTTCTGTCTTTGAGCCAGTTTGCGACCCATCTTGTGACATAGGGGTTTATATTTAAGCTGGATAGCTTATCTATGATGCCCGCGTGGAGTATTGTCAAATGCCTTGGCTAGGTCCAGATAGGCTGTGTGGACTATCTTCCCTTCATCTATGGCTTTGGTGACTGTTTCAAAGAAGTCAACCAGGTTCAAAAGGCAGGATCTGCCCTTGACGAAGCCGAATTAGGTAGGATCTAGTGTCTGTAGGTCCCCGATGTCTTTGTTTATGAGCTCCATGATGATCCTCTCCATAGCCTTGCAGACTAAGCTAGTCAGGCTTATGGGGCGATAGTTTCCAGGATCCGTGGAGGCTCCACCTTTGTGGAGTGGGACCACTGTTGCTGTACGCCATTCTGTGGGCACATATCCTGTAGTGAGGCTGAGATTGTACAGCCGTTTTTTTTTTTTTTTTTTTTTTTTTTTTTTTGAGGGATTAGTTCTTCTTGGAGTTCATGTAGGACGCAACCCGGGACGCCATCTGGTCCCATGGAAGCAGTGTTTTTTGCTTTGGAGAGGGCAGCCTTCACCTAAGCATCTAAGATGTTTGGGAGGCAGCCCTCTGCCGGGATAGATACTTGCTCTTTTGGCGGGGGGGGGGGGAGTTTGCACTGAACCTGTCTGCCAGGATATTGGCGATGTCTGTGGGTTCAGTGTATTTTTTGTCGTTTAGAATCAACTATGAACAAATCTGGGAGTTGTATCCCAGGTTCCTAACATAACTGAAAAAAGCCTTATGATTGTCTTTAGTGTCCTGTGCAATTTTTCTCTCAAAGCTGGCTTTGGAGGATTTTGAGGGATCGTAATTTTTTGCTAGTACTGATCAGAGATGCCTTCCCTATTAGGGATTTTGCTCTATCATGTAGTATCTTCCTCCTTCTGTTGTACAGTTTATTTATGGCTGGGGTCCACCAGACTGGACGCCTGCCTTTGGATGATTGGGTCTTGGTTTTGTTTGGGATAGCATGATCCATGCATTCCTGGAGATGTCCATAGAATGCGTTTATATAGGATTCTGCAGTTTGGGCCGTAGTTTCCACTGGCCCTGGGGCCTTGAAAGATTTCACTTTGGTTTTGAGAAGTGAGAAGTTTGCTTTTGAGAAGTTTTTCACTGTGGTTTTCTGGGCTGGGGTGGGGTTGGGATGTGGATATCCAGTGAAATTAACTTATGGTCTGATCTTACCAATGAAGGATATACTTCTGGTATGGAGCATAGAGTCCCCATGTTGGTAATGATCAGGTCTAGTATGTTATCCCCACATGTGGGAGTGGTGACTAATTGTTCCATAGCATTTGAGTTTATAATTTCCAGGAACCTTTGGGCTAAGGTGCTGGGGCTTGAGTAGTGCTCCCAGTCTATGTTTGGGTAGTTGAAGTCGCCCAATATAATGGTGTTCGGAGAGATCTTCATGTTCTCCAATGTTTACAGGAAAGCCGAGTGGGATTCCTGACTTTGAGAGGGTGGTCTGTAGGATGCTATAAACTGAAAAGCAGTTTTGCCCACTGTTAGTTGCACATGGATGGTCTCCGATACTTCATGCAATGCCACTAACCTGGAGGTGTGGATATCCTTGATAAATATGGAAATTCACCCTCCTTTTGTGGTTCTTTCTGGGTTTTGGGGCCGAAAAGCATGATATGAGGTATAACCTGGTAGTGCTGGGGTGCTCTCTGGAGCCTTGAACCAGGTTTCTGTCACTGCACAGATATCGATGTTCTCCATACTGAGGAGAGCTTCGAGTGCATGCATCTTGAGGTTAAGACTTCTGGCATTTAGCAGCACTACCCTTAGCTTCTTATTCCTTGTGCTGTCTATGGAGGTGGGTTTGACTTTTGAGTCTTGCCTAAAAAAGGCACTATGGGGGTGGCCAGAGCCTTAGCCAGTATCCAAAAGCCCAGTGGTGACAGGTGCAAGCCGTCCCTAGTGAAGCAATGTGGCTTGTCGTGCATGTCATCCCAGGCTGATAGACACTGGATCCCCTTTGAATGACACCAAAATTTTAGCCAATTGTTAAAATCGATCATTTTGTCTTTGTACTGTGGCATCATTCTAGGTGAGGGTAAGATGCTGCTCAAGGTCAGGGTCATACCAGCTTGGGCTACATGATCAGAGAGCTCCTCTGTCTCTTTTCATGTAGTCCAGGGAGGTACGTCTCAGGTCATTCACACCAGCATGTACAATGACCGAGTCATATTTGTATTTGCTTTGGAATGACCTGAGTGCTTGTGTTATGTGGCGGATCCTAGCACCCGACAGGCAGCTCACTGTGACCTTCTCCTTGTTCAGCCTGGTGAGTGGGACGTCTGTATGTCTGACAATAGAGTCGCCTATTACAAGAGTATCGGGTGTGTTATTCAGCCTTAAGGGCTGTGGCTGCTTGGCACACTGACTTTGTGGGCTATGTGTTGTGCGTGTTTTCTTTTGGGGTGGCGTTTGCTTGGATGTCTGCTTTGGAGGTCTCTGTTTCTTAGGTAGATTTTTATTTAGAGCCTCTGAGTATGTTTTTGTGTATTTATGTGTTTGGTTCGCTGATGTGGTGGGACTATGTGATACTGAAATTGTGTTGTGTGTGGTTACCTTCTCCTGACTGGTTATACCAGTTTTGAGATGAGAGAGCTCAGCCTCCAGTTTGGCTATATGGTTGCATCTCTCACATATAT
>NC_056733.1:45265628-45468128 GCF_019279795.1 Protopterus annectens
AACTTTTTACCAGTCAGTTGAGAATGAAGCTGCTTATCCTACTTAAGTAGAACATTTGATTTCTATAGAAGCAATGGCTGATATTTTTATCTCTGGCAATGACTAATAAACATTTGTATGAATGATGCACCGACTACATCGGATAACCCTTGATGTTCCAGAAACAAACAGCAAATGTTCTTGGTTATGTCTGTCCATTATTTTTATGTGCCTGTATTCAGTGTGTCATCTGTGTTTAGTCATATTAGTACAAACACTTGTTTGCACTTTATACTTCATGGATTGTATTTATAGATTTGGTTCATGGGTATAATTAACTGGGCATATGGTCAAGGAGACTATTTTAGATAGGATTCATGGGTAGTTACTATGCATGTAGTGCAGAGGCTGATTGAGGAGCTTAGCCCAGTTGCCTTAAAGCAATGTCTGGTTAAGTGACTTGGAGTTGCACAGTAGATAAATGGAGGCTGATGGAACTGAACCTTGGGCTATAGGAAACGGCTTGTTTAAACAGCTCATGGCCTTATTTCTTTGCACAAACTGCCAGACATAAGCCATTCTCTACTCTGTTCTCTACATTGTTTTTATACTGTGCTGATTTAGGAAACTGACAAATTAAGCACCTCAGCAATTCCTTCCCTTCCCTTCGAGGCCTGAACTCTGGACCTTTGGTTTTAAGGGGTGTGTTTACCAAAATGATCCAAGTCTGTATTGAAGTTACAGCTCCTTGTTGATGAATTGAACTCTAGTCTCTCCCATGACTGGTAGGGATAACTCGCCATCACGCTGGTAACTTTTTATATACATGTATGTCAATAAAAATTGTGGTTTTCCAACAAATCACTGAGGAGTGAAGTCACTAAATAATGACATGCATTTAAGTTTCAGACTTCATAACCTTTGGACAATGCACAATAAAACAGATCTTGTTGTTCTAGCAGCTTTCTAAGTTAATAACAATTAGAATTGGTCTGTATTCTGGGGTGTTTGTCCCCCATTATTTAACACTTTGTCCACATTTCATGACCTAAGAGGCTGAGAGGTGTGTAGCAAAATACAAGGAAAATCAAGTAAATTCTACAGAGCTAAAGAAACGTACATGATTTTCATTGTATTTCTGCCCTGTCTCTGTGGTACCATTAAACAAAGGGCATCAGAGATGTTCCTTTCTCCATTGCGTGTTTACAACAGCAGTGATGCATTGTGCAAGCATGGGAATGTAAGTCCCATACACGTGCAGTACATCAACAAACAAACACTGAAGAATAAAGAAACGACATAGTGGAACACTATGGTGCCATTTACGCAAAGACATTATTTAAGAAAAGTAAGCAATTTTTTTCTTAAATGTAATTGTATAATAGCAATAACAGACTTGTGGGTTTGGGTATATGAGGATTTACCCATGTCTGGATTTGTTTAATTATTCATGATTTGCCTTTTGTGATAAAACAATGCCAACCTTGGGTAAATCCTTAATATACCAACGCCCACTCATTAGTCATTGCGCAAATCTTTTATTAATGAAAATTAGCCCCCCCCCCATTTTATAGCCTGTTTAGACCAACACATTTCATTCTTGCACAGTGCATTAGCTGTGGCAGACATGGCTGCTTTACATAGAGTAACCAGAGAAAGAAAATGGTCCCAGAAAGTGATTTCCAAGTACTGAATTAAAATTTTATAGGTAGATAATTGTGGCATGCTAAGAAATAATTTTTACAGTGATCAAGATGACAATGGGTATATGAGACAAATGATCTTATGAATGAGTCCACAGAAAAAATAACAGGTCATAAGTCAAACGTAAAGCAACTGGATAGTAGATGTGTTATTTCAGGTATACTCAGATGTTCACCATTAAAGAATTGTTGACAAAAAAAATCTGTGTATGGAGGGAAATTTACAAAGTGAAAAGATTATGTACAGATTTAACTGACAATGATTTTGTACCATATCCTGTCTGTAACACACAATTGAAGTAACTGAAAGTAGCCGAGTACCAGATCTGTCTGTAGTGCGTGTTTGGAAGTATAGTCAGAAATGGCCGTAATGAATTTAAAATGAAAAGGAATGCATTTATTTCAACAGCTTTAGTGGAAAGACCTGAAAGAGTCTAGTCATACAATGCATATCCTCATTTAAGATGACTCCCTTCTTTAATTATTTAGAGTAGTTTAAAAATTGTACAGTGGATAAGATAATGTATAATGTGACATTATTGCAGTGAATTCAAAATATGTCAGGAAATCCTATGTGGCACACCTCATCACTTAAGGTTTTTCATCCAGAAAAAAAGGAGGTCATTGTCCCATTGTACTCATCCCTCATTAGACTCATCATAGAGTACAACGCCCAGTTTGGTATGTACCTCACAAGACATCTGCAACAACTGGAATAGCCACAGAAATGCCTCACTAAAAGAATCACAGGCCTAAAGCAGATCCCTTATGCTGACCGACTAAAAAAACTCCAGCTATACTCTGTCGCATATCTTCTACTCAGAGGCGATCTGTGCTTAACATACAAGCCCATGTCAAACCCAGAGCTGTTGGACATGCTACACTTAAAGAAATCCCAATCCATCAGAGACACACGCTCCAGGGACCTAAACCTTGTCATCGCAATGATCAAAACATGCTGGAGGGATCAGATCCTGACCCAGAGACTCCCCATACTCTGGAATAGACTACCCATACATGTCAAGCAGAGCGGCTCCTTGGCCCTGTTCAAAAGGAACCTTGACGACTGGATGAGAGAGAGGAAAGTTACCCCGGGGATCACGTCATTTGCCCTGCTAGACAGGGGTCCAGGGGAGTAAATATTGTGGGAAGAAATAGCCAGGGAATTATGGCTAGGCTTGTATAGGCCCTAGGGCCAATAGCCTAGTACCAATCTATGAACCTATGTCAGTTTGCACACTCTGGTTAGTCTTTCATATTAACTTACATTATGTAGAATCAGAATAAAGCAATGGACCCGATGTCATCTTTTTTGTCCCTCACAACTTATGGGTATTTCATATCCAGTCAGATCTGATGCTGCCAACTTTCAGACCTTTGGATGCAGGGCTTAGACTCCGCCCCTTCCCATAATCCCCCCCTGTTGCAACAGTTCCTCCGATCTCCTTTGCTGCTTGAACAAACCAGATGTTGTCTCAAGGGCTTAGTTAGTTTTTTCGTTGCTGTGTCTGGAAGTCATTAGATATGTGACTTTTCTGTGCTAGATATGTTTGTACTACTCTGGTTTGGGCTTTCCCCACCCTTTTTCCTCCTCCCTTACTAGTTATCTGTTAATTTGTTATTAAAAAAAAAAGGTGCTAAATGTTGGTTTTCTGTGTAGATATTCTGGCTTTGACAGTTCATTGCTTGGTGCTACTTCTTTCTTTTGGTATCTGTTAGTATATGGTTAGTTAACCATGTATGACAAGGCACTGGGGTTTAAAAAATGTTCTATCTGTGGGCATCAAATTGCCCCCTCCCCAGGATCCTCACACAGTGTATTTTCTGCCTGAGGGGCTATTCACTTTGAGGAAATTAGTGATGTGTTTGCTTTGTTTGAGCTGGTGAACCATATCAGAACTCTGGTCCAAGCTGATCCTTAAGGGTCTTCTCCCTACTTTCACAGGAGAATCTGCCTCCCTTGTGTCAGGCTCTCAGTTACATTAGCATTCATCAGAGTGACCCCTGGACAAGTTTGAGAGATAAATCAAAAGGAAAAGAAGTTGAGAAAAAGGTTGTCAGGGAGTTGAGAGAAGAGGTCCCCAAGTCAAGCAGAGGCTGTGGATCCAGCTCCTAAAGTCTCAAACTTCAGCTCCATCTTCTGTGTCATGAGGATTGGATCTGTTTTGCAACTCCTCCCTTACTAGTGGAGCCTTGGTTTTCTCCAGTGCCTACTCCTCCTTCATTCTGATTTCCTACCCTTCCATTAGAGAGACCTTTTCATAAGTCATCCAGGGCACCCTCTATAGCCTTCTCTTTTAGGTCCATATGGCCATCAGGTAGCATCTCCAAGGCAGATGTGTATAGAGTGATATATAAATTAGTGAGGACTATGATCCAGATGAGAGTCCTTCCCCGCACAGGGGGTAGTGGGATTATGCCCTTCCATTTTCCACTTGATTTCTCCTTCACTGATCTGACCTTCTGATCAGGTGATAGGGACCCTGCAGAAAGTTCTCAGATCCATTTTCTCAGAGCTGGTGTATCTGGATGCCTTTGACTCTGGCAATATCTGTTACCCAGTGTGACAGCTGTGCCCTGGACCAGCAATCAAGGAGCCTCAATCCTTACCACTAACACCAGGGAGGGCATCTCGTATAAGAGGAAAGGATAACAAATACACACAGTAAAGTACAATTTCCCTTAAGTGCACACAGAGATCACAGTCAGTCTGGGGCTGGTTGCTTCCCAGGCCCCCAGTAAGACTCCCCACTGGCACAGCTGTATGGTCCAGGTCTCAGCCTAGCTGGCAAGCTAACCTCCAGTACCCTCTCTGTCCCACCAGTGCTTCATGTCCCTGCCCAGGTAGCTGACACACCACACACACCTTGAGATAAGTATTTATACAACTTCACAGACACTCCTGGGAAAGGCTGACACAGATTCTCCAGCTGTGCCCCTTTACCCAGACTATATGATAGTAGTTACTGCCACCACAACCTAATAATTATCAGCTACCCAAAGGCCCTGAATAGGGTGTCTAATTATTATTGTGCGATGTTATTATCCAGTTGGTAAGTGTGACTAATCAGTCTAAGGCTTATTAGAGTGACCTTGTACAATAAACTCTATAAATATGCAGTGTACTCTAGAACTTAACTTAACTCTACACAAACCAGCTACAGGTAAAAGGTTTTAAAATATTTAATAATAAATAATTAAAACACAAGACAATACTACTACACCACAATGCCACTCAAGTTCAGAGATCACACAGAAACTTAAAACAATACAGCAGGAAAGTTCTGATACAACAGAAAAACACTTGGTCTAAACTTTATAGTCTTAGCTATTTTTACAAGAAAACACACTTCTAAGATAATACTTACATAAAGAGAGCATAAGGCACTGCTGAAGATTGGATATCAAGATCAAAATGCTTACAGTCTCTCTCAGCAATAGTTTTTAAGATCACTCACAAACATCTCTGCTGGGCCCTCCCAGATTACATCATTTTGACACTTAGGTTTTCCCAGTATACACATTACATCATTTTGATACTTAGTCTGGAGTTCTCAGGCCAACAGGCTACATTATTTAGCAAGCTAATATCTGCTTAGGAAACTACAACAATAAACGACATTTCACATGTACACTCCAGTAATTATTCCTTATGTTAAAAAAAATAGAAAGAATGTGATAGCCCAGACCAAATGACTCTGAGCTCTACAGATCAAAGAACATATAGAATGCTTGGCTTAGTTTTCCTTACAGCAGATGGCAAAGTTGCTACAATCTTGAAGTTCTCATTTTACAGTGTTTTCTTTCATTTAAGAAACAAGCCTTTATTTTACATTTATATTTTACAAATGATAGAATTATGTATCAGATTCTATTTGACTAGGCTGGCAGCCTTCGCCCCTTCTCTACCAGTTTTCACATCTCTCTTCCCCCCCCCCCCCACCCCGGAGAACTCCAGCTAGTTTTTCAAGTGACCCTTGCGAAATGCCACTTAAGAGGGTTAGGTCTCTCTGGGTGTACCTCACCCTATTCTCTGTCTTGAGAGCCCATCTGCATTGTCTGTGCAGCAACGCAGTGGGATTAGCAATGCCATCTCATATGCCACCCCAGGCTCCATCTTAGCAACTTGGCCTTTTGCTGACTGGCTCTGTTTAACCATGTTAGAGGGTTTCGATCTGTCATAACAGTGGCTTTTCTTCCATACAGATAAGACTGAAGTTTGTGCAGTGCCCACACTATAGCTAAGACATTCCTTTTCTACAGCTGCATAGCATTCCTCCCTGGGTTGGAGCCTACGACTGAGATAAACTACTGGGTGCACCCCCCCCCCCGAAGAAATCTGGCTAAGTACAGCCCCACCCCATAGTTCGAAGCATCCGCTTGCACAACAAATTCTTTGCTGTAATCTAGACTGGCTAACACAGGGGGTCCTCCCAAAGCTTCTTTAAGCTTCTGAAATGCCTGCTCACATGCTGGGGTCCACACTACCTTTATCTGGCCTGTTCTTCCTTGTTAGGTATGTGAGGGGAGCAGCTATGGGGCTATGACTGGGGATGATCTTTCTGTAGTACCCTGCTGTCCCTAAGAATGCCCTCACCTGCTTTTTAGTAACAGGTGCAGGCCATGCCTGAATAGCTTCCACTTTGGCAGGTTCTGGTCTTATCTTACCACTCCCCACTCTGTCCTAGGTAGGAGACCTCTGCCATACCCACCTGACCATTGCTCTGCTTAATGGTCAACCATGCCCTCTGTAGTCTGCGCAGCACCGCCCTGACATGCTGAAGGTGCTCTGGCCAGCAAAGGCTGTAGATGGCAATATCATCTAGGTAAGCAAGGGCAAACCCAACCCTCCTGCTAAGATATTATCTACCAGCCTCTGGAAAGTCGCTGGGGCATTCTTCATCCCGAAGGGCATCTTTGTGAATTCGTAAAGGCTGACTTCTCTCTAGCACTGGGAATCAAGGGCACCTGCCAGTAACCCTTGGTAACATCAATGGTTGTAAGATACTTAGCCCTACCCAGCTGCTCTAGGGCCTCATCTGTCCTAGGCATGGGGTAAGCATCTGACTCTGTGTGACTATTTAATTTCCTGTAATCCACACGGAACCTGGTGCTGCCATCCTTCTTTGGCACCAGCACCACTGGGGAGGCCCAGGGACTGTCGGATTCTTGAATCACCCCTAGTTCCAACACCTCCTGTACCGCCTCCCTCAGGGTCTGTCTGACTCTCTCAGGCACCCTATAAGGGGCCTGCCTAATAGGCCTTTGGGGGTCCTGTATCCACCTGGTGCTGCACCAGGTGGGTGGACCCTGGTATCCCAGTGAACATGTACCCAAATTCCTGCAACACTGCTTGGATTTCTCAAACCTGGGTAGGAGATAGCTGCTGGGACGTTGCTACCCCTTCCACCGAGGTGTCGGCCTGAGCCTCACTGAGATCATCAGTCCCCAGATCTCCCTCAGGCTCCTCCTGCAATCCACTGCAAATGCTCAGCACAAGGGCCTCCCTGTCATGGTAAGGTTTCATCATGTTAACATGGTACAGTCTGTGCCTCTGCCATCTGCCTAGCAGTTCTTACCACCTTGTAAGGTCCCTCCCAAGCTGCTTGCAGCTTATTGTGTCTGACAGGAATGAAAACCATTGCCTGCTGCCCTGCTGCCCCACAGCATACTCTCCAGCTCTAGCATTCCTGTCATACCACACCTTCTTTTGTTGTTGGGCTTCTGCCAGGTTCTCCTGGGCCAAGCCCATGAGTTGCCTGAGCCTTGTCCTGAGGTTTAGGATGTATGCCACAACAGACTCCTTGTGAGAGGGAAATGCTGACTCTTTGCCAGAGTCATGGAAGTAATGGGGAAGGGAGTAACTGGACCCCAGAAGCACAACAGGTCAGTAAATTTCTTCCGCAATTTAAAGAAATGGTTACTTCAGGGAGGGAGCTACTCTGTAGCAGTGAGACTAAAGGTGAATTAAATCTAGAGGTCCCCTTACCCTATGCCCGTACAGCAACTCAAAGGGTGAAAAACATATGGACTCCTGGGGAGCATCTCTGTAAGCAAACAGATGAGGCCAATATTTGTCCCACTCCCTCTTAAACTGATCTGCAAATGCCCATAGCATGGACTTGATTGTAGAGTTTAACCTCTCAACAAGACTATTAGTCTGGGGATGGTAGGGGGTGGTATTCATGTGCTTCACCCCATAGGACTTCCACAGACAAACCAGCAGGTCTGACATGAAATTGGCACCTCTGTCAGTCATTATTTCTTTTGGGAAACCTACCCTGCTGAAAATCTCTAACAGAGCATTTGCCACCTTCTCTGCCTCAGTGGAGGACAAAACCACTGCATCAGGGTATCGTGTAGCATAATCCACTACCACTAGGATATACTTTTTTCCTGTGGAACTTGGGGTACTCAAGAGGACCCACAATATCCATAGCTACCCTCCTGAAGTGGCTCCTGAGTCACAGGCAAAGGCATCAAAGGAACTCTCACCTTGTCTCCTGCCTTGCCTACCTTTTGGCACTGCTTACAGGTCCTGCAGTACCCTGTTACATCTCTGGAAATTCCAGGCCAATAGAAGTTCTGCATAATGCGCCTCTTTGTACGTTTTATCCCCATATGACCTGCAAAGGGAATATCATGGGTTGTGGCTAGAAGCGCCAGATGGTAGTCTCTAGGCACTACCAACTGCTGTACTCTCTCGCTTTCTAGCCCTCCCTCAGGGGTCCACTCTCTGTATAGTAACCCTTTGTCCCAGTATACAGATTGCCCCTTCCCTTGAGAATCAGGTGCCTCCCTAGCTACCTGCCTCAGGCCTTGCAATGTAGGGTCTGAGAGCTGAGCCTGTCTCAGCTCTCTCCTTGTAACCCTTCCCAGCTCCCTTTCCATTGTAACCCTTCCCAGCTCCCCTTCCACAGGAAGTTTGGCATCCTCTGACAGTGGTACTGCCAGCCTGGGTACTACTACTCATCTTTGCAGTCACTCTATCCAAGGGACCATCAGTACCCACAAGCAGCTGTGGCTCACCTTCAGTCTCACTGCTACAGAGTAGCTCTCTCCCTGAAGTAACCACCTCAGCAGTCCTGGCTGCAAAAATGCGGTCTGTCTGGGTCTCCCCCAGGCTACCAGACCCACATGCTTGTTTCCTAGCCTCACTGCATGTAACTGCATAAGTACATGGTACTGCCTCATCCAAATCCTTCCCTCTCAGGACATCTGCAGTATGGTAGTTCCATACCCCTATTGTCTTAAGACAACCTATTATTGGCATTTTGTCTTTACCAGTTACTGGCTCCCTCACCTTTGGTTCCCCACCTTGCCTCTCTGGACAACTGTGGCTTCCCCTGCTGCTGGCAGATTCAGTTGGGGCAGTCTGTGCTGCCCATCATGGGTTCCTTTAGACTCATGAGCAGTAATGGGGGTCCCCTTCCTGTGCAGGGCTGCCCTGATTGCCAGGTATAGGTCTCCCTTTTTCCCAACTTATCTGAAGTAGCACATTGTCTATTGGCTAACCCAGATCCTCATGTCCTCAGGCAAAGTGCTAAGGGCTTGTTCCCTCACCAAAAGGTCTGCCAGCCCTTCAAAAGTGGTGACCGGACATCCACTCACCCAGCTATAAAAATACGTGCTCAGTTCAGCAACATATTCACACACACTTTCTTCTGTCTTGTATCTATGCTCACAAAGCTTTTTCCTATACATTTCAGGTGTTAGCTTAAAACATTCTAAAAGACATTTTTTTTACAGCAGTATAATCAAAACAGAGAGAGTCGGGCATTTGTGATATAAAAGTTACAACTTTCCTGTGGAGTAAGGGGATCATGAACCATACCCAGAGCCGTTGGTCAACACAATACTGTTTGCATACCCTCTCAAACATATTATCCCACTCTTTAAATTGTGGAAGAAATTTACTGACCTGTTGTGCTTCTGGGGTCCAATTACTCCCTTCCCCATTACCTCCATGACTCTGGCAAAGTGTCAGCATTTCCCTCTCATGCTTCCTCTGACTTTCCTTTTCCTTGGCTTCTATCTCCAAATGCCTGGCCTCCAACTCAAGTCTCTTTTGCTCCAGCTGGATTTGTAAGTCCACTGCAGAAAGGTTGAGCTGTCCATTCTCTGTGGATATTGCATCTCTACTGCCAGTCTGATTGTCCGTCTGGATGCTGTTTTTTGATGTAGCTGTAACCAAGGCTGCAGTCGGGTCTGTATTAGTCAGGTTTCCATGCACCAGTCCTCTAGCCTGGCACATCTCCACCAGCTGACTCCTTGTCAGCTTTCCATACTCCTCTGCTGACATGCTGCCTGCTCACCCTGACTAACTAAACTAACAAAAGAAATAAAACAATTGTGATCATTATTCAATATTCACTACATTCCTGTTTTAGAGTACAAAACACCTTCAGAGATCACTGTGTACATAAGCTACAGGATTCACTCTACCCACACCACTACAAGCCAATTAGTATGTGAAGTGGATCCCACCACTGCAAACCACAATGAGGATATCTTATCCCAAACACTGCCACCACAGTGCCACTCAAGAGTTCAGAGATCACACAGAAACTTAAAACAATACAGTAGGAATGTTCTGATATAACAGAAAAACACTTAGTCCAAACTTTATATTCCTATCTATTTCTACAAGAAAATGCACTTCTAAGATGCTACTTGTATAGAGAGCATAAGGCATTACTGAAGGTTGGATATCAAGATCAAAATGCTTACAGTCTGTGTCTCAGCAATAGTTTTTAAGATCCCTCAAACATCTCTGCTGGGCCTTCCGAGATTACATCATTTTGACACTTAGGTTTTCCCAGTATACACATTACATCATTGTGACACATTGGTCTGGAGTTCCCAGGCCAACAGGCTACATTATTTAACAAGCTAACAACTGCTCAGGAAACTACAACAACAAAAGAAATTTCACATGTACACTCCAGTAATTCTTCCTTAAGTTAAAACAGTAGAAAGAATGTGATAGCCCAGACCAAATTACTCCAAGCTCTACAGACCAAAGAACATTTGAAATGCTTGGCTTAGTTTTCCTTACAGCAGATGGCAATGTTGCTACAATCTTGAAGTTCACATTTTACAGTGTTTTCTTTCATTTAAGAAACAAGCCTGTATTTTACATTTATACTTACAAATGATAGAATTATGTATCAAATTCTATTTGACTAAGCTAGCAGCCTTCACCCCTTCTCTACCAGTCTTCATTCCCAGAACCAAAATGAAGAGAAACCTTGATAACCAACAACAAACCCAAAGAAAATTAAGGACCAGCTAGTCAATGCAGGAACGGAGCACTGGAACATCTGGGATAATATAAATGTATTTATTTAGTTATACCAAATATATTTAGTTACACTAAAATGCACAGAAGTTAAGCAGATTTGTTCTATATTGCATACAAACTTTCTTTTAGAACTTCCATAGCTAATCACATTCCACGATTAAATAGTAAAATCAAGCAGTCACATGCCCACCACCAACAAATTAAAAATCACTTAACAAATACATAATATGTACTTCATACTTTTAAATATATGTTTAAAAACAAATTATAAGTATATAATTCTACAAAACAAAGATCTAAAATATCAGGAATATCGTAAGTATTTCTGTATGTGTGTGTGTGTATGTATATGTATATATGTGTATATATATATATATATATATATATATATATATAGTAAATAGTTATAAATCCTTAAAACAATAGACACTGCAATTCAAAGCTTAGCTGGTGTAACTAAATAAATACATTTATATTATCCTAGATGTTCCAGTGCTCTGTTCCTGCATTGGTTAGCTTGTCCTCAATTTTCTTTTGGAATGGCTGTCACCCACTCCACTCCGGGGGTCCTGGATCCAAGAGATTGTGTCTTGTTTCCAAGGCCCCATTCTAGACCTCGATTAGCTAAACCAGTTCATGAAACAGATTAATCCTGGATTGTCACTGTTCAGTCCATATCACCTCTTCTAAAGGATGACTGGATGTGTTTGGTAGACCTTCAGGCCACCTACTACTGTATTAAAGTAGCAAGGCAGTCTAGATGGTGGTTCTTGGTTTTGGGAGGGAGCCAGTCACTGCCCATTTCAATGCTCTTCCCTTTGAACTCTCCACAGCCTGCTGGGTGCTCACTAAGTACGTGGCAGTAGTAGTGGCACATCTCTGGCTGCAGGTGTTCCCTTACCTAGATGATTATCTCATAATTGCTGCCATGAGGGGTCTATTCATCCAAGCCAGGGACTCCTTGCTACAGTTGTGCTCAAACATAGAAAGCATGATCAATTCAGTGAAGTCCAAAATAATGCCAGCCCAAACCACAGAGTTCATAGGATGCTACCTTGACACCCCTCACAAATAGCCGAACCCCTGGTGTCACGAGTAGTCACTTTTGACCAACAAGCTTCACAGGTCTTATCTCATCAAAATCCTCCAGTGAATCCATTCTATGTCTCTTGAATTCTAAGGGCAGCATTCATCGCTCTTGTTCCCCATGTCATTTTCCACATGAGTTTTAGAGTTAACTCACAAAATCCAGTGGTCCTTTCTTTGTTATCCAACGTACTTTCCCATCAGGGAGAATCCACGGGGATTTGCAGACAACATAGTCAGTGGTGGCCAAGTTCTCCTCTGGTTTCTTTAGGTCGCCTTTCCATTCTTTTTCTCTCAGGAGCCACTGTTACCACAGATGCATTCTGGGGTGGGAGTGGGGATATTTCTGAACAGCTTTACTGCAACCTGTTTGCAATACCCTCCAACACCAAATGTAGCAGCTAGTTTGCACTAATTTTGCAAGAGGGCAGTCCCTGACGGGAAATCTTTGTCCACACTTGGCCCTAGTTCTCTATGCTTACTCTCCAACTCCATTCATAACCAAACTTCTACAGAAAATGTTGTATTGCAAGGTGAAGGCAATTCGTATCACCCCCTTTTGGCCTTGACAAATATGATTCCCTTTCTTGTGACCTCATCTGTTGTACCTACACTGGTTACTGGATCCTCATGCATATCGGACCTCTCACTTGGCCAGCAAGCCTCACCCAGACATCAAATCCTTAAGTCTGACTACTTGGTTTCTCCATTTCCAATGATGGCCAGGCATTCCAGACTTTCATTCAGTGTTGTTGTACCTTATCTCAGAAACCTTCCACCAGGAATGTTTACAGAAGAAAGTGGAAAGGATTCCCTACTGGGACTTCAGCCAAGGGTCTAGACCCTTTTTTTTTCTGTTCCCTTACCATCAATTCTAGCCTTCCTTGCAGATATGTTTTCTTGTAGGAACTATCTACCCAATGATTAAGGTTCAACTGGCAGCTATTTCAGATTTTCACATAGGTAAAGAGCAGGTAGAAAGCTTCAGGGATGCAACAGGTAAGGCCTTTTTGAGGGTACTTTTCTCTTGTGTCCTTCTCTAAGGGATTCTTTTACCCCTTGAGGTATTACTATATTTCTACGGGTCTTGACAAAAATTGCTTTTAAACCTGCTGCTACAGACTTGAAATTCTTGTTTTGGAAAGCTTTCTTCTTGCTGGTGGTTAACTCTGCAAGGGGATTTCTGAACTGCAAGTCTTGTCTTATAAACCACCATATTTTGCTTTTGCAGGTGTAGCCTAGATGAATGCAGTCACAGAGATAGATAATTACAGATAATTACAAACAATTTAACTGGAATTTACAAATAATACCACAATGATGGAACAAAATAAGTAGCTGAAATATATGGAGAAAAATTGGGCTAAGGATGCAATGTAATGTAAAGAACTCATTAAACTAAGAAATTTCTGTATCTACCACAGGATATTGCAATCTGCTAATCCAATTAGCTATGGAGCTCTATTATTATTCCACCTATGTTCCAGCCCTGCCTACTAATTGCTTTAATTCTATTGCCAATGTCCTCTGTTAGCCAGTGAATTGTGAAAATATTTATCCTTTCTTGTCTTTTCAGTTTTCTCCTTATGTTTTGCTGCCATACTTCTCCAGCCCTCATGTACTCTAACCTGCCATTCCTCCAGTTGCTTCCTTTTGGTACACAAATCCTCCTATTTCCTTCTTCATATACTAATTTTATCAGCAAATTACTTCCATTTTTTAAATGTTTTTCACATGTGGAGACTTGACTGTCTTTGAGGTAATCCTAACAACTGTAATTTTTGATCACTATTTATTTAAACCATGCAACAAGGGTTTCTCTTTTAAACTCCACTGTCAGAAGAAAATCCATCTTTCTTCATATAATACGTGATTACAGGGAAAAATTGGTTGTCCCCTCCTTTACCAGATGAGCATGTTCTACAATTTATATGTATATTTTGTCAATTATTGATGCAGTGGGATTTGCTAGAATTAATATGGAACATGTATTATTTCATTTCATAACATCTGTAAGCATATTACTGTAACACTTCAGCCCACTGCATCTAATCAGCCTAAACAATAGGGACCCTCTACTCACTTCCTTTGAAGCTTATACCCTTATTCCAGTCCATCAGTAACAGGGCCATTGATTCACTAAATGCTATCAAGGCCTTCATGTTGTACATACATTTGTTTTGTACTTCCTGGAGGCAACAAAAACTAAATAAGGCTACCGTCCTTGCTGTATGTAATCATTCACCCTAACATAATCTTCTTCTCTATCAATCAGAGTATCCTCATTTTAAAAGTGGCAATTTTTTTGACACCAGAAGTATCATTCCTGTCCTACTATATCCCTGACATGAGGAGGCAAACCGTAACCCTCCATTATATCAGTATGCAGTTGTACTTCTAACTGCATTTCCTACAAAACTGCTACCCAAGGCCTGCAACTTTGCAAGTAGGCCTTTATACACTATAATATAGATTAGTCAGGTTGTTTTTATTCCAGTCCCTTCTCATTGATATTGAGCCCCCACTTTTATCTTCTACTGAAACATCTGATAATATCCTGCATGGTCTCACTTTATAAGTTCAGCATAAAAGCATGGCAGCATTATAAAAATTGTAATTTAATAAATTTACAGAGTATTACAGGTAACCACATGCCTGCCCTGGTTTCAGAAGGAGACTACATTTTTATCAGATGTCTGTTTAATCTGTCTCTCTCCCAGGTATTTATACATATGACTGTAGTCCACCATATTAAATAATAATAGCACGCTTGTTTAACTAAGTCAGATTTGCTGGCTACATACATAATGTCATAGGGCAGCACAGAATCATCATTCTAAAAAAAAATGAAAACAAACATTAGGAAATTAGTGGCATTCATCAGTCACTTTAAATTTTAAGATACATACCACCCATGTACACTACTTTTGTCTTTAGGCAAAAAACTCTGCTAAATCTTTAACTCTTGTACCAAACCCCTTTTCATTGATGGTAGTACACTTACTTATTTCAACCCCCATTATGGATGTGGAGGGGTTAATTCCATAAATCCTCCAAATTATCTTTGCTTCTGAATAGTCCCTGTAGGAAAATTTCGTAACACAAGCAAACATAATTAACTTTCACAGTTCCAGCTTGCTCTAAATAATCATTCCAATCACCCAAGTTCATTCTCAAGGAATTCTGCCAAAAATGCACTGTTCCAGAATAGTATCCTCAATGGGTACAGCACAAGTTCATCAGCTACTTGCAATGGCTTCTTTTTCTGCATCAGCCTTGACCTGAATATAGACAATGGCTCCTGGTGAGGACAGCATCTCAACACCCATAAAAAAAAAAACTTTATACCTGTTCTAAGGTACTTGACTCCATGGATGAAATATGAATCATAAGTTTTAATACCCTACTGAAGAAGAATGCTGAAACAGAATATAAAATGTAAGATGTTATGTTATGTAACATGTTTCTATCAGCGGTGCAAACTGCACGTTTCTTTTATGCATCAGTAGATTGTTGTTATGTAAGAATGGTTATTCCCCAGTTTAGTATGCTTATTACAGCACCACAACAATGGTGGCAAGTGATCTTTGACAAATGTAAGAAAAAGGGCCAGCACCAAATGGATGTTGCCATACAAGTATAAATTAATTAAATAAACATATCCAAGAAGCAACCAAGGGTGTCATACACCCACAGTAAAGCATAACAGTGCTCTGGAAAAAGCAAGCAAACCGGTTCTGGCTGTATTGGCCTTCTTCAGTGCACAAACCAAATTAATGAAAAAAGAAATCACATCAGGGCAGCAGTATTTATAGTATCTTAAAGACATACCAATCAAGTTATTATGTACTTAATGGATTCCTGTTAAAGGTATATTTAAAGATGTTCATTCAAACCAGGGCTAAAAAGGCCACCCAATTTGATTATCCATTTTCTTTATTATTTAAAATTGTGCGCCAACCACTTTTGAGGGACCTATCCCCTTTAATTTTGTCAATAACCATAAAATAAAAAGAAGCAGAGGGGTGCTTAAGTGTGTGTTTATAAAGTGTACTAGAAAGTTTGTGATTCCTTATGTCATTTATGTGTTCCGAACTCCTGATGCGTAATGGTCTGGATGTCTGACCCACATAAAAAGCTGAAGGACAAGAGGTCAGATACACCACCCAATCCGAACCACAATTGGCCAGAAACTTTGTCAAAAACTCTATCAGTATCGGGGCTAGTAAATTCCTTGATTTTGAAAACTCTTGAACAATATGTGCAATGACCACATAAGTACCACATAATTTGTCACCCAATAGCGTTTATTGTATAGGTCCAACTGAGACCTGGGAAGAGTGTTTATAATGGCTCCAAAGTGAGCCTAAGTTTTACCATGTCTGTAGGAGAAAAAGCATCTCTAATCCACCTTGGATGCTGATTTTGGATCTGACAAAATGTTCCAATGTTTTTGGATAGTATTCATGAAGGATTTAGTGTTGCATCCATATGTAGTAACAGTTCTCAAAACATCCTAGTCCTCTGATGTTTTATCCTTATTTGTATATTGTAAGAGATCTTCCCTGGCTTGTGTGGTTGCCCAATTGCTAACCAAGGAAGTATTGCCCACTTTATATCCTGTATTTCGAAATCGATTGGCTAGGTCAAACTTATATTTCTGGAAGGTATTATTATCAGAACAAATACGTTTTACTCTCAGAAATTGAGATTTGGGGATGTTGTGTATCATGTGTGGCGGATGAAGGCTACTGGCATGGAGTAAAGAATTATACTGGGGATATTTTCTATATATTTGTGTACTCAAAGTATTGTCTTAATTTCTGGTGATGGTCACATCCAAAAAGGCGATTTGCTCCAAATCAAAATTTACCTTGAACTCAATTCCCCATTTATTTTGAGTAAAATATTCCACAAACTCCAAAAGATGAGCCACATCCGCCTTCCATACCAACCAACAATCATCTAGGTTGTTGAGTCTTTCAGCTTTTCCTGGTTAAGGGTCGCCACAGTGGAACTCCGGTCGGTTAATGATTGGCAGTATATTTTTGCTTGCCGAGTTGCCAGCCCTGACACACAACTCTCAATGAAGGTATGCCCATTCACGCATGTCTCCACACAGAAGACGCTGTAGCTGAGAATCGAACAGGACAACGTTTTACTGTGAGGTGACAACGCTACTGCAGCACCACCACCGCAGTTCAACAGTCATCTAGGTATCATCTCCAAATATCTATTTCCCCCAAATAGATGTTATTATTGGGATTATAGATCAGTTCAGTCTCCAGGTAGGCCATAACCAAATCTGCATAAATGGGAGCAAAGGATGCCCCCATTTCTGTGGCCTGTAACTGCCAATAACATTGTCTGTGAAAATAGAACATTTTTTGTGAGGACATATTCAGTCCTACATACCAAAAGAGTATTACAGCCTGGTGGATATAAGGCACTTTGATCCAACCAGTATTGTAGGGCCAATAGCCCTGCCCAATGTGGAATATTGGTATATAACGCAGTCACACAAAAATAAGGATAAAACATCAGAGGACCAGGATGTTTTGAGAATGGTTACTACATATGGACTTAACACAAAATCCTTAATGAATGTTATCCAGAAACATTGGAACATTTTGTTGTCAGATACAAAAGGTTGGGAGGGTGGCCTAATGGTTAAGGTGTTTGCCTTACAAACACAAGGTGTGGGGTTCGATTCGCAGAAGGGATAATTGGCTAGGCTTAAAATGGCTCGCAAGGGCAGTTAGCTTAGTACTAATCTATGAACCTATGAAACAAGGTGGATCAGAGATGCTTCTTCTCCTTCAGACGTGGTAAAACTTAGGCTCACTTTGGAGCCATTATAAACACTCTTCCCAGGTCTCCGCTGGACCTATACAACAAATGCTATTGGGTGACAAATTATGTGGTACTTATCCATGTGGTCACTGCACACATTGTTCAAGAGTTTTCAAAATCAAGGAATTTACTAGCCCCAATACTGATAGAGTTTTGGACATAAAGTTTCTGGCCAGTTGTGGTTCGGATTGGATGGTGTATCTGGCCTCTTGTCCTTCAGGTTTTTATGTGGGTCAGACATCCAGGCCATTACGCTTCAGTATTTTGGAACACGAGTGACATAAGAAATCACAAACTTCCTACTGCACTTTATAAACACACACACACTTAAGCACCCATCTGCTTCTTTTTATTTTACGGTTATTGACAAAATTAAAGGGGGTAGGTCCCTCAAAAGTGGTTGGCACACAATTTTAAATAATAAATAAAATGGATAATCAAATTGGGTGGCCTTTTTAGCCCTGGTTTGAGTGAACATCTTTAACTATACCTTTAACAGGAATCCATTATGTACATAATTTGATTGGTATATCTTTAAGATGCTATAAATACTGCTGCTCTGATGTGATTTCTTTTTTCATTAATTTGGTTTGGGCACTGAAGAAGGCTAATACAGCCGAAACCAGTTTGCTTGCTTTTTCCATAGGTTCATAGCCTAGTACCTACCTATCTGCCCAAATGCATGTATAAGCCTAGCCAGAATGTGTTGGCTTTTGCTGCCCCCTTAGATTAGTTCCCTGTGCCTCTGTCCAGCAGAGCCATTGAAGTGATCCCTGGGATAAACTTTGTTTCCCATCCACTCGTCAAGGTTTCTCTTGAGGAGCTCTGCCTAATGTAGATTGGAATCTTGTTCCAGAGCATGGGAAGTCTCTGGGACAGAACTCTATCCCTCCAGCATGTCCTATTTATTGTTGTGGAGAGGTTTAGATCCCTGGAGCATGTGGCTCGAGGGGATATGGTTTTCTTTAGGTGGAGCATGTCCATCAGTTTTGGGTTGGACATGGCCTTGTATGTCAGGCAGAGATAACCTCTGAGTAGGCGGTATGTAACAGAGTACAGCTGGAGTTTCTTCAGTCGTGCTGCGTAGGGCATCTGCTTGAGGCCAGTGATCCTCTTGATGAGGTACTTCTGTGGTCTTTCCAGTTGTTGCAGGTGTCTTGTAAGGTACATCCCAAATGGGGCATTGTACTCTATGATGGGTCTGATGAGTGATGCGTAGAGGGGCCCAATTACCTCTTTCGATCTGGATGCAAACCCTTTTGTGATTAGGTGGGCCACATAGAAGGATTTTCTAACCAGTTTGGCAAAGTGATTATCAAAGGAAAGGTTACTATCTACTTGGGTCCCCAGATCCCTTATTACATCTTCCGTATTTAGGGGGCTACCACCTATGTGGTAGTTTGTGGGTACTTTTTTTTTCCAAAGGGGATGACTGTGCACTTTTTGGCATTTAGCTTGAGGCCATGATTTTGATACCAGGTATCTGCCTCAGTGAGATCCTTTTGGAGGATGTTAGTGTCAGCCGGAGAGTCAATTAAAGACCCTAGTTTGCAGTTGTCTGCGAACTTAGTCAGCCATGCTTGCCTGTACCTCTGAGAAGTATATGCAGAACAGGAGGGGTCCTAGGACTGAGCCTTGGGGAACGCCACTTGTAACTGGTTTAGAGTCAGACCTAGCTCCTGCAACTCTTACCGTGTGGGTTCTGTCCGTGAGCCAGTTGGCAACCCATCTCATGACGTAGGGGTTTATGTTCAGGCTGGTGAGCTTGTCTATAATACCTGAGTAGGGAATGGTGTTGAAGGCCTTTGCAAGGTCTAGGTAGGCTGTGTGGACCACCTTTCCCTCATCTATAGCCATGGTAACTCTCAAAGAGGTCCACCAGGTTTAGGAGGCATGATCTGCCCTTAACAAAGCCGAACTGGGTAGGGTCAGTGTTTGGAGGTTTCCTATGTCTCTGTTAATGAGATCCATGATGATGCACTCCATAGCTTTGCAGACCAAGCTAGTCGGGCTTATAGGGAGATAGTTCCTGGGGTCTGTTGTGGCTCCACCTTTGTGGAGCGGAATAACTGTTGCTGGGCGCCACTCTGTGAGCACATAGCCTGTGGAGAGGCTGAGTTTAAACAGTGTGTTTAGGTGAGGGGTTAGTTCATCTTTGAGCTCGTGTAGGACGCAGCCTGGGACACCATCCGGTCCCATTGATGCTGTGTTTTTGGCGTTGGAGAGGGCTGTTTTAACCTGAGTGTCTGATTTCAGGGGCACTCCATTCTTCTGGTTTAGTTATGGGCCCTTTTGGGGGGTGAAGTTTGCATTGAACCTGTCTGCCAGGATGTTGGCTATATCTGTCAGTTCAGTGTATTTTGTACCATTCTGCACTAACTCTGAGCAGATCTGAGAATTGCCACTTAGATTCTTGACATAGTTAAAGAATGCCTTGTGGTTATCTTTGGAGTCCATGGCAATTTTTCTTTTGAAGCTAGCCTTGGATGATTTTATGAGGGAATGTAGTTTCTTGCTGATACTGATCAGGGATGTCTTCCCTTCTTAGGATTTTACTCTCTTCTGTACTAGTTTCCTCCTTCTAGTGTATAGCTTGTGTATGGCAAGGGTCCACCAGACTGGTTTCCTTTTCTTGGAGGAGTGAGTCTTGGTTTTGTTTGGGCTAGCACAATCCATGCATTCTTGTAGGTGCCCGTAGAGTGCATTAGTAAACGATTTTGCAGCTTGGACAGCGTTATCCTTTAGCATTGGGGCTTTGAACCTTTCCACCTCGGTCTTAAGTAACGTGAAGTTTGCTTTTGAAATGTTTTTCACAGTGGTTTCTTTGACCGGGGGTGGTGGTGGAATGTGGATATCCAGAGTGATTAGTTTATGGTCAGATCTAACCAGCAAGTGGTTGATCTCTAGTGTGGAACATTGGTCGCCTATGTTGGTGATGACCAGGTCCAATATGTTGTCACCTTTGGTGGGGGTGTTGACCAGTTGATCCAGGACGTTTGAGTTTATAAATTCTAGGAAATGTTGGGCAGGGGAGTTTGTACTTGAGTAGTTCTTCCAGTTAATGTTTGGGTAATTGAAATCACCCAATATCAGGGTGTTTGGTAAGACCTTTATGTTTCCAGGAATGTGGAGTGGGGGTCCTGGAACATGGTGGGTGATCTGTATTAAGCTATAATTTGAGTAGCAGTTTTGCCTGTTAGTTGCATGTGGATGATCTCTGAAGCATCGTGCTGTGCCACTAACCTGGAGGTGTGGGTATCCTTGATGAATATGGATACTTCCCCGCCTTTTGTATTTTGGTCAAGGTTTTGTGGCCGAAATGTATGGTATGAGTTGTAGCCTGGTAGTGCTGGGGTGCTCTCTGGAGCCTTAAACCAGGTTTCTGTTACTGCACATATATCGATTTTTCCATACTGAGGAGTGCCTCGAGTGTGTGCATTTTGAGGTTCAGAGTTCTGGCATTGAGTAGAATTACCCTCAGTTTTTTGTTACTTGTGCTATTTACAGCGGTGGGTTTGTGTTTTGAGCCTTGCGTAAAAAAGGCACTATGGGGGTGACAAGAGCCTTGGCCAGTATTTGAAAGCCTAAGGGTAACAGGTGCAAGCCATCTCTAGCGAAGCAATGTGGCTTGTTGAGCATGTCATCTCAGGCTGACCGACACTGGATCCCCTTTGAATGACACCAGAAGTTTAGCCAGTTGTTGAAATTGATAATTTTTTCTCTATACCGTGGTATCACTCTTGGTGAGGGCAGGATGCTACTCAGGGTCAGGGTCATACCGGCCTGGGCTATGTGATCAGAGAGCTCTTCCATGTCTCTTTTCATGTAGTCCAGGGAGGTATGGCTCAGGTCATTCACACCAACATGGACAATGACAGAGTTGTATTTGTACTTGTTCTGGAGTGACCTGAGTGCTTGTGTTATGTGGCGGATCCTGGCACCTGACAGGTAGCTAACAGTAACCTTCTCCTTGTTCGGCCTAGTGAGTGGGACGTCAGTGTGCCTGACTATAGAGTCGCCTATTACTAGTGTGTTGGGTATGTTATTTTGTCTTAAGGGCTGTGATTGTGTGGCACACTGGTTTTGTGAAGTATGTGTTTCATGGTTTGTGTTGGGAGGTAGAGGTTGCTTGGATGTCTGCTTTGGATGTCTCTGTTGCTTTTGCAGATTTTTATTTAGAGCCTCGAGTATGTTTTTGTGTATTTATGTGCGTTTTTTGCTGGTGCTGGTTTCATATAGGTCTATGTGAGACTGGTGGTATGATGCAAGTAATTCCCTTCTCCTCTTGACTGCCTGGTCAAGTCTTGGGTTGAGAGAGTTTAGCCTCCAGTTTGGCTGTATAATTGCATCTCTCGCATATATTAGTGTTTGGTGGAAGGAGGAGAGGGTTGTCTGTGTACATGAGGCAATTTTAACATTGCTTCAAAATGCTCAGATTCACCAGTTGGACTGGCGAGTACACCTGAAATTTCCCTTTGGACATGCCTGGATAGGAACAGTGAACTGTTTTACTAATTGGCTGGTAAGGTCGAATAGAGAGCCTTGTCCTTCTCTACAGTATAGGGGGGTCTAGTGCTAAGGTTTATTAGTGCTTGCTATGAGTTTTTGAGCAAGTGCCGTGATGAGAAATGAATGGTTTGAGTGCTTAAGTTGAAAGTTTGTCTAGTTCTAAGGGAAAAATTGAAGAGTAGACTTTGTGGAGCCGGGAATAGGTATACCCTAGCTAACTGGCACTGCCTGGTGTGCAAAACCGCACAAATGAAAGAGAGAGAAATTAGCCCAAAATTCCAGAGCACTTTTATGCTTTACTGGTGTGTTTGACACCCTTGGTTGCTTGGATATGTTTATTTAATAAATTTATACTTGTATGGCAACATCCATTTGGTGCTTGCCCTATTTCTTACATTTGTCTTGTTTTTTTTTGGGCCTTGGCACTTGCCGTACCTGGAAGGAGTTTGGATTGAGGGCAATTGATCTTCAACTAAGTTAATTCAAGTCTTACCAAGGTATGCTTGTGTCTTGCATCTAGTACAATCCTTTCAGATGTAAACAATTTAGATTTTAATTTATGTTGCAAGCAAGACAGGCAATTTAACATTCAGCCATCTTAATCTACACCCCATGTGAGAATCAAACCCTGACCCTGCACCTTGTGTTTGTAAGGTGAGGTAACTGGCTAGGCTTAAACTAGCCCACAAAGGCAGTTAGCCTAATACTAATCTGTAAACCTATGTGTCGCATAGTTTCTTCCTTCCACCTTCTCAGGAACTCCGATAATTAGAATATTTTTATGCAGAGCTCCATCTTCCTGGTCTATTGCTTTATTTTTCGTCATATCAGCTTCGAACTGCAAACTAATACTTCAAAATCCTGTCACTAGGAGTGGAGTTATTGAATGGCTGTAGTGTGCAAGTTCATGGCTTTCACCATTTCTGTATCCTGATTATTCAACTAAGGCATAAGTCCAGTTTTCCATTGCCTCCTTAAATCCTGCCAACACTTCCTTCCATGGTACAACTTCACCATTATACTTCCCTGTTACACAATGTACAAGACCATTAGCTGCTTCCACAGCCTCTGCCATCACTACCTTTATAGTCAGCCACCATATCCAGTCTTCTGAGACAAGTAGACTGTTTTTCAGATTTAGTCATAGATTTGTACTGTTGCACTAAGTTTATGGCTAAGGGCCATCAAAAAGCTAGCCAAAACACCCTTTGGTGTTGAAAATATATTTGATATTTCTGGTAAGCAGAGTGTCCATATACACTAGACATGAATTTTGTCTTTCTTCCAGTTATCGGGTCTAGTTTTGAAAATAGGTAGTTTTGTTAGGCATGCAAGAGTTTATCCCAAATGCAGGGAATGTGCTGGTATATGAATCCTCGTGGCAGCTAGTAGTGGTCAACTTGTAGTGGAGCTTGCAGTTTAGGCTAAGACAGGCCATTACTTTTGTGCTAGGTGGGGGAGTAGAAAAAGTGTACACAATATCGGTATGTGAAAGACTAAACACGAATTATCTTTCCCAAGCCTGTAAGAGACAGTAGTAGGAAACTGCTTTTAGTCTTTCTGGGTAGCTTAGGTTATGTAGTCCATAATTTTTTTAAACAAGAAACATCTGAATTGAATTATCATTTATGACCTAGACAATCATACATTTATATAAAATGAAAACGAACCATATTAACATATTTTCAATTGCAAACATTGCATGTCTATACAGTCATTGTCCATCAAACCTTACAAAGCTCATTCTGTTCCTGTCTTCCCTTAAATCTCATTCCTTCCTCCAAAACATTATTCTGTGTGCATAATTCCCATTTTGTTCTATGTAATTTCATCCTATCCTTTTCTAAATATCCCACTTTGAGTTCTTTTATCCCTGTCACTATATATTCACTACTTCTAGTTAGGTTGATTTTAAACTTTGATTTCCATTTTTAGTAATTGCTTTTTTCGCAGCCACCAGCAATAAGTTCAGCAAGGCCTTACAACCAGTAGGCAATTGTGATCTTTTATCACAACTCAAAAATCATTTCCTTAGTTACACCAATTTGATCACCTGGTATTTCTGACAGAGTAGTCTGCAGGGAATTTTTAAAGTCTGCCAACTCATTACACTTACAAAAAATATGTTCCCAGTTACCTCTTTCTTCCCCATCACACCTCCAATATTTGCAATCTGCTTTAGGAAAAATTCTTTGGAGTTTGTTTGTGATAAAAAAATACCTATACAAAGACTTCCAAGCAAAGACCCTAAATCTTCTAGACTTTGTTGCATATTTGGGAGCCATACATTTAGCCACCCATTGTTTCTTTGTGAATTGGATATCCACTCTCTGAGGTTCCCAGTCCTTACTAACCTCCTCTGATTGATTCCTATAGTTATCATACAATATTGCATATACCTTACTAGTTATCCCTTTTTTAACAGCATCTTCTGTTCTAGATTGTACTAAACAAAACTACCAGTTCTGGTGTTTCACTTATCATTCTGCTGTTAATTTCTCTTTGCCTGTACACTCTGCTTTGCCTATCAAGGATTGATATCAATCTCTAGCCTGCAATCCCTCTCTTAATTCCTTCCTCACAAAACCTTGGTTCCTTTGCCAGTTTTCTCCAGTAAATTCCTACTCTTTCTTGCCTATTCTTTGTACCCTCAATTGCAGTCAGGGGTCTTGAAGTCTTGATTAGAAACCTTTGGGGTCTTTCAAGTTGGGCAAGGTGCTTTGTGAGGTTCATTTCAAAAGGAGCACTGTATTAAAGGACATATTTAATAGGGAAAGTGTGTAGAGAGACTGACACTATATGGAGCTTAGGACAGGTAGTACAGATCATATATGGAGCTTAGGACAGGTAGTACAGATCAGCTGAGCAAAATGGATCACCTTCCATTTGATCATCCTGTCTTGGATGATTTCTGATTGGAAAGTTTATCGGCCTAAGTAGCCATGTCCTAGATAATTGTTTTAGTTTTGAGAGGGGTTCCAACACTGTGATAAGGCAGGATGCCTTTTTCCAAAGGAATCTGTACTGCATTTCTGGCGTGTTGGATGTGTGTGTGACTGACAAACTCTGCATTGATCTAGTCCAGGTCTTCCTGGAGAATCTGAGTACCAAAGGGGATTTGACATTGTACCCCACTTTTCTGTCCCCAGTAAACTAGCTTGGCCACAGTTCCATGACATCTACTTTCTCTTCTGAGTTGTAGATGCCAGACAGCAGGATGCCCAGGGGGGAGCCCTGTGGAACACCACAAGTGATGCTTCTCTGACTAGAGTAAGTTCCCGTACCATAACAGTGTGGACTGTGTTGTATAAGCAGTTGGATAGTCAGCAGAATTTGTATAACTTTATCTATGGTACTAGCATGTGAGGTGATGTTGACGGCCGTGATGATTACCTTCCAGGACCTTATCAAGGAAATTGTCGGCCCTTTCTAAGAAATTTGCTAGGTTTAGTAAGTATGACGTACCTTTTTCAGATTGTCAAAGGTTTTTAGTTCACCTGTGCCATTGCTTATCATCTTGACAGTTGTATGCTTGCTGACATTGTAGATGATACTTCTGAGGCTTGTATGTCTCCAGTGTTTGTTTGCCATCTTTCATCATGAGGACCAAATCTGTTTTTCTTGAGATTTGTTAAACAGTGCAAATTTCTTTCAGAACAGTCAGAAATACTTTTATTGCATATCAACATGAACAATAGAGGAAGTATTCATTTACACCCACAATATCACCACAAGTCCCAGTTAGAAAACTTCCATGGGAGCTTGCATTCCTTTTTCTGTTTCTGCTTATGTTGTTTGCACTTCTAAAGGTGCGTAAATGGTCTACCCACTTGTAAAGAATACAGTACCCAGACCTATCTGTCTAACATCCATTTGAAGAATTACAGATTAAAACGCATCATAAAATTTCAGGGGAAAAGCTTCTGTAACAAATCTTCACTCAGAAGTTCTCTCTTGCTTGTAGACTAAAACTGAGCACTCTCGTGCTCTAGTACCTTCCTTGGTGGTTCTGTGGTGTCTGATAAGTAGGCATCAACTGTGAGAAGTATTGAACAATTCCAAGGAATCCCCCAAGAGTTATTTTTGGTTGTGGTTTATGCATGTTGAGTATAACAATGGCATTATCTATATCTGACTTCAGACCTCAGTCAGTATCTAACCCATGTATTTGATATTAGTAACACACATTCAGCATTTGCTTTTCTTCAGCTTCAGACCTTTATGCCTCATCCTAATGGCATAATGAACATTATTTCATGCTCCTGTTTAGTAAAACCCCAGGTAGGCTAATCCATCTGTGATGGTAACTAGTCTATTACAGCTATCTCTGATCTCCGTGACAGCTGTTTGTAAAACATCTGGTTTTGAAGAAGTTCTAAAGGGTAGGTAAAAAAAAAAATGTCTGCCTAAAGGACTGTTTAAAATACACAACTTAGAGGTCTTTTTATTTGCTTGATTTGCATCAGTGCAGAAAAAAATAGCACTGGGCCGGCTGGAGACGGACAGCTTAGTAGCTTAAAGAAGATAATGTTTCATTTTAACCCATTTATTCAGTCTGTGGGAGATGCTTCATATTCTCAGCTTGTATTACATCATGACTGTAACCATGCTGGTTACCCATTCAGATCATTTGTTTTACTTACCAGTCACATTGTGATGGTTTGTGTGTTTTTCTCAATTCCTGTCCATTCCTTCAAGTGCTACAGGTATTCTCTTTGGTACTTCTTGATGCAGGAAGCACTGATACTACTTTAGGAATAATTCTAATGCAAAATTTACCTGGTAAATGGCTCAATCCACTAAATAAATTTGACATATTTCTGCAAAATTCCATTAGCAGCAGAATATATGAATCAGATTGTTTCATTTGTGTTTTTTTATTTGTTTGACTCTCATTGAAATACATGTTAATAATATTCTGGCTACTAGCTTTATTTTGGGCAACAGTATCTTTCTGTAACTGCCTTGAATGTTTTTGAAATAAACAGCTAAGAGTATTTATGTTGCCTCTTGTACTACTCTTCACATTAGTGTGCTTACAGACATTCAAACTGCCCACTTTATTGACATTTGTAATGGTGTCAAACCAATTCCACAGCAGGTAGAAACCAGCGTCAGTTTATTCAAGCATAATTCTCCACAATGGTTAAGCGCTTTCTTCCCTGTGTCAGGACTTCTTTAGAACAATTCACAAACTAAAACACAGTCCTTATCCTTTTCAACAATTAAATAATTAGCACAATCCACATTAATTAATACCATAAAGGGTTAGTATACTCTTTTTTTTGTCTGGTCGCTATTGTAATGGCAACTGGAGGGCCAATCAGACCACAGGAAATCGAGAGGATGCGACATCAACCCCTAACACTTGTCATGAGCAAGAAATGGAGCGTCAGGGGCAAGATGGAGTTGATTTGCAGTATTCGGAGCGGATTAGAGACAGAGGACAACAGCAACCTTATTTTTGGGGGGATGGACAGAAGGATTACAACAGGCAAGGGGTGAGGCTGAAAGCTCAGAGAAAGCAGAATTTTCACTGGAAAAATTAATGGACATAGCATTAAATGAACTGTTTGATGTAAGTACTGTATGCACTGATGTGCTATTGAATTGTGAAGTGAACAGTGCTGAGCAGAGTCAGTCATTCAAAGGTCACTATGTTAGAGACTTTTTGTAATGAAATGAATTGTGAAATGCAATGTGTAATTCTTTCAGAATGTAGTTTCAATGATTTTGATATTTTAATGGCATTATTAGATGAAAAGATGCTTGTACCAGAAATTAATAACAGTTCTGGTGATTTTAGGATATATAATTACTCTAGCAGGATATTAACATGCCGGTTTGCTATCTAAAGGAATTACTTTTTTTCCTAGTAGAAGGGGAAATTTGGCACAAACACTTATTGATTTAAAGTTATATGTACGGAAGCTCAACTGCAAAGTATGGTTTAATAATGAAATTACATGTGGTCAGGCGTTTTTGAAAAAAAAACTAGCCTTTTAATCCCCCTAGTAGTAATTATATTGGTATTTTTGGGAAAGTTTGTGAAACAGAAATTTGGAGGACCTTAAGTTAGGAAAAAGTAGAGCCCCAGTTTAATTAAAGTAAGGATGAATATGACTTGCTTCAAGAAATTGTTAGAGATAAAAATATTCGGGTTATGAAGCCCGACAAAAGTAATGGGCTATGGATTCCAACAATTGTTCTAATGCTATGAGTATATTATTGATGGATGGAGCATATGAAGAGAGTTCTCTCAATAAAGTAAATATAAATAATAGGACCATTGATGCAATTTTGGAGGACATGGTCCTTGAAGGGCAGGTAAATGAGCACGAATATAGATATCTTAGGAATGATTATCCCATGGTCCCCAACATTTTTGGTATCCCCAAAATACATAAAGGCCTGAACAATCCTAGTTTCAGACCAATGTTTGATGGCAAGCAGACAAAGACCTGCTTTTTGAGTAAGTGTTTGGATTTCCAACTACGAAGGGGGTTAAGTTGTTACCAATATATTTGCAGGGACTCATGGCATTTCTTTAAGAAAATTAATTCTGTGGTGGTAGGTAGTGAAACCTACTAAGTAACCATAAATGTGTGTAATTTGTTCTTGGTTATACTTCATGAAACTGGCTTTAACTGGCTGGAGGCCCATTTGCTGAAGACAGGGATGTATGACCAGGATGAGATTAATAAACTTGTGGTGGTTATGGAATTGGTCCTAAAAAATAATTGTGTATTTTGAAGGCCAATATTTTAAACAGGCCACCGGTGTTGCTATGGGGGCGGCTTGTGCCCCCATTTTTTCTAATTATGTGATGTCATACCAGGAACAGGAATATGTCTTCAAAAGTAATAATTTTATGTGCATTTCTTGTTATACTCTATTTTTTGGATGACATTTTCCTTGTTTGGGAGGGTACTTTAGAAGCCCTAACCAATTTTCTGGAATAAATCAAGAGGACGGTTGACTTTTTAAAGTTTACCCATACCTACAGTAAGGAAAGCATCACTTATTTGGATATCTGCCTAAGGGTTGATGAACGAGATGGTAAAATAACATCTGAGATCTATCGTAAGCCCACTTTTTCAAACTCGTATTTAGACTATGCAAGTTGGCACCTTTTTCACCAAAAGAAGTCCATTGTAAAGGGGACAGGTGGTGAGGGCTGCCCACATGGTAAGTGATGATATTAAATTTAAGGCTTAGGTGGATTTTATTATTCAGATGTTCCTGAAAAGGGGATATCCCCTGCAAATGGTATATAAAATTACCAAGGAAGTAATGGGGAAAAAGGGCTGATGGAATTTATAAACCCATTCTGAGACGTCTGAATGTAGTGAGGATTGAAGGCCCTCAGCTTCATCACGACTTTTAATCTTGATGGTGATGCAGTAGCCGAGATTATTAGATGAAATTGGGCAATTTTGTTATAAGATCATAACATTATTAATAAAGTTGGACTGGTCCCTGTGATAGTATATGGGAGAGACGTGTCATTTAAAAATCTATTGAAATCCAATGGAATAAAAGAAGGGACAGATTGTTTTAGAACTAAGGGGAATTTTAAATGTGGTATGGGTGTCTGCTGTAGTAATTTGCTGGAAACCAAAGACTGCCTTAGGTTGAATGGTAGGGCTATACATATAACAGGGCATTATAATTGTAACAGCAAAAATGTGGTTTATTTAGCCAAATGTGTTCCGCATTTTATGTAGGGAAGACCTGCAGACGTTTGAAAGACAGGGTTAAGGAACACCTTTTGGATGTTCTCGTCTCCTTTTCTCACTAAACTCTGCTGCATATTCCTTTAAGTGCAGTACTGTAACTAGCAATCCTAAAACAACCTGTTGTACTGTAATTTACCTATGTATTATACTGTATGTCGACTTATCTTATACTGTCTGTCACTGTTTAGTGTAATACTTCTTTTTTATTATTACGTTCATATTTTTTGTTATCTTTTTTTACACTGGGTAAATATTGTTTGCAAATTCTGTGTGCTACTTTTGGAGCTTTTCTCCCCGGACCTCTATTGAAAATGGAAATATATCCAGTTAGACTAGCCTGGTTAACAAATGTAAAGTTAAAATAAAATAAATATTAGGAACCGAAAAATGACGAATGCATTAAGCAGACACCTGCAAGAGTACAATCAACACAATTTAAAATTTTTAATGCTTCAGCAGTTAGTTAAGGATGCCCAAGGGAAAGTGTTAGATGTACACTTAGATATATGTGAACTCGGGTGGCAACTAAGATTAAATACCACCCAGCCAGCATCCTGGCATCAATGTAAATATTAATATTTTGTGCTTATTAAAACTGAAGCATATATTATGTTAAATGGCACTGGTAGGGTAAATAGTGTTGTTCTGAATAAAATTTTTTTTGCTATTGCTGATGTTCGTGTTTCACTGTTGGTCATTACTCTTGGGTTATCCTGCTGGCAGGCTACCCCCAGTCGGACAGAATTCCAAAGTCTAGGTCCGGCATCGTTTGCTGTCGCCTCTTCCCTGATGTCAGTGTGCCAGGGGTATAAAAGATGCAGCCGACGCCATTTTCATCAGTCTTTCATGCCGTGCGATGCCCGAAGCAAAAGCAGTTCGCAAGTGCTGGTCAGCCGACTCCTGAGATTTTCAAATCCCAATTTCAGAACCGAAGTCTTCATTAAAGCTAAGTACCCCGTTGGGGAAACTTTTTTTCTTGCTCCAGACCGATGTCAGAAAAAGTTAACAATTGTATTTCTTGTGGGAAGCAAATACCTCATAAGGATTTTCACTCTTACTGTATTCCTTGCCTAGGCCCTGATCACAGCGTTGCTAGCTGTCGGTTTTGTGCTAGATTTAACCAACGCACTATTAGGCATCTGTTCGATTTTGCATTTCATTACTTAGGCCGAAGATTTAATTATATAATGCCATCGGAACAGCCGCCAACCGGTGTTTACAAAAAAACACAAGGACAAGGAAAAGGATAGGCATCCGAGTTCCAAAACTGAAGACGAGGCCTCCGCTAGGCCAGTCGCCGGTTCTCAGTGAGGCGTTTTCGAAGCCCCTGGCGCCCACTACCTCAGAGCCACAGGCCGCTTTAAACTCCCACGTGGAGCCGACTGGGCCTCTGGATACTCAAGGTATTGGACACTCAGAAAACATTCCCTCAGATGGGTCCGGAGCTGCTGAGCGGGCATCGGCTTCTGAGGGTGTCTTCAGACCTACACAACTATATGTTAAGCCATCTTCAGCTTCAAAGACTAAAGCAGCTCTAAAGACAAAGAAACAAGTACAGCATTCTCCTACTCGGACTTCCATGCCTAAAAACCAGATGCTCAAAATGGCCGAAGACCTAATTACTTTTGATCAGGGGTTCCCATCCCCCTCCTGATAAGAGGCCTAGGCAAGAGACAGAGTATGATTCTTCTGATCAGGTTTCTATTTCCTCTGATTTCTCTTCTGAACAGGATTATTCCATGCTTCCCTAAGAGGATTTTGATGCTGAAAAATCTATTCCTTCAGCCTCTCCTCCTGAGGATTATTCTTTTGTGGAAACCTTGCATACCATGAGGGAGCATTTCTACTAGGAGAGCCAAGATAATTCTGAATCTAAGAAAAGGCTCAGAGACTTTCTGCTACTTCCTCAGCACAGACCCCTTGCTATTCCACCTGTTCTAGACATTGTAGATGATATATTTTCAGAGTCCGGCCTGTCCCCTGACTCTTTACCCCCTGCACCTGGTAAGCCAGACAGATACTACAGGGTCCCGGATTCTCATAAATTCCTATATAAAAACTCCGCTGCTGACCCAGAAACTATATATCGGGGTCCCAAAGGGGTTAAAGCTTCCACTGCAAAAAACCCTGTCCCCTCTGATAGGGATTCTAGGGCTCTAGACAGATGGGGGAAAAAAGTTTACACTTCTGCTACCTTGGCTGTAAGGGCTTTAAATTGTCAGTTTCATATGCTTAAATATAAGCAATATTTAATGTCACTGCTTAAACAGAAATTGTTGACATACTGAATGTTCAGAGATCAAGGAAATGCAGGATTTATTGCATGCAGCTGAACAAGTGGGAAAGCATACTTTGCAATGTGGTTATGATTCACTGGAGGCCTCTTGCAGGGCCGCTGTTACAGGTTCTGTTACTAGAAGGCATGCTTGGTTAAAGGAACAGAATCTGCCTGATCATGTTAAAGCAAAATTATGAGATGCTCCATTACAACATGATACTTTGTTTGGTACTAAAGCAGAAGAGGTGTTGAAAAAATGGAGGATAAAGCAAAATCCATGCAGACAGTCAAGGATTTCTTACAGGTGCAGCCACCCAGATTTAGCAGGAACTGGCCTTCTAAAAATTGGTCCTTTCCAGTGTCAGACAGACCACAAAGAGGCAGATACAGGCGTCCCAGAGGCAGATCTTGGCCCCAAGGCTCATACAGGCATAAACAATGGGGTGCTCTTACTTCTAAAAGTGGAAAAGACAAATCACAACCTTACAGGAAACAGTCCCAATGACTTTCCTCTGCCAGATCCAAGCACTTTTCTTTTGGCAGCCCCCTTAGGGGGAAAACTAGCACTTTTTTCATCAAATTGGCAAATGGTTACCCAAGACAAATGGGTCCTGAACATAGTGTCCCAAGGCTACAGGTTCCATTTTTACACCCTACCAAGGTCAAAAGGTATGCCAGACCTGCCACATAATAAATGGGCAGCGGCACAAAAACAAATTACAGCCCTCATGGACATGAAGGCCATTCAACAAGTACCACAACAAGAGCAGGGGCAAGGCTTTTACTCCAGACTTTTCCTAGTGCCCAGAAAGGACAAAACCTGGAGACCAATACTGGACCTGTCTATGCTGAATACGTTTCTGGAAGTTCCAAAATTCAAGATGTTGACTCTACAGCAGCTACTGCCCATGCTGGGCAAGAAGGCTTGGCTCGTAACTTTGGAACTAAAAGAGGCATACCTGCATGTCCCAATCAGACAATCTTGCAGAAGATACCTCAGATTCATAGCTGGCTCAATGCACTACCAATTCTCTGCACTGCCCTTTGGCTTATCTACTGCGCCCAGGGTCTTCACAAAATGCCTGGCACCGTAATTGCATTTTGCAGACAAAGAGGAATTCAAATATATCCCTACTTGGACGACTGCCTAATTCAAGCAGAGAACAAAGACATTCTTCTAAAGCATCTGGCGTTTGTAAAAAGATTACGAATTGGCCTAGGGTACACAGTAAACGAAAAGAAATCAAAACTAGTGCCATTTCAAGAAATAATATTCCTGGGTGCAAGTATAAATACAACTGCCCAGATGGCTTATCTCACGCCAGACAAACAAAAGCAACTGGCTTCTTACTTCAAGAAATTGGCAACAAAAACCCACTTATCAGCAAGGAAAATTCTGCAGGCTTTGGGTTTCATGGCATCCTGTATTCTACTAATTCCATATGCCAGACTACATATGAGGAAACTACAGTGGTATCTAAAAAGTGTTTGCACTCAGCATTGCCACAGCCTGGAGACAGTAATTGCACTCATTCCCTGCCTGCAACAGGAGTTTTGATGGTGGGCAGAGGCCTGTCACCACAACAAGGTTCTGCCATTCAGTTTACCCACAGCCAGACAGACACTGACAACGGATGCATCAGATTATGCCTGGGGGGCCCATGTGGCAGGAAAATGTATTCAGGCACATTGCCTGCAAACCAGATGCATCTTCACATCAATCAAAAAGAGATGCTAGCTGTTCAAAATGCCCTGACAGCTTTCAAGGACCTGCTTCATCCAGGACAGCTACTGATAAAGACAGACAATACTACAGTCATGTGGTACATAAACAAGCAGGGAGGTACACATTCCTACCCCCTCTGCAGACAAGCAATGACCTTATGGGACACAGCATTGACTTATCAAGTTCACCTGCAAGCACAATTCCTGCCAGGAAAAACAAATACTCTGGCAGATGAACTAAGCAGAAACCTCATGGATCCCCACAAATGGAAACTGGATCCACAAGTCTTCAGTATGATAACAAGGAAATGGGGATGCCCAGACATAGATCTATTTGCCTCCCCTCTCAACTGCCAATTGCAGAGATTTTGCACAAGGATTTATCACAAGCAAGCATGGAAAGTGGATGCCCTATCCTTCATTTGGAAAAAATCTAACGCTGTATGCCTTTCCTCCACTGCCTCTCCTTCCCAGGGTACTCCTAAATGTCAGACAAGAGAAGCCAAAAATGATACTGATTGCACCAGACTGGCCACGCCAGCACTGGTACCCAATCCTAAAGAGCTTGTCTCAAGGTCCAGCATGGATATTGCCTCAAACTTCTCACTTGCTGACCCAACAAAACAGTCAGATTCTGCACAGCCAACTCAGGACCTTAAATCTGGCAGCAAGGCGGATAATGTAGCCATTCAGAACACTCCTCTTTCAAAAGCTGTTATGGATGTTATCTTGGAGGCCAGGAGGCCCAGTACCAGAAAATCTTGTGCAGAAAAATGGAAGAGATTCTGTGCTTGGAACCAGGAACAAGGCATTGACACGTGTACCAAATATCCCTCAGATTTTACAATACCTAACTGAGATGCTGAACAAAGGCCTTTCTTTCTCATCAATTAAGATTCATGCCACTGCCATTTCAGCCCATTACAATATGGAACCACCTATCTTTTCTCATCCTTTAAAAAGGCAGTACCTCAGAGGGACCAAAAACATTAGGCCTCCAAGGAGAGCACCAATTCCGGCCTGGGACCTCAATTATGTTTTGGAAAAACTCACACTGCCTCCTTTCGAGCCAGCCTCAACAGCGGATATAAAATTCTTATCCTGGAAAACAGCTCTGCTCCTAACAATAACCTCTGCAAGACGAGTCTCGGAGTTACAAGCACTCATGGCTGTGGAACCTTTTATCATTTTTCATCCAGACAGGGTTTCTCTGAGGACAAACCCAACATTTATGCCTAAGGTGGTGTCCAGTGTGGCCCTCAACCAAACCATTCACTTGCCTACCTTCTATCCAAATCCACAGAACAAGGGTGAGAAAATTCTGCATTCTTTGGACATACACAGGCAGTTACACTTCTACCTGGACAGAACTAAAGCTTTCAGAAAGACTGAGCAATCTTTAGTGTCATATGCTGCAGGATCACAAGGAAAGGCTATCTCAAAACAGACTATTTCTAAATGGATAGGCCATTGCATTTGTTTCTGCTATATTCAGCATGGCAAATCAGTGCCTAAGGGCATTAGGCCTCATTCTACCAGAGCAGCAGCCACTTCAGCAGCCTTCCTCAGAGGAGTACCAACCAAAGATATCTTAGAGGCTGCAACTTGGAGTTCAGTGCACACTTTCACAAAGCACTACTACTTACCTCTTTACTCTAAAAGAGCAGGCTTTGCCACTGCAGTTCTGCAGGGCCTTGTAGCCTCTCCTAATACTATTTAGCCCAGCCACCCATCCTCAGCTTTGGGATTCAACCCAAGAGTAATGACTGCAACAGTGAAACACGAACATAGTACAGTTGTATACCTACCATAAATGTAGATGTTCAAGTGTATTCACTGTTGCAGTCCAGGTTACCCACCCACCATCCCCCTTTTCTTTGCTGGGACTTATCTGTACTTCTCTATTCTATACAACCTATGTGGTGTATTTGCTTGTAGATGAAGGAAATGTTATTTTTGTGCATGCATATTTATTGGCATATTTTTTCAGCGTACCAATTTGGGGGCACCTGCCATCTTGGGCAAGAAAAACTGAAGAAAATGGCATCAGCTGCATCTTTTATACCCCTGGCGCACTGACGTCAGGGAAGAGGCAACAGCAACCGATGCCGGACCTAGACTTTGGAATTCTGGCCGACTGAGGGTAGCCTGCCAGCAGGATAACACAAGAGTAATGGCTGCAACAGTGAATACACTCGAACATATACATTTATGGTAGGTACACAACTGTACTTTTGTTATATATGGCATCTATTATGGTAATGTGTAACAACAGTGTATTTTTTTTTTTTTCCCATATATTATGTGTTTTTAGTAAGTTCATTTGTTTAAATGGATTGTACTAATTATTTAATGGTTGAAAACGGTGGAGTCATTATTTATAAGGACTGTGTTTTAGTTTGTGAATTGTTCTGAAGAAGTCCCAATACAGGTAAGAAAGCACTTAACCATTGTGGAGAATTCTGCTTGAATAAACTGATGCTGGTTTCTACCTGCTGTGGAAACTAGTTTGTTTGGTTTGAGTCATGTTCCTGTGGTATATTTGGATTATTTGTCATGGTGTATTGGAAGCTGCTTTAACAATATTCACATTAATGCTTACCTTTTTGAAATATTCAAAAGGCTGCTTCTGAAACTGTGCAAACTGATCTGTCTGTATACTGTAAATTCTGTATCGCAAGCTGTGTGACCCAAGAAATTTGGTTAGTTCACTTCAGTGTCTGAAGGCATCACTTGAAACATGAGCTCCTATCTTCTCCGCTTATGTTCACATGTGACTTAACTCTTGACTTGCTGGTTTCAGTTAATGACCTGACTACTAAAGACAAGTATGTGCATATTGACACACACTAACTATCAACGACAGTCATTTTAAACATGGGTGGTGGTGCAAAATGCTGTAGTTTATCTGAATCTAGCTTAAATATAATGTATTGTAATGCCACACACCAGATGCTCTAACCAACACAGTGCTCCTGTTGCTTGCTGTGATCTGCGTAGCAGACTCTTGGCTGCACCTAAAAATTATTTTCCCCTGTGGCTTCAAAAACTTGTAGATCTTCCGAATTAAGTTCTTCCTTTATTGAGACACTTTTACAAAATCATTCTGGTTCTGATATAGGCTACTGATTCATTCTTAAGCTTTGTTTCCTCTTCTAAAGCCTGTAACCACATCCACATCATGCAGCTTTATTTCTAACCATCAGCTGTAACCATCATGGTTACAATTAGATTTCACTAGTTTATAATTTAGTTTATATAGTTCGGTCGCCATTCTTTTGTTGTGAGTTTGCACTTTCATTTCAGACTTTACCACTTTTATTTTTGTTTTATGTGTTTTAGACTTCATTTTGCTCTCCGTATTAGTTCCTGCCTTCACACCCAATTCTTCAGTTGGCTCTCTAAGCTTTATATTCATAGGTTCACTTTCCCTTTATACATCCTTTGTCTGATGTTAATTGGGATTTTCTCATCAGTCTGCCTGTCAACTGATAATTTTATGTTGTATACAGTTATTTAATTAATGAATTATATAAGTTCCAAAACTTGTAATCTCTAGCTCCGTTTTTCAGCTCAGCTATCCAAGCATCTTTTTGTTTCTTGTGCCCTGTTATTTCCGGTTAAAATGCCTTGTATAAAGGATGTTTTTCTTTTATTCACAGTGTGTGTGTGTGTGTGTGTGTAAATATGTATATATTTATATATACAGTACATGCTGTTAAACTTGACGTAAACACCAGAAGAAAACCTTACTGCTGAATATTAATCCTACAATTTTCAAAGCTGCACAAAAGACAGAGAACTATAATTTACTCAAAAGCTATGACTACAGGTTTGCAAACAGTAAATCCACAAGGAGATAAAGAAACTTTGCAACTATTTGGATGGAAAACAACGCAAATGTGCTTAAAGACAAAATTTTCATCTACAGGACTGCTTTTAATCTTCCTGTTACCTTTCACATAAAAAATGCTGAACTACCTATGCTTTTTTTTTGTTTTTCCCTCCTTGATTATCTTAACTTTAGACCAAAACAAATAAGACCAACATGGAGATAATCTGCTGGAATACACAACAAATTCAAATAACCAGCCACAGAATTCCAAATAGCGGACACGTTGAGCCAACAAAAACACAGGTTTATTTTATATCCACAGAGCTTTCAGTAGATACCCTTTGTCAGTGTGTAAAAAAACATCTGATAAAACTCAGTGCAGTTTATACAAAACACAACCCACTCAGAATCAATTACTAATTAAACCATCAATTATAGTTAAAAGTCATAGTGTAAAAGTATGCACATTATTCAAAGCATATAAAGTACAACATGTAGACAAATATATAAACAACATGTAAACAGATATATAAAAATATATATAAAAAATATTTAAAATTATTTCAACATCTGTTTCTGTTTAAGTACTGGTTTAATGAATGAAGTGACATCTTTAAATAACTATACATATACCAGTCTTGGTGTTGTCCAGTCCGTAGACGATTTTCAGAGATGCCTAATACCATTAAAGCTCCCAGAAGTAATAGATACGAGGAACAGGAAGCAGTCATCAGAACAGTCGAGAGGGAGATCAGGACAGAGAACAGAGGGAACCAAATGATGGCAGAGCAAAGGTCCACAAATGAGGAGCCGATCCAAACATCAAATGAACTGAGAAATGGATCTTATAATTAATCTTATCAGCTTTTTGTTGTCCGAAGATGACTTCGCCCTTCTAAGCAAGGGACTATGCTTTATTCCCTCTAATATTAATACAGTTACAAACGCTTTAACAGACTTGAAGATATTCATTAGGAATGCAAGTTTAAGATTTTTAAGGACTCTTTGTAATGCATACACCGGTATGTAAAAAATCAAGTTTGTTTGCTCCAACTAACTGTCCAATAGTAAGTGCTTTCTGAGAAATTTGTGATCGTGAAATCAGAGCATGTTATGCTGCTAAGGACAAAAAGAAATAATTTATCTAAGTGGGAGAAAGATGCCCTTGTTAAACTTGAGAGTAATGTAGGCATTGTTATTAAACAAGCAGATAAGGGTGGGGCCATAGTTATCGTGGACAAGGAAACTTATGATACAAGCATGTTTCATTTTCTTAATGATGGTAACACTTTTTTCTTTGATAAATATTGTAGATGTTTCAAAACTTACAAGTGCCATCAACTTAGACATATATGAAATGCAGTTAAATGAGGATATTGATTTATTCAGTTATTTTACTGTCCCCTGTCCAAAATTACCTGTAATCTATGGGCTCCCAAAGGTACATAAAGATCTGTGTCACCCCCCCCCCCCCCCAATGAAACTGATTGGTTCAGTTATCCATGCTCTCCCAGATACAATCTCATTTTATTTACAATCTGTCTTTAGTAAACAGTAGTTGTAGTAAACATGATTATTTGTTTGTGACTATGGATATAAAATTACTTTTTACAGTGATTCCTGTTAAAAAAAAAAAAAAAAAAAACCCTCATTCTCCAACCTACTTACTGTCTGTACCTAAGATCCAGTGAAAAATCTCTCCTCTCCATCACCAAGGCTAACAATAATGCAGGGAAAGCGCTCTACTCCCACACCCTTGCCATAAATTGGAACTCTCTTCCCCTATCTGTGTCCACTGTCCCCTCCACATCCATATTTAAAAACTCCCTCAAATCGCACCTTCTTAGTAACTGGTTATGTCCTTGCATCACATAACATTACCCATACTACTGTTAACTCCCCAAACTCCTCTCTGATCACATGCTGGATCTCTGATCCCTTGTAGGCTTGGTCATCTGAAAGGGTACTTTTAACTGTAGAATCTTACTTGATATATTTTCTTCTTCTCTTCTCTTACCAATGTATAACTGACATTGTCTTTTTACCCATGTTCTAAATCTTCTTTTACCTGGAGTGTTTTATTTATTTATTGTTGTTATATTACTATGCTCAGCATATATGATAAAACCTGTTTTGTGTATTATGCTGGATGAACTATAACTGACATTGTATTTTACCTATGTTCTATATCTTCTTTTACCTAGAGTGTTTTATTAATTTCTTGTTATATTACTATGCTCAGCATACATGATGTAACATGTTTTGTGTATTATTCTGGATTTACTGTATTTGTATAACTTGATGTTGGAGAATTTCTCCCCGGGCCTCTGCTGAAAATGGACCTGGTCCAGTTGGAATTTCCTGGTTAACAAATGTAAAATAAATAAAATAAATAAATATAGGTATAGAATCCCTGTGTAGTCTCCTTTTGTAGAGAAGTAAAAATGGGTGGAAGAGAGATAAACCCTCTGTGGATTACTTGAGTTAGTATTAAAGAACAATGTTTTTATGTTCTGTGAACAAATATGCCATCAGAAAGTGGGTGTTGCAATGGGAACACCTGTCGCTAACACCAATGCTAACATTGTAGTAGCAGAATGGGAGAATATGTATGTATATAATTGTCCTGAGATTTATAAGGGCAAAATACTATTTCTGAAATGTTTTGTTGATGACGTTTTTCTAATATGGGATGGAATCAGCATTAATTTGCAGGCATTTATAGATTATTTAAATTCAACAACTGATTATTTGAGGTTTAGTGCTGAATATTCTAATGAAGATATTGCATATCTAGATATCAAATTAAAAAAGACAGGTAGTACTATTGACACCATGGCATATAAAAAAGAGGTACAGGCCAATAGGTATGTGCATAAGAATAGCATGCATGCACCTCTTGTGTTCAAGAGCATAGTAAAAAGTCAGTTGATTAGAAGTAGCCGTCTTATCACAAATGATGTACAATGCATGGACCAAATGCAGGAAACGTTACAGGAATTTAATAGGCAGGGTTATAGTGAGGAAATGTTGCAACAGACACAAACTGAGGTTTTAGGTATAAGACAGAATAAAGCTAACCCTTACTTCATGAATGGTAATAGGAATAATACTTTGACTTTTAGAAGGGCTGATAGTGGTGTCAGATATAGTATCACCTATAATAGGAAATCCTTGAGAAAAATTGGGGTATCCTTATGACAATGCCAGAAATCAAACAGATTCTAGGTGATAAATTTTGCATATAGAAACTGTTCTAGCCTGAAATCACAATTATGTTATAAAGATAAGAAACATGATAAAATAGAGCAAATAAGTAATAGGGTAGTTACTTTTCCCTACCATAATTGTACTTGCTGAAATGGCATAAATAGAAGTAATACATTTACACACCGTGTCACAGGAAAGGAACTTATTTTTTAAAAATTTGCTACATGTAATTCTTTAAATGTCTAACTGCATGTCATGCTCTGCATATTATATAGGTAAATGTAACAGAAAATTCAAAGACAGAAATTATTGAACATAAATTGGAGATTAGAAGAAGAATTAGTACAAATGCATTAGCTAAACATATAGAAGAGAGAGGACAGGAGCATAAGTTTTTATTTAGGGTCATTGATATTGTGGTTAAGAATAGAAGGGGTGATGATTTAAACAATGCTCTTGATATATGTGAATATAGATGGATAACATTACTGGATGCAGATAAGAAACCTGGCCTGAATACAGCGATAAGTATTAAACCAGTACTTAAACAGAAACAACAGACTTTGAAATAATTTTACATGTTTTTATACATATTTTTGTATATCTGTTTACATTTGTCTACATGTTGTATTTTATATGCTTTGAATAATATGTATAGTTTTACACTATGACTTTAAACTATAATTGAAGGTTTAATTAGTAATTGACTCTGAGTGGGTTGTGTGTTGTATAAATTGCACTGGGTTTTATCAGAATGTTTTTTTACACACTGAAGAAAGGTACCACCTAAAAGCTCTGTAGATAAAAAATAAACCTGTGTATTATTCTGGATGTACTGTATTTGTATAACTTGACGTGTCCGCTATTTGGAATTCTGTGGCTGGTTATTTGGATTTGTTGTGTATATTAGCGGTTTACCTCCATGTTGGTCCTAGTTATTTTGTTTTGGTCAAAAGTTAAGATAATCGAGGGGGGGGGGGAGCATAGGTAGTTCAGCATTTTTATGTGAAAGATGATAGCAAGATTAAAAGCATAGTCCTGTATGTGAAAAATGTGTCTTTAAGCTCATTTGCATTTTCCATCAAAATAGTTGCTGAGTTTCTTTATCTCCTTGTGGATTTATTGTTTGCAAACCTGTAGTCATAGCTTCTGTGTAAATTATAGTTCCCTGTCTTTTTTGTGCAGTTTTTAAAATGAATCTTCAACAGTAAGGTTTCTTCTGGTGTTTACGTCAAGTTTTAACAGCATGTACTGTATATATATATATATATATATATATATATATATACATATTTATATACACACACACTTGATAAGTATAGTAGCAAATGGCTGTAATGAAATGAGAAAGTCAAGCGTTGTGAGATCAGGAACTTTACTGGAATAATTAAGTCATGTGGAGCATAGGAGACGTGGAAGCAACTCTCATGGGACATATCCCATTAAGTTAATTGCCTTTATAAAGTATGGAATATAAGCATATTCAGCATCATCTAGCTGATAAAGAAACATTGTAGGGATAGCAGTTACATTAACAAGAGATGATTTTGGTTATTCCTCAGTCATTCCAAGTGTCTGAGGAGGGTAGTTGTGATTTGCAAACTGTTAAATAGTAACAGTGAATCGCTCTTCTTCAGTCAGCTGGCAGGTTGTTGTAGAATGCTCAAAGAATTGTAGTTGCAGTAGAAGCTCTGTCACCAAATTTTGAATAAGTTTTGTGTATATTAAGCAAGCCAATTAATGGACCAGAGTTCCTAGCTAAGCATATACTCGGATGCAATGTTGATGAGGTCAGTGCTGTACTTTTTTCATAGTAGTTTACATAATAAGCCAAACTGGACTTGCAATCTAGCCTATTTTCTGTAAAGCTTAACATTGGTATGTAAAATATGAATAAAAGACCATCTGGTAAGTAGTAATTTAGATGTTGATATTGTTTCAACAATGATCTGTGTACTGGAGGGAGGGAGGGAGGGAGATGTGCTCTGATCCATTCAAGGTTACTTAGATGTTCAACAGTAGATTACTGTTGCAGTAACCTAAGCTAAATGAGACATATTTTGACAGACTGGATGACTGGCCATCTTCCAAAGCTTTCGGCTTTATTCCACATTCTCTAACTGCCATAGAGGTGGAAGAAGGCATTACAAAATCTGTGGCTAGGACACCAACATCTCAAAACTTTCTTGCTTTCAAAGAGTGCTCTTTGCTGTGGCATTGAGATTGACTGTCTACTAGTGTTACTCCAGAGTTGTCCGATAAGAACCCATTGGGAAGTTCCTCCTATTTTTTTTACAAACTGCTTGTGAGAAAAAAGATTTTTATGTTAAAATTAATTGCTGAGGGTTGGGGCTAGTGTTTTGGTTGTAGTCATTAAAACATTTTACCTCAGACCTTTCTTTTTTAGTCTTGATGGAAGAGTGCACCTCTAAGGCTTTGCTACTCATTTGTCAGAAACCCCCCCCCCCCCCAAGTAGAGAGATGAGCTCGGGTCCCAGCTCTTTGGACATTCTGTCCCTGATCCACAAGAAGAGAAAGGTTGTACAGATGGCCTAGGTCTTTACTCCTGCTTTCTTTTTGCCTCTGCTGCTGGTGAATGATGCTGCTATGCTCACTTTAGGTTGGTAGGACCACTCATCAGTTTCTCTTTGTCACTCTGGTGGTGCTCCTTAAGAAGTCACTAAGAAAAGAGAGATGGGCAGGTATGTCCTCTGCGGGTGTTCAGTTGTCCTTTTTGAACAAGAGAGAGCCACTCGTGCTGGTATTAGAAGAGAGCAGAAATTGTTCCTTTGTAGGGTTGCTCTGAGAGCTTGATTCCCAGAAAAAAATAGCATTATTCAGGGTGGTATGTTTTAATTAGGGCCTCCCATGAAAATGAAGCATAAAATTAGGCATTTGTCTTCACCTGTGTTCCCTTCAGTTAGGGCAAACAAGGAGAGTTGGCTGGATTTTTCTAAAGGTTTATTTAAAGCCTTTCAGTCATTACATTTTGAGTCTCTGATTCTCAGCTTGAGACAGGAAATAGAGTGCATTTCTCAAGTTTCTACTCCACAAAATGAGAATCTGACTCTTGAAAGTTTTCTTCTTTTTCTGATGGTATTTCCAGAATGAAGGAGTTGTTTCCGTGGGAACAAAAATAAATGCCAACGTCTCAGCAAAGATATGATTTTCTACAGGTGGATTTCCAGTAATCTGGAACTGTTCCTCCTGTTTTGCCCACCTTAAAGGATGTTTTCCTTGTAGTCAGAGTTCACTTGACAGTTGGACACCAGCTCCAAGAAAATCTGGTAACTTTGTTCTCTAGACCTATAAATTTGTTTCTTCAGACCCTGACAAAACCATCTTCTGCCACAACCTTATGGCAACTAACCATATTCCCAAATTGACAGATTTGGGAAGAAATTTATACTTCTTCCAGTTTAGCCTTCAGAACAGTGCATTGTCAGACTTGCATGTCTAATTTTCTTATGGATGGTTTTGACAACATGAGAAAGTTAATTGCTGACCTTCCTTTAGGGATCAAGACATCTCTAAATCTCTTTGTTCTATGTCTCAGATGTTCATCATGTTACCCTGCTGCAGTCATCACACTTGGGTTATCCTGCCGTCAGGCGGTCCCGAAGTCGGCCCAAATTCCAAAGTCTTGGTCCGGCGTCGGTTGCTGTCGCTTCTTCCCTGATGTCAGTGCGTCAGGAGTATATAAGAGGCATCCGACGCCATTTTCTTCAGTCTTTCTTGCCGTGCGGTGCCCAAAGCAGAAGCAGTTTGCAAGTGCCGGTCGGCCGATACCTGAGATTTTCGATTTGAATTTCAGTCTGAAGTCTTCACTAAAGCTTAGTACCCCGTTGGGGAACATTTTCTTGCTTCAGTCCGAGATGTCAGAAAAAGTTAACAATTGCATTTCTTGTGGGAGGCAAATACCTCATAAGGACTTCCATTCCTATTGTATTCCTTGCCTAGGCCCAGACCACGACATCACAGGTTGTCGGTTTTGCGCTAGGTTTAATAAACGCACTATCAAACACCGTTTTGACTTCGCACGGCATTACTTTGGTAGGAAATTCAATTATATCATGCCGTTGGCGCAACAGACGACCGCAATTCATAAAAAACGCAAGGATAAGGACAGGCAGCCTAGGAATAAACCAGACCCCGAGGCCTCAGCTGGGCCTGTCACCAGTTCTCCGGTTTTCAGTAAGGCGGCTATGCAGCCCCTGCCGACCGCAGAGCTGGAACCCCAGACAGCTGCCGACTCCCACGCGGAGTCTACTAGGCCCACGCAGCCATCAGACACTGGAGCAGATTTAGACACCGGTGCAGAGGAAACGCCTTCGGTTGCATAAGGTGTCTTCAGACCGACTACATTCACCATTAAATCTTATGCTAAACTTAAAACTCCTTTAAAACCTAAGAAAACTGTTCAGTCTACAGGTCAAGGCCCCATGCCTAAGAAACAGATGCTTAAGATGGCTGAAGATTTAATTACCCTTATCAGGGGTTCCCATCCTCCTCCTGATAAAAGACCAAGACAAGAGGAGGATTATGCATCCTCTGCCCACGTTTCTCTCCTCAGATTCCTCTGAGGCCAGGATTACACCTTTCCACCTTATGAGGATTCTGATGCTGAAGACTCTATTCCCTCAGCATCTCCCCCTGAAGACTACTCCTTTGGGGAAACATTACATACCATGGGGGAACATTTCCACTGGGAAGGCCAGGATTACTCAGATTCTAAGAAAAGGCTCCGAGAGTTCCTTCTATTGCCCCAGCACAGACCTCTTGCTATTCCTCCTGTTTTAGATATTGTGGATGATGTCTACTTGGAGTCTAGTTTAAATCCAGACTCTCTACCTCCTGCTCCAGCCAAACCAGACAGATACTACAGAGTACCTGACTCACACAAATTCCTTTATAAAAGCCCTGTAGCTGACCCAGAAACCATATCCCAGGGTCCTAAGAGAGCAAAGCCTTCTATGGCTAAAAATCCTGTGCCCTCTGAAAGAGATTCCAGAGCCCTAGATAGATGGGGCAAGAAAATATACACCTCTGCAACTCTGGCTATGAGAGCATTAAATTGCCAGTTTCACATGTTGAAATATCAACAATTCCTGATGTCTCAGTTAAAACAAAAAATGAGCACACACTCAGAACAGCCTGAGTTCAAGGAAATGCAGGATCTGTTGCATGCAGCTGAACAAGCATACTTTACAATGCGGATTTGGTTTACTGGAAGTTTCCTGTAGAGCAGCTGTTACTGGCTCAGTCATTCGTAGACATCCTTGGTTAAAAGAGCAAACCCTCCCTGATTATGTTAAAGCAAAATTATTAGATGCACCTTTACAACAGGATGTATTATTTGGTGTCAAAGCAGAAGAGGTTTTAAAGAAAATGGAGGATAAGGCTAAATCCATGCAAACGGTCAAGGATTTCTTGCAGGTACAACCCCCTTGCTTCAGCAGAAATTGGACAACAAAAAAATTGGTCCTTTCCAGCTTCAGACAGATCACAGAGGGGCAAATGCAGACTCCCAAGGGGCAGAGGTCAGTCACAGGGCCCTTACAATCCTTGCCAATGGGGTTCTGCTACCCAGAAAGGAGGAGAAGACGGGCCCCAAGCTAGCAGAAGGCAGACACAATGACTCTATCCTCAAACTACCAAGCAAATCTCTCCTGGCAACACCCTTGGGAGGAAAACTAGCATTTTTTGCAGACAACTGGCACATCATCACAAAAGACAAATGGGTTCTAAACATTGTCTCTCAAGGATACAGATTCCACTTTCATACCTTACCAAGGATCAAAGGAATGCCAAACCTGCCACCAAATCAATGGGCAGAGGCACAAAAACAAATTTCAGCTCTCATGAATATGAGAGCCATTCAACAGGTACCTACACAGGAGCAGGGACAAGGATTTTACTCAAGACTCTTCCTAGTTCCAAGAAAGGACAAAGCATGGAGACCCATTCCGGATCTTTCAATTCTGAACACCTATCTGCAAGTACCAAAATTCAAGATGCTAACACTACAGCAGCTTCCTCCCATGCTGGGCAAGAATGCTTGGCTAGTCACTTTGGACCTCAAGGAGGCATACCTGCATGTCCCTATCAGACAAAATTGCAGAAGATACCTCCGCTTCATTGCAGGTTCAACGCATTATCAATTCTCTGCACTGCCCTTTGGCTTATCTACTGTGCCCAGGGTCTTCACAAAATGCCTGGCACCAGTAATTGCATACTGCAGACAAAAAGGAATTCAAATATACCCATACCTGGACGACTGTCTTATTCAAGCAGAAAGCAAGGACATTCTTTTAAAGCATCTGGCATTTGTCAAACACCTAAGTTGCCTAGGGTACACAGTAAACGAAAAGAAATCAAAACTAGTGCCCTCACAAAACATAACATTCCTGGGTGCCAGCTTGAATACAATGATCCAGATGGCTTATCTCACGCCAGACAAACAACGACAACTGTTTCAATATTTCAGAATAATGGCAACAAAACCCCAACTCCCTGCAAGAAAAATTCTGCAGGCCTTGGGATTCATGGCATCTTACATTCTACTAATACCATTTGCAAAACTGCATATGAGGAAATTACAATGGTACCTGAAAAGTGTATGGACTCAGCACAGCCACAGCTTGGAAACAATGATTCCACTCATTCCCTGCCTTCAACAGGAGTTTCTATGGTGGGCACAGGCATGTCACCTCAAACAAGGGTCAGCCTTTCACCTTACCCACAGCCAGGCAAACTATGACAACAGATGCATCGAACTATGCCTGGGGAGCACACATGGCAGGACAGTGCATTCAGGGCAAATGGACTACAGATCAGAGACACCTGCATATCAATCAAAAAGAAATACTAGCAGTGCAGAATGCCCTAACAGCTTTCAAGGACCTTCTACACCCAGGACAACTACTAATAAGGACAGACAACACCACAGTTATGTGGTACATAAGCAAGGGGGCACACATTCCTACCCTCTATGCAGGCAAACAATGACCTTGTGGAACACTGCACTGTCTTACCAGGTACAATTACAAGCACAATTCCTGCCAGGAAAGAAAAACACATTGGCAGACGACCTAATCAGAAACATCATAGATCCACACGGATGGAAACTGGATCCACAAGTATTTGCAATGATAGCTCAAAAATGGGGACGCCCAGACATAGATCTGTTTGTAAGCCCCCACAACCACCAACTTCAAAAATTTTGCACAAGGACCTTCTATCCACTAGCTTGGAAAGTGGATGCCCTCTCATTCAGTTGGAAAACATTAACAGCATATGCCTTCCCTCCACTGCCTCTTCTAGCAAAGGTACCGCTGAAAGTCGGATTAGAGAGGCCACAAATGATTCTCGTTGCACCAGACTGGCCACGCCAACATTGGAATCCAATTTTAAGGAACATGGCCCAGGGCCCACCATGGATTTTGCAACAAATTCCTCACCTGCTCACCCAGCGAGACAATCTGATTCTATACAGCCAGCTCAAGACTTTAAACCTGGCTGCATGGCAAATTACCTAAACAATCAGCCAACATCTTTATCCAAAGCTGTTATGGATGTCCTTCTGGAGGCCAGGAGGCCCAGCATCAGGAAAACCTATTCAGACAAATGGAAAAGATTTTGCACCTGGAACCAGGCTAATGGCCTAAATCCCCTGGAGCTGAACATTCCTCAGAGTCTACAATATTTAACTGAGATGTTAGGACTTTCCTTTTCATCTATTAAGATCCATGCCTCAGCAATTTCAGCTCATTACAGCACGGATCCTCCTTTATTTTCACATCCACTCCTAAGACAGTACCTCAGAGGGGCTAAGAACTTAAGACCGCCAAGGAGAGCTCCAACACCTACTTGGCATCTCAACTTTGTCCTGGAAAAGCTTACACTGCCGCCCTTTGAACCAGCTTTCTCAACTGATTTAAAATTTCTTTCATGGAAAACTGCCCTACTCCTAGCAATAACCTCAGCTAGAAGAGTCTCAGAGCTACAGGCACTAATGGCAGTGGAACCTTTCCTCATTTTCCATCAAGACAGAGTTTCTCTACGAACTAATCCTTCCTTTATGCCAAAGGTGGTATCCAGTGTGGCCCTAAACCAAACCATTCACTTGCCCACCTTCTTCCCAAATCTCCAGATCAAAGGAGAAAAACTCCTGCACACTCTGGACATTCACAGGCAATTACGTTACTACTTGGATAAAACTAAGGCTTTCAGAAAAACTGAACAGCTCTTTGTAGCCTATGCTACAGGATCACAAGGAAAAGCTATCTCAAAACAGACCATTTCTAAATGGATAGGACATTGCATACGTTTCTGCTACACATATCATGGGAAACCAGTACCTGCTAACATTAGGTCCCACTCTACCAGGGCTACAGCTACATCAGCAGCCTTTCTCAGGGGAGTGCCAACCAAGGATATTCTGGAAGCTGCTACTTGGAGTTCAGTGCACACCTTCACCAGACACTATCACTTACCTCTTTACTCTAAGGCTAGAGCTGGTTTTGCTGCTGCGGTTTTGCAGGGCCTACTAGCTTCTTCTAACCCTGTTTGACTCCACCTCTCCTCCTTAGCTTTGGGATTCAACCCAAGTGTGATGACTGCAGCAGGGTAATACAATGAACATAGTACAGTTTTGTACCTACCATAAATGTAGATGTTCGAGTGTTCACCCTGCTGCAGTCCAGGTTACCCTCCCTCCATCCCCTCTGAACTAGCTGAACTTATCTCTACCACTTTATCCTATACTACCTCTATACTACCTCTGTGGTGTATTTGCTTGTACCTAAGGGTTTTGTTTTATTTTTATATAGCCATATGTATGTATGTATATATATATATATATATATATATATATATATATATATATATATATATATATATATATATATATATATAGCCTATGGCAAGAAAAACTGAAGAAAATGGCGTTGGATGCCTCTTGTATACCCCTGGCGCACTGACGTCAGGGAAGAAGCGACAGCAACCGACGCTTGACCAAGACTTTGGAATTCGGGCCGACTTCGGGACCGCCTGATGGCAGAATAACCCAAGTGTGATGACTGCAGTAGGGTGGACACTCTATCATCTACATTTATGGTAGGTACAAAACTGTACTTTACAACTCCCCTGTACTTGTCCCTCAATGGACCAGTTCACAGATGACTGCAAACTAGGAAACATAATCAAAACTCCTAATGATGTGGACATCCTACAAAAGGGCCTCACTGAGACAGATGCCTGGTGTCAAAGCCATGGCCTCAAGCTCAATGACAAAAAGTGCATTGTCGTCCCCTTTCGTAAAAACTATGTACCCATGAACTACCACATAGGCGGTAGTCTACTTAACACCAAAAGTGTGATGAGACCTTGGGACACAGGTGGACAGTAGTCTCTCCTTTGATAATCACATCTCCTCAGTGGTCAGGAAATCCTTATATATGGTATACTTCATCACAAAAGGTTTCTCCTCCAGCAAAAGAGGTCATTGTTCCCCTCTACTCATCACTCATTAGACCCATTATAGAGTACAAATGCCCCTTTTGGTATGTACCTCACAAGACATCTACAACAACAACTGGAAAGGCTGCAGAAATTCCTCACACAGAGGATTATTGGCCTCAAACAGATGCCCTACGCAGACCGTCTCAAAAAACTCCAGCTTTACTCCGTCTCATATCACCTACTCAGAGGTGATCTCTGCCTAACATACAAAGCTATGTCAAACCCAGAGCTGTTGGACATGCTCCACTTAAAGAAATCCCAATCCCTCCAAGCTGCACACTCTAGGGACCTAAACCTTGTCACCACAATAAACAACATGCTGGAGGGATAGATTCCTGTCCCAGAGACTTCCCATACTCTGGAACAGACTACCTATCTATGTCAAACAGAGCTCCTCATTAGCACTCTTCAAGAAAAATCTTGATGATTGGATGGGAAATAGGAAATTCACCCCGGGATCACTTCTGTGGCTCTGTTTGACAGGGGCACAGGAAAATAATTTTATTGGGTAGCGAAAGCCAGGGTACCTTTTTGGCTAGCCTAGCACCTACCTATGAATCTATAATGCTCCCTTTGGTATGTATCATACCAGACACCTACATCAACTTGAGAGACCCCAGAGATTTCTAACTAAGAGAATTCAGGGTCTGCAGCACATGTCTTATATGGACAGATTGAAGTCGCTGTCACTGTACTCTGTAACATATAGACTACTTATTCGCTACTTATGTCTAGTTTACAGGGCTATCTCCGACACAAATTTAATGGAAATGATGCACATCCATAAGTCCAAATGGGACTAGAGTCACCCATTACAGGGGCCTCAGTCTAGCCTGCAAAATAAACAGAACCTGCTGGATGGAGAGAGAGAGAGAGAGAGACATTTCTTAGAGGTTGCCACTCCTCTGGAATAGGTTTCCAGTCCATATCAAGCAGAGCACCTCCATGACCCTGTTTAAGTGCAGCCTAGATAACTAGATGGGAAACCACAAATTTCTGCCAGGGGATTGCCCTGGCTTCTCTGTTGGACATGAGTAGTCCTTGCTTGGAAAAATCTTGGGCATAGATGATATCTCTCACTATTATATTGGGATTTAATGGCTAGGCTTGTAAAGACCCTCTGGTCAATAGCCTAGTAACATCCTATGAACTTATGTAAGTGGGAAAACCGGCTGTGACATGCACTTTAGTGTGAATAACCTTACTTTTAGATTTTGTTTTCTTATTTGTCATCTGTTAACCGGGTTAGTCCATCTGAGCCAAAGATCCATTTTTAGTGGAGACCCCAGGAGAAAAGCCCAAAAATCTCACAAAAAAAATCCATAAAATTCATGATTACATCAGAAGAAAACTGACAATTGCATGGAATGTGTAAAACAAGATGAAGTTGCAGTTTATGCAGAATGGAGATAGACTAGAGTAAGTAAAGAAGATTGATTACCTTAGTAAGTTTAGAGTACAGCAAGTTAGTATATCAGGTAGCATTACATTATAGAGACTATCTAGACAGGCAACATGGCACAGAAGTGTTGCTATTTATATGTATGTATGTATCTGTGTACAGTGAAGCAGCTAATGGCTCTCATTGATCATAAGTTGTTTTAGATTTTTTTCTTCTCTATTTACTTATGATATGCAGGTTTTGGGGAAGGGGACGTTGGGTATTTAGGTAGGGTCCTGACAAGGACAGAAGTGCAAGTTTGTAAGGTAGCTTTTCAGTTCTTTTTTGAAGCTGATAGTGGATTTGATATTTTGAATATTTGAGGGGAGTTTGTTCCAGGATTGTGACACGGTGTTTTTATAGAGTAGTTTGCAATGGTTTTATTAGGTTTGTATGTGTCAAGAAGGAGTTGATCGGAGCTATGGAGTGTACAAGTAGGAGAATAGAGGGGTGCTAGAGTGGAGAAAGAAAGGCAGGCTGAGGGTTTATTTATGAAGGAGTGAGTGATTTTGTAACTGGGATAGAAGCAGTAGTTGAGGGAATTCAAGCACCTGGAGTTTTAGGGCAAGGGAGTGGTGAGATTTGTACGGTTGGTTGCTACCAAATCTAGCTATTTTGTTATATGTTCAAGTTTGGTTAGTAAGGTGGATTGTAGGTGTGCAAGTATAGAAGAGTGATAGAGAAGGAAGGGTAGGAGAAATGCTTGTGCCAGGGCAGATTTGGAGTCAGAAGAGAGGAATTTTTTTACTTCTATAGAGTAGTCCCAGTTTTTGATGTGTTTTTTTAATGCATTGTTGAATATGGAGGTCAAATTTTAACTAGTCATCAGTTATGATGCTGAGGAGCTTAGTGTGTGATTCAGCTTTAATAATGGTGTTGTCGAGAGATGGGATGGTGAAAATAGTCTTATGTTGGGTGAGAGATTTGGGAATGAAGAGGAGTTTTAGGTTTTAGCTTTAGCTGCAAGTTTAGGAAAGAGAGGAGGAAGGTTATCAGAAGAGGGGGAGCATGGTTTTAGTTTAAGCAGAAGAGATTTGATATAAGCAGTGGGGACTGGTTTAAGAGAAAAGGGGATGGTATTGGGAGTTGAGGTGGAGGTAGGGGAGGATGTTTATTTTGGTCAGAGTGAGTTAGTTTGCGGTTAGATTCAATGAAGCAAGATTTAAGAAGTGTGACTGTTTCTTGAGGGGTATTGGTAGAGTAGGGTTTGGGGGTAGTAGGTTTCCTAGGATGGCGGATTTTATTAACAGTGTCCCAGAACTTTTTGGAGTTAGTGGATTGGGACTTGCAGTAGAACTTTTTTTTCTTTGTTGATTTGCTTTTGGTGAGATTTTTAAGTTGGTTGTATTTCTGGAGTAGTGTAGTGGATTTGTTTTTTAAGCCATACTTTCCAAATGCTATCTCTTTTTTTCAAAAGGGAAAATGTGTCTTTTGTGAGCCAGGGCTTGTGGTTGACTTTTAATCTGATTTTCATTATTGGTGGAAGGGAGTTCAGAATATTGAGGAAAGTGTGGTTAAATTCACAAACTGCATCGTTGCGGGGGAGGTTTTGAAGGTAGGACCAGTTAACTAGAAAAGGTCTTGTTACTGAAGGTTGCTGCATCAAAGCAGGAAAGGTTGTTACAGGAGAGACCTGGGAATTTGAAGTGAGTATCTTTAAACAGAAATAGGGAGGTGGTCATTCAGGGAGTCTGGTAGAATGCTGGGGATATGGTAGAGGTTTGGGTCGGTGGTAAGGATCCAGTCCAGAATGTAATGGTTAGTACTGATTTTATTTAAACAAGTGGACATTGTAATTAGTTGTTTGAAGCCACACAGGTTAATGCTAAGATTTGGAGAGTTGGTTGACAGTTGTTTCCAATCAATATTGACATCACCCAGGATAATTGTCTCATAGAGTATATGGAGTGAAATCCATAATAGGATAGGTTCAGGGATGGGTATGTTATTTCCAGGAGGTATATAGATGGTAGCTATATAAAAAAATGTTTGGGGGGGCGGGGTTAATGTGGGAATTTAGAAAAAGTAGTTCAGGTGGGTGGAAGTCTGGGAGAGGTATTGGTAGGGCAGCAAGTTGAGTTGCTCGGAGTACAGGATTGCAGCCCCTCCTCCTCCTTTGGAGAGTCTGTCTTGGGGTAAATGTTATAGCTGGGGAGGTAAGATTTCAGAGTTGCAGATGTGTGGTTTTAGCCATGTTTTGGATAGTGTCAAGATATGTGGAGAGTGACCTGCACTCTTGGATAGCCTAATGGGAGTTTTATTGAGTGGACTTTGTATATTCATTGTGCAGATAGCAAGATGTTTGGTAGTAGAGGGGGAATGGGGGGTTGGTGTAAAGTGGGTGGAGGGATGGTGGAAAGGTTATGGAGAAGTGGTAGGACTGGGATTGGGGTGGATGTCCCCATCCAGCAGAAGAGTTTTTGTTGTTACAGTGCTGTTTGTAGAATAGAGTTTGGAGAAATTATATAGAGATGGAGAGTTTAGGAAGTCTAGGGGGATCCTTTTGAATTGATGGTTGTAAAAGTGTAGGAGATGGGTAAAGTTTTGTATGGTGGGTGGTAAGGAATGTAAGTTAAGTTAGTAGGAGGTAGTAAGGACAAGCTGAATTGGGAACATGATATGGAAGTATGTGTGTGTTAGGAGGAAGTGTAGAGAGACCAGAGTAGTAATGGGAAATAGTGTATATGTTTATTTAAGTTGTCAGCTAGTGAAACCATTAATAAAAGGAGTTAGGAAGAAGGAAGAGTGAGTGAGAGTGTTTGACTTAAGACTGTCAAAAGTTGGAAGGTAGTTATAAGAGGAGTGGGAAGAGGAGATGTTGTAGACATGGTAGGGGATAGTATTGGTAGAAGGGGAGAGTTAGAGTTGGGTGGAGATAGCTGTGATTGGATTAGTGGGTGCAGCTGAAATGAGGTTGAGAGAGTATAAATCTAGAGAAAGGGGAATGGGTGAGAAAGGGGGTAAGGCAGAGGAGCAGAGTGATCCCAAGTGTAGTGAGGGCGAATGGAGTGGGTAGAGCCAAGGTGGAGGTGAGCAAAGTAGTACAAAAACAATCCGTTAACTATTAATTTTCAAACTTAGCGTCTTAAAGAGAACAAAAAACTGTTAGGTTTCTTGGAAACTGACCATAGAAAACAACAAAAGAAAAAACAAAGCACAAAATACCGTTTATGGGCTTAAGTGGAGGTATTTATTTTAGGAGTAGAAGTAGAGGTTGGCAGTTATATTCTTCAAATGCGTAGAAAGCGGCACTAGAATTTGCAAGAGTTGTTTAGCATAGCTGGTGGTAAAGAAGGGATATGTGAGTATGACTGGTGGTGAAAAAGAAGGAATAAAACAAATGTAATATGATGATGAGAAGAAGAATAGAAAGAATGGAATGTAGGTAGAATATAATATAGACTAATACTGGGGGCCAAGATTCTATTTGAGAAGTGCCTTATTTAACTGGGGGGGGAGATAAGTGCTAAGCTGCTGTCCAAAAGTGATCTGCTGTCTAGGTAAGAGAGATTTAACAAAGCAGTAACCTACAATGTTTTCTTTGAGTTTGGCTGAGGTCTGCATATCAAGGGTAAGTTCTGTAGCATTGGTTTCATAGAAATAGCATCCATGAATGCTGTATGTTGTCTGCAGTTTAATAAGTTAACCAAAAGTTGGCAAAGACTGTATTTATAAGGTTTTCTTTGAGTTTGGCTGAAATCTGCAGATCAAGGATAGATTCTGTAGCATTGGTTTCATAGGTTATATAATGTATGTGGTTGCAGCTGTCTATCTGGGGCATTTGTTCCTATCTGGAGGGTTAAACTTCGTTTTTTGAAGATGTACATAGCTTTGTGTGTTTATTCTAAGGTAATAGATTATGAGAGTGTTCTGAAAATGTAATTTTTTGTTTGAGGGTGTTCATTGAAACAAAAAATCTTGAAAAATATGACATAGGGTCAAATGGTGATAGCAAGAAACAACTGTATATAAAAGATCAGCCAGACAAATATTGGTGCATGTAACACAAAAGTTAGAAATACACATTGACACAACTGCCATGTAGAATAGGTTGGGCAGTAACTTATCATAATGGCTACACTATCTGCATTATCTTGGAATGTAAGGGATCTTACAGGTATAGACAAAAAGGAAAGAGTATTGAATTATACTAAGAAATGCAGAGTGCAAGTAGCAATGCTGCAGTAGATACATTTGGAAAGAAATGTGCATGTGAGTTTGGTAAAGAAAGGATTTCAAGATGGATATTTAGCAGAATATCAGGGATAAAGGAAAAGTGGAGTAATTTTACTAATTGCTAGAGGTGCTCAAATAGAGATAGAAGAGGAAAAAAAGATAATGGTAGATTTGTGGCAGTAAGGGACTGTTGCCCTGGGGGGTATTATATTGGCATGTATTTATATTCTATGAAAAATTGCTGTTATGGAGCTTAAGAACATTTTGGGAGAAACAGTTTTCAGCAGGGAATATTTCTTACAGATGGGGACTGGAACTTGATTTCCAACAGTAAGGCTGTATCCCGGGGACCTAGAAGGGAAAATTTAGCAAATGAGATTAGATTTCTGAAGAAAGTTTATGAAAATGTTTGGTATGGAAGATATGAATTCAGTAGTAGGAACTCTTGAGAAAATTTACATATCCCCCAATGTGTAATAACTGGGCTAGACTAAATAGAAATTGCATGTTACAGGAGCACAATTGATAGGCATGGATCAATGTGGTTTTGTGGAGGGCAGGCAAACATTTGACAACATTAATAGAATAATGATAATCCAGAGAGAAGCAGAATGCAAGAAAATACTGCTGTTTTCAGTGGGTCCTGATGCAGAGAAAGTATTTGACAGACTAAGCTGGGATTGTATAAGAAGGGCAGTGGAAGCATTTGCATTTCCTGATACAATAAGGATAATTAGGATGATATATGAAGGATCATGGGCAAGAATTAAAGTGGGAAGGGTCCTCTCTGATATTTTGTCTGCATGGAGGAACCATACAGGGGTTTCCCCTTTATTTGCTTTATATTTACAGCCATTGGCAAAGGAAATATGGACTCTGAAATTCAGGGGTATAATTGGTATGGTAATTTATCCAGAAAAGGACTACTTTGAGTTGTGGAACATTTAGAGACCATTTCAAGTCTCTCTGACCCTAATTTTTACAGGTATAATTTGTAGCTTTCTAACACTCAGACATAGATTCCTGTTGAAAGTTTTACTTAATTGTTTGACATTTGAGCAAGTAACCCTTGTAAAAATCCTCAAAATTGTATACTGTTGGTCTGTTTTTCCTGCTAATCATAAGTAAAATTAAAGTGCTGAGTGCAAGTAACATTACAGTGCTGAGTGCAGTTTTTAGGCCCTTACATTCAACTTACCCCCGGTGTGGTGTGTTGAGTCAATCCAAGATATTCTTCTAACCACTCCTACTGCTTTCTGTTTTCCCACACCCCCTCTTTCCTCATACAGGTTAAACTGCTACAACATAGTACAAGCATTGGTTCATCCCTGCTCCGCTTGCCCTCGCTTCGCTCGGGCTTGCTTCGCACCCCATCCTGCCCCCAAATTCCTCCTGCCCCTGGTGCTGCTACATTTATTGGTACTAAACCAGACCCCACTTTTTACACCAATCTGTAACAACTTGTCACTCAACAGCACCACCCTCAACCTGATACCACCAGTCCTCCAGTTCTACTATTCCTTTTGCTAAGTTTCAAGTCTCGTTCAGTAGGTATGATATCACCCAAAATAGTCTTATTAACTCTACTTCTACCCCTTTTACTCATCCCATGTCTTCTAACTGCCTATGAATATCAGAATCACCCAGGTTTCCACTACCCTAAATTCCAAACATCCATCCCATCTAAAACAGATAATGCACCCTTACTCACTCCCCTCATGCTTACCTCCTTAACCCCTAAATACTACCATCTTACTAGACCTAGTTACATTAGTCCTAAAACTAGACGGTATTACAAAACTTTATTCAAAATCTTAAAACTCATACTCAGGATACACTACAACCTCACAAAGGATGGCGACATCCACCCAAACCCTGCTCCATCCCCACCTGTTGGCTCTAATCTCCCTTCTATATCCCCTAACACCATAGCTCCAACAAATAGACCTCCTAACTCACTGCTGGCCTGCCATCTAAACCTTAGGAGCATAAGTAACAAAGCTCAGCACCTGCATGCCCTATTAGCTGTTCATTCCCCAGATATATTATGCCTAACAGAAACGTGGCTAAAGCCCACCACCAAGGAACATGAGATTCTGCTACCAGGGTATAGTATGTTTGGACTAGACCGTACCACCAGAAAGGGTGGTGGGGTAGCCATACTTTACAAATCTACCCTATCTGTCAGCATAGACACCAAACAACCACCCCAGTTCAATAATGCTGAAATTCTTATCTCAAAACTACAAATTAACAAAAACAAAAATGTAAACATTGTCTGTGTCTACATTCCCCCCCAGGGAGGAACACAGAAACCTTAGAAGACTTCTTATATTGGTTATCCAATAACTACCCCCAAGAAACAATTGTTCTTTGGGATTTCAACATTGACTGGAACACTTGCTCTTGTGGAACCCCCACAACCCACATAAACCTCTATGGATTTACTCAAATCATAACCTCCCCCACCAAGACAGGAAAACCCAATAACAAGGAAGGTATCCTAGACTGGATACTCGTCAATACCCATCCTCAATCTTATAAATCAGGCACTTTGCCTGATGACCTAAGTGACCACTGTCTTAACTATGTAATCAAGCTCATAGTAGACTGCTCCTACCAACCCACCTATAGAACATTAAGAAACAACAAGAATTTTATTCTCACCAAGTTTCAAAATGAACTTAAGGCATGTAATTGGTCAGTACTAAAAAGTCTCCCTCTAGATGAAGCAGTAGCATACTTTAACACCAAATTCCTTGCTATTCTTAACTCCCATGCTCCCAGACGCACTATTACAACCAAAGTTAATATTGCACCATGGCTTTCTAAAGATACCAAAACCAAAATTTCACTCAGAAACAAAGCATGGGCCACCTACCAAAAAACAAAAAACCCACTTGATCAACTAAGATTCAGACAGCTAAGGAATGACCCCAAAAAATCCATAACCTTAGACAAAAAGAACCACTACTACCATCTACTGCAAAAACACCAAAACAAACCTCAAAAGTTCTGGGCAGGAATAAACAAGCTACTCCACCCAGGCCAAGCCACCACTCCACCTCCCTCAGCTTCCCAACAAAAATCCCCAGTAGACATTGCTAATAACTTCAACAGCTTCTTCACAGAGACTATCCAGTCTCTAGCCAGCCAACTCTTTCCCAGTGGCTCTAATTCTAATGTAGCCACACCCAGTACCCAAACAAACATTACCTTCCAACCTGTTCCTACTCATCTTATTCATACCTTACTTAAGAAACTAAGACCCACCACCCTGGTTGCCGACCTCCTCCCAGCAGAATATCTGCAAAAGGCTGCTGACACCATAGCATACCCCATCTCAATCGTGATCAACAGAGCTGTATCTGAAGCTACTGTACCCACTATATGGAAAATCTCCCATGTCATACCTCTCCATAAAAGAAGCAGTTCCACTGAACTGTCAAACTTTAGACCCATAGCTATTCTGTCACCTCTAGCTAAAATTATGGAGAAGTGTGTACACATACAGCTCATGCACTACCTCACACAGAACAAGCTGTTGTCCAATTTTCAGCATAGCTTTAAGCCACACCACAGTACTACTTCTGCCCTCCTCTCTTTCTCTAACGTCATTAACCACAACCGCAGTAATAAACTATCCTCCGCACTATTTCTAGATCTATCAATGGCTTTTAACATGGTTGACCACAAAATGCTTATAAATACCTTGAAGGCCTTCTCCTTAAGCAACCATGCACTTCAGTGCTTTCAATCCTACCTGCAGGGCAGGCAACAGGCAGTCCTATGGCAGGACAAGCTGTCATCTTGCCTACCCATCACATTAGGAGTCCCCCAGGGCTCGATACTAGGACTCCTTCTTTTCTCCATCTTTATCAACGACCTTCATTCAGTCATCCCAGTTGCTACCTGCATTCAGTATGCGGATGACTCCACCTTGATTTGTTTTGACACCTCACCAGCTACTTTATTCACATTAGCCAAAAATACCTTCAATACAGTGGAAAAATGGATCTCCAATCAACATCTAATCCTAAACCCAAACAAAACTAAGTTGATCCTCTTCTCCCCCACATGCAGGACCCCCCTGCCATCCTTCAACATAACTGCTAACAATGGCACTATCATCTCCCCAGAAGCCCAAACTAAACTACTGGGTGTCATAGTTAATAACAACCTGACGTTTGATGCACATATCAATCAAACTATCAAATCCATTAATAAAAAACTTGGCTGTCTTTACAGAATCAAACCTTTCCTTACCCCACTTGGTAGAACTGAAATTGCCCGGTCCCATCTGCTATCAACTCTTCTCTATGCCTAACCGCTATTCTCCAACTTAAAACAGATCTTAATAAACTATCATCTTGCTATAACCACATTGCCAGATTTGCCACTGGCACAACCTCCCCGACACACCAGTGTCACAACCTAAATTGCCTCGGATGGCTTGAACTGCCAAGCCTACTGCAGTTCAACCAGCTAGTAGTGGCACATAAAGTCCTTTACCAACCAGAAAATACACCTGCTTTAAAAAATATGATCAGCCCCTACACCAGCACCCGGCCACTGCGATCATCCACTAGACTTCTAGTTCAAACATACAAATCCAACTACTCAGCTGGGGACTCTCTGATTGCCAACTCTGTTGGAAAAATATGGAACAGACTCCCAGCTGACTTGACCCTAGAAGCCTCACTAACTCGATTCAAAAACAAACTCAAGAAATATTTCAAAACTCATTGGTTATGTCCTTGCACTAACCCCGATTAGTGACTTCTCTATTTCTTAGGTACCTTACCTTCAACTACTTCTAACTTTTTTTTCTACCACTCCATTTTAGGAAGCATCAATTGTATAACTGCTGCTCAGTGCATCTTAAACCCGAAATGTAATGTTATGTATGTTTAACTTTGAAAATAATGTTATGTTTTGTAAAGTAATAAGTTAGTACTATATGTGCTAAATGCTGGTATTGCTTGACTGTAATCTGCTTGAAACTAGCATTTACTAAATGTTCAATGTGAATTATTATCCTGGAGTTTTTCTCCCCTGGCCTTCGCTGAAAATGGACATGTATCCAGTCGGACTATCCCAGTCAACAAATGTAAAATAAATAAAATTAGTGAAGATAAGACAAAGTTTCTAGCCATAAATTATGTTTCCACACACAAACTGTTTCAGCAAAACCCATATTTATAAGGTGCACAATAAGATGGAGTGTGGATGAAAACATTTCTGTTATGGCAGCTAAGGATATGTAGGAAGAGATTAAAAACTGAGAAATGGGAAGCTCTTTTATAGCTATGTATAGTATGATGCAAGCAGTTAAAATGTTTTTGCCATTTTAGTTTTATGTACAGGTCAGGCATATTTTTATCAATCAGCGGAGAATTTGTAGATAGTAATAAAGAGTTGAAGGAATTTACCTGAGAGGGGAAAGTGTGTGAGTTTAATGGGAGGAGATGATCTTTCCAATAGAACAAGGTTGTTTAGGATTACCTGATTTAAGGGGATATTTTAGAGCTACACAGCTGAAGCTCGTATACATAACACAAGCAGAAGGTTATAATTCAAAGTGGAAAGGGATGATGATGAAGCAGGGGAGAAATTCAAGAAACAAGGAGAGAGTGGGATTTTGGATGCAGATCCTTATGGAGAATAATTACAGTCATGCAGAATATTATTTTCATAAAATAGCAGAAAATATTCTAAGAACTAAGCCAAGACGAGAATGGAGAAAGGAGATTTTGCCAATAGGGGTGACTGCAAGTAGGGGCACATAGAATAGGCAAGAGAGGGCTAGAATATACTGAAGAAAACTAACAAAGAAACCAAGGTATTGAGCAAATAATTAGAGGGGACAGGTAACAAAATGTGATGAGACCAAGAAGACATTTGGACTGCAGGCTAGAGACTGCCTTCCCAACCAGGGTTCCATATCAGAGTATGGACAAAGAAAAAAAAAGGAAAGGGGAATCCTTAATGAAAGACCTGCTCTGGCAGAGTTTTTAATTGAATCTAGAACAGAAGTAGCTGTTAAAAATGGATAATTAGTAGGACTTACAAGATATTGCAAGGTAAGTATAAGAATCAGTAAGGGGAGGTCAGAAAAGATGAGGAAGGGAGATTAGATAAGTAATTTAAAAAGGAACAATGGGAAGACACATGTATGGCTCTCAAGTATGCAGCAAAGTCCAGAAGCTTTAGGATTTTTGCTTGTAAGTGTTTGCATAGGTATTTGTATACCCTAAGCTGACTTAAACAATTTTCCCTCCGGTGGATGTCAGATTTTAGAGGTGTGATGAGGAAGAAAGAGGTAACTGGGAACATGTATTTTGGGAGTGTAATGAGTTAGCATATTTTAAAAAATTCCTACAGGGTACTCTGTGAGAAATATTAGGTGAGCAAATGGAGTCTTTTTTGCTGGAGCACAGGATTTGAATCGCATAGATGTAGTTAAGTCCTTGTCAAGTTTAATTCTGGTGACTGCCAAAAAAGCAATTACTAGTAAATTGAAATCAAAGCCTAAACCATTTGCTAAATGGTAGCAGTAGATATTTGGAGTTATTGGACATGGTTATTTGGACGAGTATCCATTTGGGGTAATTCTGGAACACAATCAATAACATACTTCATCCTGGCCAAAAACTTACCTGATAACACAAACAATATTGCAGAACAATTTAACATATTCTTGACTGAAAGTGTTTTAGCACTGACTAAGAATAACAAGTCTTTACCCGGGTATTTACAACAAAGTGGGCTGTCAACCCCGGGTTGTTTACAAGAAGGGGAGGAATATGAAGAGTATCTTGGAATTTAAGAAAACGCAACCAGTACTTAATGTTGGAATGCACAAATGTCAGAACTGCAGCTATTGTAAATATATTGAGGAGGGTACACACTTTTGTGTTAACAACCATGCATACAAAATAGGTTTCAAATTAAATTGTAATTCATCTTTTGTAATTTATTTAGCTAGATGTAAAAAATGTCCGGCCTTCTATATCGGGAAAACCGTGAGAAGGCTGAGAGACCATATATACGAGCACACATATGCTATTAAGAACTTGAAGATGGAAAATGCTCTAGCTAAACATACTGCTATTAATTCTGACCATAGTTTCAAATTTACTGCAATAGACCACATTTCAATAAATCAGAGGGGTGGCCCTAGACCCTTACAACTAGAGGAAGCTGAGTTATTATGGCAGGTAAGACTGTACGCTTACTGCCATCCTGGTATAAACGATGCTTGTTCAATCTCTAGCCTCTTAAAACTGAAAAGTCTTAAGAGATGACAATATACATTATAACATCTTTATACTTGCTTCAATATCAATGTTAATGAAAGTAATATTTATGTGTATGATTTTTATACTATTGCTTGTTGTACTTGTTCTTTAATACTTAGCAATTGATTAATGAATTGCAGCAGGCTTGGTTTCTAGACAATTAAGACAATTATATATACTTGAATGATGATTGTTATTATGTCATTTCCTCTGAAGAAGTCAGGCATTTGGCTTGACGAAAAGCGCTTAAGTCACTTTGTACTTAAGCATCGACTATTGTAACAGATAAAGAAGTGGAAGTGGGATCTTTGTAAAAAGGAAGGAGCAAATGACAGAATAAATTGAAACTGTGGGATAGCAATACATGTAAATAATTCTGTAGAGGAGGAGAGAGGTTTAAGGGAAGGCAGGAAATGAGCAATTTATGTAATGTTGGACTGAAGATAATTATAAAAAAGAACATATGTGATGTTTAATGTATAACTGGAAATGTGATAATATGGTTTGTTTTGTTCTGTATTAATGTATGTTTGCTTATGTCTTAGAGGGATAATTTAGTAAAGGTGTTAAAATAGAGTGTATGTCTTCACTAGCCTCAGCGATATGATAAATGTATAGTTTGGTGGAAGTCTGGGAGTATTTAATTTAAATGTAGATAAAAGTCTACTATGGTCACTGAATGAATTAGGAAGCATCCAACCACTTGTCAGGGAGGTTAGTAAATATAGTGTCCAGAAGTGTGCTTTATTTGTAGGACTATGAAGCCTAAAAAGTGTCTTGACCATTTAAGTTAGGCTTTTTTTTTTGCTAAAGCCAGAGTATTTGTTTCCTGTAAATAATCAGATCTGATTAGTGCACCATCCCAGTAAACAAATATAAATAAAAATTTAAAGTAAGTTTCAATAATGATGTCACCCATTTGATTACATTATTAGAATTGGTGCAGACTGTATCTAACACGTTTGAACAAGGAGGAAATATAAATGGTAGCAGTAGATATTTGGAGTTATTGAACATGGTTATTTGGACGAGTATCCATTTGGGGTAATTCTGGAACACAATCAATAACATACTTCATCCTGGCCAAAAACTTACCTGATAACACAAACAATATTGCAGAACAATTTAACATATTCTTGACTGAAAGTGTTTTAGCACTGACTAAGAATAACAAGTCTTTACCCGAGTATTTACAACAAAGTGGGCTGTCAACCCCGGGTTGTTTACAAGAAGGGGAGGAATATGAAGAGTATCTTGGAATTTAAGAAAACGCGACCAGTACTTAATGTTGGAATGCACAAATGTCAGAACTGCAGCTATTGTAAATATATTGAGGAGGGTACACACTTTTGTGTTAACAACCATGCATACAAAATAGGTTTCAAATTAAATTGTAATTCATCTTTTGTAATTTATTTAGCTAGATGTAAAAAATGTCCGGCCTTCTATATCGGGAAAACCGTGAGAAGGCTGAGAGACCGTATATACGAGCACACATATGCTATTAAGAACTTGAAGATGGAAAATGCTCTAGCTAAACATACTGCTATTAATTCTGACCATAGTTTCAAATTTACTGCAATAGACCACATTTCAATAAATCAGAGGGGTGGCCCTAGACCCTTACAACTAGAGGAAGCTGAGTTATTATGGCAGGTAAGACTGTACGCTTACTGCCATCCTGGTATAAACGATGCTTGTTCAATCTCTAGCCTCTTAAAACTGAAAAGTCTTAAGAGATGACAATATACATTATAACATCTTTATACTTGCTTCAATATCAGTGTTAATGAAAGTAATATTTATGTGTATGATTTTTATACTATTGCTTGTTGTACTTGTTCTTTAATACTTAGCAATTGATTAATGAATTGCAGCAGGCTTGGTTTCTAGACAATTAAGACAATTATATATACTTGAATGATGATTGTTATTATGTCATTTCCTCTGAAGAAGTCAGGCATTTGGCTTGACGAAAAGCGCTTAAGTTACTTTGTACTTTTTATTGAGTAAACATTTTATTATTACTTGTTGTTTCATTGTTTTACGTTTTTTGTCTGTTTTTAGTTCATTTGCCGTTCGTTCTCTAAGAATAACAAGTCTCCCATAATGCCAACACCCAACAATCCAAGCAATATTTAGATGCATTGTCGTTTCAGACAGTCCCAAAACAAACTATTGCAAAACTATTAAAGACGTTAAAACCCACTTCACTGGCATAAGATAACTTGCCAGCAGAATATCTAAAATTAACAGCAGATGTTATTGCTTTCCCTGTGTCAATACTTATAAACTGCTCTATAACAGAACAGTATGTTCCAGATATTTGGAAAATTGCATATATTACACCATTACACAAAGGAGGTAATTCAACAGAACTAACGGACTACTGGCCCATTGTTATACTTTCACCACTTTCTAAAATTCTGGAAAGATGTATCCACTTTCAAATTCTTAATCACCTTCGAAACAATAATCTCCTCTCTCCGTCACAGCATGGATTCCGACCACATCATAGCACTACTACAGCTCTTCTAAGTTTCACTAATACTATAAATAAATTCAGAGATGATGGCAAAATAGTGTCTAAAGCATTCGATACAGTTTCCCATCCAAGTTACTGTCCACTCTGAAAAATCTTAATATCAACCCTGATGCTGTTAACTGGTTTCAAAGTTATCCAAGCTGTGAAATAGAAGTAAGATCTATCTCCACTCCTTCCTGTTACACTTGGAGTCCCTCAGGATTCAATCCTAGGGCCCCTCCTCTTCAGCATATTCATAAATAATCTTAATACTGCCTCCTCTCAAACATCTGTCATACAATACGCAGATGATTCAACCCTCATATGTGCAGCATCCACAACAACTCAACTTCTTACAGTCGCACAAAAAGCTTTCTCTGATATTGAAATGTGGCTAGCAAACTCACAACTCATTCTCAACCCTAATAAAACTAAACGTGTGATCTTTCATCTGTCTAAACCTCCTAACCTCCCAGCCAACTTTTATATCACTGCCAATAATAATAATACTAGAATTTTCCCATATTCCCAAACAAAACTATTGGGCGTCATAATCGACAACAGACTAATATTTGACATACACATTTCTAACACAATCAAACTCTTATATGCATCCCCCATACTTACCAACCTCAAAAAGTCAGATCTAAGTAAATTAGAATCATGTTATAATAAGATTGCCAAATTTGAAGCGGATTCCACACATTCAACCCATAACTGTCAATGCCTAAAAAATCTTTTTTGGTTGGAACTACCTCATATTATGAACTATAATCAGTTAATAATGGCTCACAAAATAATACACGATCCTGACAACATACCTTCCCTAAAAATCTTCTACAACCCTACTGTAACATTTGTATTCTTCGATCATCTAACAAAGACTTGCTCCAAGTAACCAAAGTATCCAGTACAGCAGGCAACTTTGTTGCTAAAAATTGGAATATCCTTCCATATAATATTAGATGCATAAGCAATCTTAATAATTTCAAAATATCTCTCAAAAGACACTTATTTGAATCCTGGCTTTGCACATGTAACACTCCATGTTAATTAACTTAACATTACTTATACAATTTGGCAGTACGTACTAACTCTGTTAACGTATCCCTTCTAACAACGCTACTAGTCTATAAGTAGTTACATTCCTAGCTGCAACTCTCACCACGGAAGTATTACTTAACTATGCACTGCTTTGCTTAAGTGATTCTCCCTGCTTAACTTCCTAACTAATGTTATGTTCCTCCACATATATAAATTCAACCATATATTTGTCTATATTCAAGTGTTTAAAGTCTTGTTCTATTTGATACTATGTATAGGAGAATAATTTTCTTGGGTGGCGAAAGTCAGGGTACCTTTTTGGCTAGGCTTATATAGGCCCTAGGGCCAATAGCTTAGTACCTACCTATGTATTTTTGTTTTTACATTTTTATCCTGTAAATGTGTTAACACTCATGTTGCTTGTCAGTTTTGTTTATAATTTCTATAACTTATTGTGATAATTTGTTTGTAAGCTTAGACTGGTGCTTTTCTCCCCAGGCCTCCGTTGAAAATGGTCACTGCCCAGTCAGACCACCCTGGTAAACTAATCTAAAATAAAAATAAATAGCCTGACTTAAAGCTACTTTGATGGTGTAAGGTAGGGGGAAATTCTGCAGTCCATTTTGACTAAAGTAATTATACCACCTCCTTGTTTGGGGCCAGGTTGGAAATCATAAAGTATTGCATTGTTTTGATTGACGTGAGGGGGAATGTACAAATAGTTCTTTAACTAGTTATTTCTTTAACTGGCCAGATGTCTGATCCTTGGCAGGTTACTTCACATATAGTTTAGGCTACAGCAGAGCTCTAAAGATGAATATCAACCAATTGTTTGCAAATTATTTTATACTGAAGCAACTGATTGTTTTACAAACTGTTACAGTGTTTATAGATGCGGCATGATTAGTGAGGATCTCATATTTATTTTCCCAGAAAGGAGAAGTTCTTGTGCAGACATTAAATCCCATATAGAGGTTCTCACACAGCCTGCCTTTTCTGCTTGAGAGAGGAGCACTATGTCTGGTCGTGCTCTATATGCTTATTTAAAACTAGGACCATAAAGAGCCATCTTAGTTTCCTCAAACTATTGGTAGAAAACCAGTGGCTTAAAACCCTTACTTGATCTTTTATGAATTCTAGTGCTGGTATCTCCGACATCCTTCTAAAAGAAGTCATCAACAAGAGGAAAGTTCTTAGAGAGTTTCAGATGATGTCTTCTTCAGCATCCTTTCTTCCTTGGCTCTCAGTAGACTAATCCGCTTTGGTTGTAGTGGAGCCCTTGGACCATTTGTCATCTTACAACCCTTCTGGTGTTGCTGCTCGGGAGCCAGTAGGGGGTGAGGAGTCTAACATCCTATACGACTAGATGTAGCCTCTCTCCGCATAGAAGGGAGAACTGTGCTTGGTTGAGTCAGAAGGGGCTGATAATGTTCCACAGCATTCAGATAAGGAAGAGGTTATGGGGCACCCGTATGGAGGCCTGGATGTATGTCTGTTCAGAGTTTTGCTTCAGCATTTCCAAAGAAAAAAGAGTCTGAAATGGAAACATTTTTCTACTATGAAAATCCCTCTATGACAAAAGAAAGCCACAATGCCATTCTACAGAGACTAGAGTCACTCAGTATTAAACCTAGTGCCATTTTCCTAGGTGATTTGAACTATCCAGCTATAGACTGGGAAATCTACACCACCACTAGTGCTCAAGCACAGAGATTCCTTGACTTCGATTAATTCCTCCAGGACATTTGAAGTGACAGAGTACTCACTGGGGGAAATAATGTGTTGGATCTTGTCCTTCCTAATATGGGAGTATCTTGCACCATCCCTTGAGTAGCTCCATCATTTGTAAGGTTTGACTGTAAGGTATACTCTTTTTTTTTTTTTTTTTTTTTTTTTAAATAAAACTGAAACCAGAGATCACTTCCACCCAAAATACCTTTAAAAATTTCTTTAAGACAAATTACCTGTTCCTAAGTGATAACATTGGAAAGCTTCAAATCCGCACCATACCCAGTTAATGCCACTAAATACTCAGAAATGTACACCACCAGCCTATACCAGCATGTAAACAGCTGCACAGATGCAGCTGTGCCCTGTAAGAATAAGTGCAGGGCAAACCCCAGAAACAAGCCCACATGGTGGAACCATAATTTCAACAAGCTTTATAATAAAAGGAAAATAATTTTGACAAAAAATAAGAAGGGTAATTCCCAGAATATTAGAACCCTTGTCACTGAAATAAACCACTTAGGAGCTTAATAAAATCTACCAAAGCCACGCTTGATCGTAAAGTAGCTATGCAAGCCAAAGACAATAACAAGTTGTTTTTTTTAGTATTGCAAGTAATCTCAAAAGCACAATGCAGCAATGCACTGAGCTGTTTGTGAATAATGTTACTTATAGCACTTTTAGGAGTTGGTTTTGTGTGGCAGCTGGAGGCAAGCCAGTTTCAGATATATTTTGAGGGACAGATGGAGGGGAGAGAAGTTAGAGATAAATTTATTGGCCAGTAGGTTCAAGATAAAGTGAACCTACTGGCCAATAAATTTATCTCTAACTTCTCTCCCCTCCATCTGTCCCTCAAAATATATCTGAAACTGGCTTGCCTCCAGCTGCCACACAAAACCAACTCCTAAAAGTGCTATCAAAAGCTAAACTCTTGGCCTGTACTATGCCTTGGGCCTCTACTGTTCGGGATATACTTATCTGAGGTGCAAGGCAAAACCAGTGGTATGTGGCTGACCAAGTTTGCAGATGACTGCAAGCTGGGCACTGTCTTAAATTCCTCTAGTGATGTAAATATTCTCCAAGACAGCCTTACCTAAACTGACTGGTGCCAGAAGCATGGCCTCAAACTGAATGCCAAGAAATGCATCATTATCCCCTTTGGGGAAAATCGTGTCCCCACTAATTATTACATTAATAACATACTAATAATGCAATCACTCATGAGGGACTTGGGCACCCAGGTTGATCGCAACCTGAATTTTGACCACCACGTTGCCTCCATTGTACAGAAGGCTTTCTACATGGCCCACCTTATAAGTAAGGGTATTTCATCTGGGAACAAGGAGGTCATGCCATCCCTGTGCTCCTCCCTTATCAGACACATTATTGAGTACAGTGCCCCCTTTGGCATGTACCTTGCCAAGCACATGCATCAGCTGGAGAGACCACAGTGGTTCCTGACCAGGAAAATCCAGGGTCTCAAACACCTATCCTATACAGATAGGCTAAAAGCCCTGTCCCTCTACTCAGTCTCGTACAGACTGCTTAGAGATGACCTGTGTCTGGCATACAAGGCCATCTCAGACCCAACCTTGATGGAGTTCCTGCATATCTGTAAGTAAAAATCCACTCGTGCAACCCACATGCAAGGCCTCAACCTGGTCTGTGTCATTAATAGAACTTGCTGGCAGGACAGATTTGTGTCCCAAAGATTCCCCCATCTGTGGAATAGACTCCTGTCCATGTCAAGCAGAGTACCTCACTAGCCCTCTTTAAGAGGAGCCTGGACAACTGAATGGGAAACAGAAAATACACCCCTGGATCCCACCTGTGTCCCTGCTGGACAGGGGAAACAGGTGCAGACTTTGTGGGAGCATGGGCAAAATTCTTGGCTAGGCTTATAAGGGCCAATAGCCTAGTATCATCCTATGAACCTGTAAAAATACTGCATCGATGGGTTCTGCCAATATCCCTGGATGCATCTTAAATAACATGAAGCGTGACTTGGCCACACCCCTAACAACACTGATCAAGCTCAGCCTCCACATAGGTTTTGTATGGAGCGAATGGAGAATGGCTGCAGTCATTCCCCTGCATAAGGGAGGACTTTCTAAATACGCAGTCAGTTACAAACCTGTAAGTCTGGTCAGCCTCATGTGCAAAGCCATAGAAAGACTCCTCATGGAATTAATCAATTTATTTATTTACATATATACATAAATAAATAAATTGAATCCGCGGTGGTGCAGCGGTAGCTTTCTTGCCTCACAGCAAGAGGTTCTCCTGTTCGATTCTCGGCTGGAGTGTGGGGAGTGCCTTCTGTGTTGAGTCTGCATGTCCTCCCCGCGGTTGGGTGGGTGTTCGAAAGACATGCGTAAATGGGCGTGCCTTCGTCAAAGGTTGGATGTCGAGCTGGCACCTCGGCGTTCGTGAAAAATCTACTGCCAATCATTAGCAGACCGGAGTTCCGCTGTGATGACCCCTAACCGGGAAAAGCCGAAAGACAACAACAACATTTATTTATGTATTTATTCATTTATTTTACATTTGGTTACCAGGAAAGTCTGACTGGACACAAGTCCTTTTTCAGTGGAGGCCCGGGGAGAAAAGCTTTACATTTAACATGTATAATAATGTCCATGTGCACAGTTACAGAGGTATAACTTATACAGATTACATCAAATAAGACTAGAATAGCAACAGAAAAAACCCTTACATAAGATAGTGCTAAGATGCATTATACAGATTACAGATCAAGTAAAATTAGGGTGTCAACAGAATAATAAAAACAATTACATCAAATTAAGCTAGGATACCATCATCTTTTCATTGCCAGAGGGAACAGATGTTAATAGAAGATGGAGTTATACTAGCCTGGGGAAATCACAGTTACAGATCCAGTTAGTTTGGAGGTATGTTTTTAGAGACTTCCTAAACAGGGCAGGAGATATAGTGGTAGAAATATTAGTGGGCAGTATGTTCCATTTTTTGGCTATAAAGTTTGAAATAGAGGGGGTCCTGCAGAATTGCTGGCTTTAGTGATTTTAAGTAGAGGTTTGTTAGAACGTAGAACTCCAGTACTGAAGTAAGGAAGTTTTGTAATGCAGGGGTTTTATCTGGGTAGTAGAGAATCTTGTGTGTTAGTATAAGCTAGTTATAAAGGATAAGATGGAGACGTTCAAGCCAGTTGAGTTGTTTTAGGGGAGAGCAGTGGTGTGTAAGATGTGGACTATTGCTGGCAAACCGTGCAATTTTGTTGTAGCAGGCCTCAAGTTTAGATCAGTTTGATTGCTAAGATTGGATTGGTGAAAATAGGGGAGGCATAAAAAAGTGTAGGGATGAGATGTGTATGGGCTATTTATCCTTGGTGGAGTTAGTGAGGGATTGTGTACTTCTATATTGTGCCCCCAGCTTTTTATGAACTTTCTTTACGGTGAGTAAAATGTGAACATCAAATTTCATATAGCAATCTCTCTCAACTCCTAGGAATTTGGTGTGAGTAGTTGGAGAGAGAGTTGTATTATTGTTAGAGGTGATAGAAAACGTGGGTAAATAAGTGGAGTGGTAAGTAGGGTAGAATATGAGAAGTTTGGTTTTGTTGGGGTTAAGTATTAGCTGAGCTTTAGTAAGTCATTTTTCTACAGACAGAAAAGAGGCCTGTGTTAGTAAATGGAGTTCATTGAGGGAGGGAGAGGTGCAGATTAGTGTAGAGTCATCAGCATATTGGATGACTGAGCCATGTAGAGAAGAAGTGTGGAGGTTATTAATGAAGATGGAGAATAGTATAGAACCCAAGACAGAGCCCCGAGGAACACCCAGTGTGACTGGTAATAGAGGAGAGCTTTCCTGTCTCCACAGAACTGCTTGTTGCTGACCTGACAAGTAGCTTTGAAACCATGTGATGTTGGATTTACTAAGATTAAGTTCTGAGAGGGAATTAATGAGTTTGTTATGGTTAACCATAGCAAATGCTTTTGAGAGATCCAAAAAGACAGCAGAGACATAGTTACCATTATTTTGGTGGTTGTTTACTGTTTGACAGAATGACATGAGGGCTGTTGTAGTACTGTGATAGGGCCTAAATCCACGTTGAGTGCTTGTGAGAAGGTTGTGTATGTTAAAGTGATTTAAAAGTTGTGTGTGTATACACCTCTCGAGCATTTTGGACAGTGATGAGAGTATTGCTATTGGCCGATAGTTAACTCCTTTGAGTTACCCCCTTTGTGGAGAGGGATAATATAGGAGGTTTTCCATATATCAGGGACTAGGTTTTCAGAGACTGAGTGGTTGATAAGAATAGATACTGGATATGCAATGGCATCAGCTGCTATTTTCAGAAATTCAACAGGGAGATTATCCGCATCAAGGATGGTAGGTTTAAGTTTCATAAGAAGATTTTTGACAGAGTAAGTAGAGACAGGATGTAGAGTAGAAACATTGTTGTTAGTAAGGTTGTTGGGTGGAAGGTTAGAGGATTGACATTTTTGTGAGTTAGTTATAGAGTGAGAATGGATTCTGTGAAGAATTTATTGAAATGGGTGGCAATACTAAAGAATGGTATTGGTTGTTTTTGGAGAGGGAGTATCTGATTTACCAGGAAGGAGAATGTTGTTAATGGCTGACCAGCATTTTTTGGGGTTATTTTGAAATTTTGTTTGTATGTTGTGGTAGTAGTTGATTGTGTATTTCTTGACATTTTTCTTTGCCTTGTTGTGCAGTTCTAGATATGCCTGCTTGTCTATGTGGGATCCAGTTTTGTGCCAGAGTACCCAGGCTTCATCTCTATCGAATAATTGGGACATAGGGAACCTTCAAACAGTGAACCTATCTCGGTTTGGATTTGGCAAGGGCAGGTCATCCTTACTCAACCTGGCGGATTTTTTTTGAAAAAGTGACTAAAGCAATGGATGAAGGCAAAACGGTACTCACCTCATACCTTGGTCTGGCCAAAGCTTTTGACACATTCCCCACTCGGGCATAGTAGAAAAGCTAAATAAACTGGGAATAAAACTGTCAGTCGTTGGATTGCCAGATGGCTGACAGGATGCTGACAATCAAAATAGAGGAAGTTACCTCTACAAAGAGACCAGTCACCAGTGGAGTCATCCTAGGGTTCTGTGCCAAGACCTCTACTGTGTGGCATATGCATTTCTGAAGTAAAAGCTAATACCAAAGGACTCTATCTATGTTTGCAAATAATTGCAAGCTAAGAGGAATCATTGAATCCCCAAATGACCTACCTATCTTGCAATAAGGTTTTTCTCAAATAAATAACTGGTAGCAAAATCATTGACTGAAACTAAATGCCAAAAAATGATTATATATATCCACTGGAAAGTCATCATCTACCCTAGGGAACTACCACATTGACAATACACCCCTGAGAGTTGATGCAGTTGTTTGGGATTTGGGAACTTAAGTGGATAGTGACCTAACTTTTGACCAGCATGTGTATGTTGTAAGAAAGTCATTGTATACTGCACAGCTTATAAACAAAGGTATTGCGTCTAGATCTAGAGATGTCATTGTCCTCCTTTATTATGCTCTCATTAGGCCAGTCCTTAAATATAATGCTGCCTTTGGCATGTGTCTGTCCAGACACCTGCAACAATTGGAATGCCCGCAGAGATGCATTATTATTTAGGCCTTGTATCGTTTTAATACATCCTATATGAATCATCTCAAAGCCCTGCCACTGTATTCTGTGGTCTACAAACTGCTAAGAGATGACCTGTGTCTGGCATAAAAGCTATTCACTGACACATTTCTGATGGATTTACTGCACATCAGAAACTCAAATGGCATCAGAAATACTCAGTCTAGTGTTCTAAACCTCTTCTGCAAACATCAAAAGAATGGTTTGGAGGGACAGGTATATCTCACAGAGGATACCACTGCTGTGAAACAGACTCCCCATCCACACAAATCAAAGTTTATCCCTGTCCATATTCAAGTGCAAATTAGATCTATGGATGGGAAACAGAAATTTACCTCAAGGCTGCTACTTGTACTAGTAATGGGCAGAGACAACTCCTAAGTGCTTTATCCCATGCATTGGTCCCCTCAAATTTTCTATGGTATGATCCCACTTATTCTCATTAGAGGTAACATATAAATATTGATCATAGAATGGGTAAGGCCAGTCTATAACCACATTGAATATGTTATTTTGAGCACAAAAAGGGAAACTGGCTAGGCTTAAAATGGCCCACAAGGGCAGCTAGTCTAGCATGTACCTATGAACATATGAACTCATTCTACTCACACTTCAAAAGAAGGTAAAGAGGAATAGTTATCTTTAGCCAAAGGTATTTTTAACACCTTCCAGTAGCTTTACATTGCTTCTCAAGCTTCTGCTCATTTAAAAAGAGAATCGCTCCCTTTACTTCTGACTCAGAATGTGATTCTCATGTTGAAGTGGTAGGATTAAATTATGCTTCGCAAGTGTCTTCACCTGATAACTTAGATTTAGAATCTGTAGAAAAGATTTCTTTGTGTGGAAGAAATGTCTTTTCTGATGTAGTTGAGAGTATGAAAGACTTTGTTTTAATTGGGACCATAAAGAAATGTGTGAAACAAAGCAGAGGTACTATGACCCTCTCACAGGCAGAAATCCCCAGGCCACTGATACTTCTCAGGTTAGTCTGGTATCTGTTTTTAGGAAACTAGATACATTTTACAAAGGTACCTCAATCTCATAAGTTCCTTTTTTGTAAACCTAGAACTGATGTTTCTGTTATTTCCTTATCAAAAAAAACCTCTAGATATAAGTATGTTGCTGCATCAAATCCAGTTCTCTCAGACAAGGATAATAGCGCCTTTGATAGATTCAGAAAAAAAGCTTTATGCACTTTTCAGTCTTAACCTTTAGAACTGTCAGTTCTTTGGCATATTGTCCAAGTATCTTTTAGTATCATTTGCTGACATGAAGGTTATTCCAGACTTGTCTGTTTTAGAATCAAAGCCATCATTGTTTTCTATCCTCCCTTCAAGTCACTTAGATTACTAAACAGTCTTTGAGATGCTCCTTTGATGCTGCAGATGCAGTATCCAGGGCTGCATGGACTGGATCAATCGCATGATTTCTTATCGGAAATATCCTCAGTGCTCCTCTTGAGAAAGAAGTTTTATTTTGCACTTAGTCTGCTGATGTTCTTTAAAAATATGATGAGATGGGATAAAGAATCGAGGGCTAAAACAAAATTTCAAGTCTCCCATGTGAATAAATAGCAGAAGGTTCTCCTCTACCCTGGTGTAATTTATTTAGACAACTTGCTTATCTTTACAGAGTCTTTTTCAAAGTTTCAAGAAGCTCACCTGGGTAAAGGAACTCCTACACAGTCTGGGTTTCCAAGAGAATATTTAGAAGTCTTTTAAGACTTTCTTTCACAGGATTGTTTTTCTGGGGTGTCTCCTGTGGATCTACTTCAGTAGATCGAAATACCATAGCAAAATTTAGAAACCTGAGATGAAAAGAGTGCAAATGAACATAAACAAAGGTCAACAATGCTGAAACGTATAGAAATCGAAACACCTACTGTACATTGTCCAGAAGCAGTCGGAGATCGAGCTGAAATAAGAAAAACAGCTTCTACATTTAAACACATCACTTAAAATAATACCTTTTTCAGTGTTTTGCAGGGGGCCAAATCCCCCTGCACTCCCCCATGTAGGGGGCTGAGGCCCCACACCCCCTGCAAATTATATATGCCAACTCTGAGATCACACTGCAGTGGGGAAAAGGGTAAATTTTTCAATCCTCACTGTACCACGATCTCCAGTCACAATCGTTAGAAATGGAAAAGTTTTCCCTTATATATGTTATGTTTAAATGAAGAAGCTGTTTTTCTAAATGCAGCATGATCTCCATTCAAAACCTCTAACTGCTTCCAGACATGCACATTAGGTGTTTTGATTTTTTAAAAGTTTTGGCATTATTAACTTTCATTGATGTTCATTTGCGGTCTTTTTGTCTCTGGTTTCTAAATGTCAGTGTTATGATATTTTGATCTACTGAAGTAGATTCCTCCTGGACATGTCAGTTCAAATATATTTTCTTCCACAGTAAAAAATAGAACTCTACTTGGATCTATTCCTGAGGTTTTCCACTCAGACTTCCATGTTAGGAAGCAAGAGAGTTCCTTAGTTTCCTGGGTCTCATGGCATTTATGGAACAAAACATAATAGCGTGAGACAACCATTTAACGCAGTCTTTTGACACAGGTTGCCCTTTTTTTTTTTTACTTTCACAACAATAGGTTCATAGATGTGTACTAAGCTAATGATGACTAGGGCCTTTTTAAACCTAACCATGCATCCCAAATCTCTGAGAAGTTCTTGGTAACTGGGCAGAAGTTCTGAAAGATTTTACTCTGTAAAGATAACACCCAAGTTGTCTGTGGACATCTAAGGTAAGTATCCTTTCTTCCTTATTTTTAGGCTCTGGAAAAAAGCTAAGATTTTTTGTGAGAGGTAAAAGCACATAACCCTTTTGGCGTAATGAAGTATTATTTCTTAAAGGGGCCATATCTTTGTGGTAAATGAGAATATTTGACCCACCATAACAGCTTGCACCTCCAATACTCTTCTTGCAAAGGTCAGAGCAATAAACAGAATGATTTCCATGTCACAAACCTCAACTCAGTCTGATGACCTGGTTGAAATGGAGCAAGTGTTAGCTTTTCTAACGCAAAATTAAGATCCAATGAGAAGCCATCTGTTTTCTCGGAGGCTACATATTTTGTTACACTCAACCCAACAAAACTTTTCTAGGCAGGATTAAGACTTGTTCTTCCAGGGCCTAGGATTAATCTGTGACTTTTTGGAAAGAGTTAGAGTCTAGAAGTATTCTAGAAGCAGCAACTTGGGTCTCTGTGCATACTTTTACAAAGCACTATAAACTAAATTCCTTCTCAATGTATAAGCATCCTTCCTCAGTATAAGCTGTGGTAATCTACCCATATAGCTTAGGCTACTACAGAAGTGATCAGTATGAAAATAGTACAGAGGGTAAACTTACCATAGCAGTAGAGACATGATTGATCACTACTGCAGAAGCCTCTACCACCCTGCATTGTCCTTCTCAGGGCTTTGGTCTCCTCCTTTCTGTTGGCATGAAAGCTCTGAAATGCTTTGCACCCAAGCCTGACTTTGTCATCTCAGCGTGAGATGACTAATTGTTTTGGCCCTATGGAAGGTACCCTGAAGCTTTGGAAGCTGTCTGTCTGTTAGATCCTTGGCAGGATATAATCCGTATAGCTTAGGCTCCTGCAGCAGTGATCATTCAAATATCTACTATTATGGTAAGTTTACTTTAATTGTAATTTTATTCATTTTATGTTGGTCACAGTGCTTTGAAAGATCAGAGGCTAGGAAAGTGTATGCTTTCTCACCTAGCCTTCTGCACTTAATATAAATAAACCAGTTGGGAATCAGGACTAATGAATCAGTAAACAAATCTTTTATTATAAAATGATAAGCACCTTTGTCTCAGGATTGTGGAGAGAGAGTACAAAATACCTATCAGTCAGAAGACACCATCTTTGTATGAATAGCCCTTTGCAGCATTACAGGATGTGTCTTCAGAAAGAACCTTATAATTGTGTATGTTCATTGAGCCCGGGGTAAGAGATAGCATTAACTTAACTTGCCATTTATAATAGAGCTTATTTGGAGATCCTAATCTCTCATACCTAGGGCATCCTGATCTAATACAAAAAAAAATCATTTAAAATGGGTATGCACCAAAGAATGTTTAAAAAGAGATTTCTTTTTTATAATTATTCATTGCATATGTGTGCTAGTATATTCTGACACTTAAATAGGTTGGCCCAATGGGACAGAGAAAATGTCCTCTTGCACCACCAGTAAAACAAGTTTGGAAATGGACTTGAGCTGCTGGTAGGGCCAAACTGGTGGGACAGGCTTAGGATGAAGTGGCCAACATCTTGCTTTTCTTATCCTGGAGGGGGTGGTTTAGGGAAATCTGATGCCTGTGTGACCTTTAGTGGAGACCTGGAACCTTACCAGTCGTATAGTCAGATTCTATGGGCAGCAATACTGTCTTTGATGTCATAGCACTAGATACACCATAAATGAATTAATTTGACTACACACCACAAGGATGATGGCTCCTGGTTCAATGCAAGCAACTCTCAGATGGTTCCACCACTGCTCAAAACTACAAGTGTCTTCCCATCGAGGTTGACATGCCAAGGAGTTTGGGGGCCCACCAAGTGAAAAGGGATGCCATGGGTGATTTGGCCAGTGCATTTTGGGGTCCAGGGGTTGAGGAAGCATGAGAACTAAGAAAACAGCCAGAGGTTGTACAATGCTGGGAGGGGAGAAGAAAGTTTAAAAAAAAGTCTGAAACGTTAGATGTTCAGTTAATATAAAAGGCAGAACATGTTGTACAATCTGCAGCATTAATTAAATTCTTTGAAACATAACTAAAATTTCTGGAGTATTCATAACTTTGTTTTTGTGTTTTCACAATAAAATGATGTTGCACTGGCCATAAACCTATACAGATTGCACCTATTGCAAGAATCTGAGCATTTTGGCCTGTTAAATTAATTTGCTGATTCTGATCAGAAAATGCTTCAGATGTAGGTTAAACATTCAATTTTCTTTTGTAATAAAGGAAAATTGGAGTTTACCTAATAAAATATTCCACTTCTGTCTCAAAGTGTTATTGGTAGCAAATGTATCTAAACTGAAGGTTGAAGGCCCTAGGTTTAAATGCAGACTACCCACTGATGTTGCCCTGAGACCCTTCATTTTCAGATCTTTAAGTGAAGTAATCATTTGAACTGTCTCTACCATGGAATAGACTGCTGTGTAGAAAAAACATATTTCTTGGTTTGTATTGGTTTTACTGTTACTTTGTTTGATTTCATTATGCATTTTTGGTTGTTGACAAAAAAAAAAAGACCTTGTTAAGTGTCAAATGCCTCCAAGGCATATGCCTGTTACACAGACTTCTCAGCAGAACAGAGATGCATCAGGAGCTCTTCGTGTAGCACCATCTAATGCAGCTACCCAGGAAAGGTCAGTTAGCTGGTGCACCTTAGCTTTTAAGGCTTCCTGGGCCAACCACTGCACATAGAAATGTCTTAGTTATAGGTGACTTCATAGAGCAAGTGAGAGACGCACCACTGAACAGTCAGGAAAGGATTGGGTAAAGCTGAACTGTCTCTCAAGTCCCATCCCTTTATCTTAGGTACACATAATATATGGTCATTGTTCATGTGAGTGTGCATATTAGACATGCTTAAGGTGGCTGACTGTGCTTGTGAGACTGGTAGGCAGCTAGTCTTGAGTAGCATCCTACCTCTTCTGAGAATGATGCCAGCATATAAACAAGCTTCATTTTTTGGTGTCATTGCAAGGGAGTCCAATATGTTCTGCCTGGAAAGATATGGTCAGCTGTCCTAACTATTTTTAGGGCCTGCACGTCTCTCATCCAGGATGTTGGTATATGGGGGAAAACTTTTTCTGCCTTCATAATGCCTTCTCAGCCTGTTCTATTTAAAACCCTGCTCCGATAAAGTCAAAACAGTATAAAAGTCACAATGCAAAGTGCTAAAAGCCTCAGCAGGAAATTGCCTTCCCAAGAAGCCTGTGTGACCTTAGAAAATATTGACATCTACAACATCACTGAAACATGGTTCCAACTTTATCAAGAATTCTGTGCCTACCATTCATATAGACCCTCTACTAAAGGAGTTTATTTTACATGGTGGTGTGTTGAAATTCCTGTACAGCTCCATAATGTCTAGACTTTTTTATAGGAAACTGACCTTGAAGTCCTCCACAACCTAACGACTTGAGTAACATCCCTTTATGATAACCTAGTAAACTACAGAACTCTTCTATGATACCCACTACACTTGAGGCATGTGTAAACAAGGTTGAGTCCCTCACTGTAGACCGAGGCACTATTATTCTTTGGAGTTTCAATTATCCAGGTATAAATTGGAAGGCTGTACCACTGCAGCTAAAGAAAAGTAGATTAGACCTGCAAAGTTTTATTAGTCCAGGGGTAGAGACAGTGGTTCCCTTCTCTGCTTCAAAATCTTTCCCCAAAAGGAAACCTCAGGTTGATAAAGATTTTTATTTATTTTACATTTGATAACCAGGAAGGCCCACTGAATACCGGTCCTTTTTCAGTGGAGGCCTGGGAAGAAAAGTTCCACAAATAATATAACAATTGACATAAATTGAGCTTAATAGTGTATCACAGTATACAAGCTGATTTAGAAAACCTACATCGATAATACATAATTTGAAAGAAACAAAAACAACTCTCAAAAGAGATATACATACAGATAAATCAGCCAAAAACATTAAGCAGTATAAGATAATTTCCAATGTAGAAGTTGTATTTCACAGCAGTAGAGACAGCAATTTATGGGTAGTAAATGGTCACAGTGGTGAGTAGAGATTGCAATATAAGAAAGGTGGAACTACCCTGGGCAAGTACAGGAACATAGCCAAGTAGTATGGAGATGAGTTCTTAGTGCTTTCTTAAACTGAGTTAGTGAAGAGATGGAAGATATGTTGGTTGGTAGTGAGTTCTATGTTTTAGAAATGCTGTTAGAGAAGAGTAATTCTCCTTCTGTGTTACTGGCTTTAGTTACTTCAAGAAGAAATTTGTTACTGGAGCGGAGTTCTATTATTAGAGTACGGATGAAGTAGGTTTTGGAGCGAAGGGGTTTTTCTGGTTGGTAAAGGATTTTATGACCAAAAGTAAGAGTTGGGGGAACTCTAGCCATTTAAGCTGCTTTAGGGATGTGCAGTGGTGTGATCTGAATGGGGCATCAGAGACAAACCTAGCTATTTTGTTATAACAGGAGTCTAGTTTAGCTAGATCTGTCTTCCTGAGGTTAGTAAGAACTGGGGAAGCATACACAAGTGTGGAGACCAGATGAGTGTGTGTTATGGTAGATTTTGTGTGTTTGGTAAAATACTGTCTATTCCTGTAAAGGGTGCCCAGCTTTTTATGTACTTTTTTAATGTTCTGGGTGATATGCATGTCAAATCTCAATTTATCAATCTCAACTCCAAGGAGTTTTGTGTGTGCAGTGGGAGAAATGACTGTTATTGTTAATGTGATGTTAAAGGTGAAGGTAAAGAGAAGAAGTTTAGTTTTAGAAGGGTTAAGAATAAGTTGAAGCTTGGTAAGCCAGGTTTCAATAGAGAGGAAGGATTCTTGTGTAAGGATGTGGAGTTCATGTAATGAGGAAGCTGCACATATTAATGTGGAGTTGTCTGCATATTGTATGACAGATGCATGAGGAGTAGAAGTATGAAGGTTGTTAGTATATAGAGAGAAAAGTAATGGGCTGAGTATTGAGCCTTGGGGTACTCCAAGGGTGACTCGAAGTAGAGGTGAAAGGTGATGCAAAAAAACTGCTTGCTGGCGGCTGGTTAAATAGCTTTGGAACCAGGTTATGGAGGCTTAACTAAGTCCTAGATCAGTAAGGACCTTGATAAATATGCTTTGACTAACCATATCAAAGGCCTTAGATAGGTGTAGGAATGTAGCTGATACATATTTTCCATTGTTTCTGTGAAACTTGACTGTATTGGTAAAGGACATTAGAGCTGTGGTGGTACTGTGAAAGGGACGAAAACCATGTTGAGTGTTAGAGAGGAGTTTATGGGTTTGCAAGTAGTTCATAATTTGGATGTGAATGTATCTTTCCATAATTTTGGCTATAGGGGATACGATAGCTATTGGCCGGTAGTTTCAGTTTAGTAGAATTACCTCCTTTATGTCGGGGGATAATATGGGATATTTTCCAGGTTTCGGGGACAAGGACTTCAGACAAAGATCTATTAATAAGAATGTTTATTGGGTATGCAATGGCGTTGGCACATATTTTTAGAAATTCAGCTGGTAATTTGTCTGATGCTAGTGTTGTGGGCTTATGTTTCTTAAGGTATTTTCTTATATCAGTAGGGACAGGTTGGAAGTGAAATGTGTTGAGGTTGCTTGGTGTTTGACAGGGTTCTGTGTTCTGAGGAGTTGTATTGGTTGTTTTGCTGGTTAGATAGGGCTAGGATGGTTTCAGTAAAGAATTTGTTGAATTGTGTAGCTATGCTTTCTGATGTGTCTGCTAGGGTAGGGGAGGGAGTACTACTTCTTGCAGGTAGAAGAATTTTGTTAATAGTAGCCCAGAACTTTTGTGGGTTGTTCTGATGTTTTATTTGTAGATTGTAGTAGTAGTTAATTTTGTCAAGTTTAACTAGTTTCTTACATTTATTGCGGAACTCTTGGTAAGTTTGCTTAGTAGTTTGGGACTTGATTATTTTGCTAGTGGTCCCAGCCTGAGCATAGCGAGGGTGAACAGAGTGGGGCAGAGCCAAGACCCAGAAGTCCTAATGGAAAAACAATCAGTTACAAGCCTGGGTAAGAAGTCAGAGTAAAGATTTGCTGGAGGGATACTGCTTTGCAGGTAGTTTTGCTTGGGAAACTCTTATAACAGGTAGTATTGCACTGGGGTGGGGGTGGGAGGAGCACACAAATGGAGTGTCCTTGGGAGTGCTCTGGGGCTTACCACTACACCAAAACAACTAGGGTGGGAGAGTAGCTTAGACTGCTCATCTGAAAACTGTGACTAAGTATATAGCAGAAATGGTGGGCAGAGGTTGATAGGGAAGGAGTCAACTGCTATATTTGTACACTCATGCTGTGTGTGCATGCCACAAAAAACAAAGCTGTAAAGTAGTGTTATAAAATATTTTAATTAAACCAGTGAGATGATGTTATCAGAGGAGTACATACAATGATTTGTAAGTTGTTCACCGCTATGCCGACTGTCTTCCTAGTGTCTTGCTTAGATTTGTAGTGTAACCAGCAGGTTAGACAAAAGGCTGGTATGCTGAAAAAGACAGACAAAATACAGTGTGGAATTAAGGGGATGTTAGAGGTGAGCAATTAACAGCAAGGGATATGAATATCAGTGTGGAAGTTTAGCATATGTAGGAAGAGGAATAGCTGGGAGACTATATAGCACCAGAGAGTGAGAGGCAGTGTGGAGTGTGTGAGTGAGTGGAGTATAAGACGGAGGGAAGTTAATTAGCAAAACAAACACTAGCAACTATAATAACGAAGTTTGTATCCATTGAGTTAGAGATAAGAATGGCTGCAAGCAGGTTAATGGCCGCTACCAGACTGAAATTCTAGGGCTACTTTGTAGACATGGTCATGTAGTTTGTGACAAAGGCCCTGTGTTAGATTACAGCAGCACACAAGTCGGCTTACTAGCAAAGACAGCAGACTGCAATTAGCTAGCCTGTTCAACCAAGCTGCATCATTAGGTAAACATTTATAGAGCAAACAATGTATGCAGAGTCAGAGAAACTGCAAGTACATAACAAAAGGGTTACCCACTAAGGCAGGCAGCCTAACATATATCCTACACAGTTCCTGTTCACTGTAGAAATGAGTTGTCGTACTGTTGCGTACAGTTAACATTAGCAAAGTCCATTAACAGTAATGCTACACAAGTAACACAGTAAGCCAGTTATCATACCATATTATTATTAGCACATACTACTCAATGTCAACAAATACATAATGTAAGGTAATTAAACTAAATAGTAAAACTTGCCTGGCGTGCACACACTGTGAGAGATCCAATACTCGTGGGGGGGGGGGGATGTGTCTAGATCCAATACTCGGGGGGGGGGTGTCTAGAATCATTAAGAGACTGAAGTTCTCACATGAGGTAGTGCATGATGCAAGCTTGTAAGAATGTAGCATATTTCTGACTCTTTTTGTGTTGTTGTTAAGACATGTAAAAGGGGTCTCTTGGATATCTTATTATTCCTACCCCGTCTGACTCAGGTGGTTCACTTGGAGAAGTTGACTTGAGTGGGTTTTGCAGAGAAGCTCAGAATCCCTAGGCCTTGCTTTTCCTGTTGTGTTGGACTTTATAGACCTCACTTTTCCCTGGTGAGATTACAAGGTGATGTATCAGGCCTTTTTTTCCAAACTCAGCATGTGTGGTCCCACTTCTCACACCCTGCTAACACTGGAGATTTTTGAGTGCCTTCTCTGCTGGACTTTTCAGACTTGGTCCAGATCGTTCCTATTGGGGGCATCCTTAAGCTCAGTATCTGTTTAATGGCTATCTTTGAGTTGATGCCATTGACCTCGATGGCCCCTATGCCTTAAGCTGTGTCATTGGCCTTGACCTCAACCATCTTTGTTTCAGTTCCCATCTTTTTGCTGGGTGTTCATGCTTCAAGGTTGATCTTGGTCCTAGATCTGAGCATTCCATTCCTAGTCTCAGCTTTTTTATGCTTGACAGCAGGGTCTTCTACCTCAAATAAGACATTAAGGGCTATGTCAGCCTGTAGCTTCAGGGCCAGTTAAATTACTTTTGATATCACAGTTGGCATTGTCGACTTCAGAGTTAAGTTGGCATTGTCGACTTCAGAGTTAACCTGGTCACTTCCAAGCTCAGAGTTGATGATAGCTTCTGCCTTGGCACTGGGGTCATGTCAAGGTCCTGATGCTGTCTAGCAAGTAACCCTGCATCAGCCTTTGCCCTAGGTTATTCATTTGACAACTCTTCTTGAACTGTGTGCTACTGTACCAGTCTTACTATCCCTCCCCTTTCTGGAGGAAGACTTCTGCAAGGTGGTAGTCACATGTCTGGTGCACAGTCTTTTTCAGCCTTGGACTCTTCCCCATTTAGGTCATGGTTGAAAGGCTATGTACAAGAGAAAGCACATGGAAACCCCATTTAAAGTCTTCCACTCCAGATGTAGATAAGGATGACCCCCCCCTCCCTTTCCTTACCTTCTTGTGATCCCAAATTCAGGAGTTTATAAGGTTGGCAGGAACAGATCAACAAAACTGCTGTATGTAGATTATTTGGCTTTATAAGTAGATTCCGAACAAGATCTTCAGCAAACAATGCAAGAATGGAATACAGAAGTGAAGGCACACTGGATGAAACTAAGTACAGATAAGACAGTTGTCACGGCAACAAATGGGGTAATCAGAAGAAGCTGAAAACTGAAATAGGAAAATAGTGGAACAGGTTAACCGATTCAAGTATCTGGGAGGGGTAGTTGAGGAGAAGGGAAGTCTGAATGAGGAAGTCAAAGCTATAATCAGTGGGGTTGCAGCCAACTGGTGCAGTGTGTCAAGGGGAGTTTGTAACAGAGGAATGCCAGAAAAGCTGAAAAGCAAGGTGTACAAAACAATGGTGTGACAAGTACTACTGCATGGTACAGGACACTGGGCAGTAAAGGCAGAGCAGATGAGGAAGCTAGGGGTGGTGGTGAAGTGTCTGAGATGGGTGGAAAGATGCACACTGTAGGACAGACTAAGAAATGCAGACATCACATCTAACTTGTCTAGTGCACACTGCAGTGTGCATTTTTTTTTCATCTTACCTTTAAGCATCCCTGCGACCAGCACTTGCTCTAATACCTGCTGGAAAGCACTAGGAAGTCGTAAACTGATACAAACACTCAACTCTCCTTGTTCATAGGTTCATAGGTTCATACTAGGCTATCTGCCGAGGCATTTATAATAAGCCTCCCATTGTTTTGTGGCTTTTACGCACCCTTTTTAGTGGTATGGGATTATTTATTTTTTTTTTGCCTCTCTGTCGATAATAAGGAGAAATTAATAGTAGGCACTAAACAGCCTATAATTGCAAAGTACCTTGCTAAGGTAAGGGAAAACAGCTCCTGTACTTTACAAAAAAAAAAAAAAAAAGCACCAAACCAGGCATGTCCAAGGGTCAGCTACCGGTGATTTCTCCTGTCCACCTGGTGAATCTGGGCATACTGGGGCAATGCAGCAATTGCCTCATGTACACAGACAACCCTCTCCTCCTACCACCCAACACTACAACCTGTGAGAGATGCACTTACATAGCCAAAATGGAAGCAAAGCCCTCTCCACCCAAGATTGTGCTAGACAGTCGAGGCGAAGGTTAACACCCACACTACACCTCAAGCAACACATAGCCCTTTTAAACCCACACCACCAACACCCGCATATAGCAACACTAAGTCCACATATGCAGAGGCCCTTAACTGTAACCTGCCCAAGCAACAAGGACCACTGAAGCTGAAACGCAAACAAACACCAGTCACAACCAAAGTGTCACATAGTTCACAACACCAGTGTGCCACCCAGCAACAGCCCCTAAGGCAAGACAAAGTACCTAACACTTTAGACAGAGGTGACTCTATAGTCCGGCACTCTGATGTCCCACTCACCAGGTTGAACAAGGAGAAAATTGTGGTCAGCTGCCTGTCTGGTGCCAGGATCCACCACATAACGCATGCACTCAAGTCACTCCACAAAAAGTACACACGTCTCTGTCATTGTCCATGTTGGCATGAATGACTTGAGACGTACCTCCCTGGACTACATGAAAAGAGACATAGAAGAGCTCTCAGATCATGTAGCCCAGGCAGGTATGACCCTAGCCCTGAGTAGCATCCTGCCTTCGCCCAGAATGATACCACAATATAAGGACAAAATGATTGACTTCAACAATTGGCTAAGCTTCTGGTGTCATTCAAAGGGGATTCAGTATCTGTCTGCCTGGGACGACATGATCAACAGACCACGATGCTTTGCCAGAGATGCTCTGCACTTGTCGCCCCTGGGATTCAGGTTACTGGCTGAGGCTTTTGCCACCCCTATAGTGCCTTTTTTAGGCAAAGTTCAAAGGACAAAACCACCAGCGTAACAGGTACAAGCATGCAAAATCTGAAGGTAATGCTACTCAATGCTAGAAGTCTAAACCTCAAAATGCACTCTCTCGAGGCACTCCTAAAAATGGAGAACATCAATATCTGTGCAGTAACTGAGACCTGGTTCAAGGCTCCAGAGAGCACCCCTGCAGTACCAGGCTACAACACTTACCACACTTTTCGGCCACCAAACCAGGACCGAAACACTAAAGGTGGAGGAGTGTCTATATTCACCAAGGAAATTCACACCACCAGGCTAGTTGCCCAACACAATGCATCTAAAATTCTCCAGGTGCAACTAACACCAGGTAAGACTGCAATACAAATTGTAGCTTGCTACAGATCCTCCACCATACTCCACGATTCTCACTACACCTTTCTAAACATACTGGAAAATATTAAGATAGAAACAAACACCCTAATACTGGGTGATTTTAACTACCCTGCCATTAACTGGGAAAACTACTCATGTACCAACACCTTTGCCCAACGGTTCTTGGAATTCATATATTCCAATGCCCTGGATCAGCTAATCCATAGTCCCACCAGGGGCTCCAATATCCTAGACCTGGTCATTACCAACATGGGAATTGGTGCTCCACACCTATGGTCACCCCCCTCGTTAGTCAGGTCTGACCATAAGCTAATCACCCTTAACATCCACATCCCACCCCCAGTAAGGAAACCTCCATAAAAGACTTCTCCAAAGCCAACTTCATGCTACTCAAGTCAGAAGTGACAAACTTCATGACACCCATGCAGACGGGAACTGAAAGGTTAACTGCTGAATCCTACACTAAGGCACTGTACAAGCACATCCACTCATGCATGAATCATGCCATCCCAAATAGAACCAAGATGCTCTCATCCAAAAAAAGGAGGCCAATCTGGTGGTCCCCTGCCATAAACAAACTTTACAACAAAAGGAAAAAACTGTTGCAAAAAAGAGGAAAATCCCAGGATGCAAAAAACTCCCTTACCAACCTCAGTAAGAAACTGAGATCCCTCATAAAATCCTCCAAAGCTAGTTACAAAAATAAAATTGCCAATGATTCCAAAGATAACCACAAGGCATTCTATAACTATGTCAAGAATCTAAATGGCAATGCTCAGATCTGCTCTGAGCTAAAACAGAATGGCATTAAATATACTGATCCCAAGGATATTGCCAGTATCCTGGCAGATCGATTCAGTGCCAACTTCACCCCCCTCTCACCCCCTAAATGGCCCATCTCAGTACCGGAAGATTGCCAAATTCCGGTAATAATGGCCACACAGGTAAAAAGCTCACTCTCCAAAGCTAAAAATACAGCATCCATGGGACCAGATGACATCCTGGGCTGTGTACTACATGGACTACAGTATGAACTGGCACCTCACCTAAGTGTCATGTTTAATTATAGCCTCACCTTAGGTTTCGCGCCCACTGAGTGGTGCAGAGCTACAGTTATCCCACTCCACAAGGGGGGATCCAACTTGGATCCCGGAAACTACCGTTCCATCAGTCTGACGAGCCTTATCTGCAAGGCCATGGAGCGTGTTATCATGGAACTTATAAACAAAGACATTGGCAACCTTCAAACACTGGACCCCACACAGTTTGGGTTCGTGAAGGGCCGATCTGGTCTCCTGAACCTGATTGACTTCTTCAAATCAGTCTCCAGAGTCATGGACAAGGGTAAGGTGGTCCACACAGCCTATCTAAACCTTGCCAAGGCCTTTGACACCATCCCCCACTCTGGAATCTTAGATAAACTTACTAAGCTGGGCATTAATCTCTATGTCACCCAATGGGTTGCTAACTGGCTTACTGATAGAACCCACACTGTAAAAGTAGCCGACTCCAAATCCAGCTCCAGACAAGTGGAGTACCTCAGGGTTCAGTCCTGGGACCGCTCTTATTTGGCATCTACTTCTCTGAAGTACAGGCCAGCACTAAGGGACTCTGGCTAACAAAGTTCGCAGATGACTGCAAACTGGGAGCCATTATTGAATCCCCAAATGATGTGGATACTCTACAAAAGGGCCTTACAGAAACAGATGCTTGGTGCCAGAGCCTTGGGCTCAAGCTCAATGCCAAAAAATGTATAGTTATCCCCTTTGGGAATAAAACATGCATCTGTGAATTACCATATAGGTGGCAGTACACTAAACACCGAAAGTGTGATAAGAGACTTAGGGACACAGGTGGACAATGGTCTCACCTTCGATAACCACATCGTCACAACAGTCAGGAAATCCTTCTATGTGGCACACCTCATCACCAAGGGCATTTCATCCAGAAAAAAGAGGTCATTGTCCCACTGTACTCATCCCTCATTAGACCCATTATAGAATACAATGCCCCGTTTGGTATGTACTTCTCAAGACATCTGCAACAACTGGAAAGGCCACAGAAATACCTCACTAAAAGAATCACAGGCCTAAAGCAGATGCCCTACGCTGACCGCCTTAAAAAAACTCCAGCTATACTCTGTCGCATATCATCTCAGAGGCGATCTCTGCTTAACATACAAGGCCATGTCAAACCCAGAGCTGTTGAACATGCTACACTTAAAAAAATTCCAATCCCTCAGAGCCACACGCTCCAGGGATCTAAACTTTGTCATCACAATAAACAAAACATGCTGGAGGGATAGGTTCCTGACCCACAGACTCCCCAGACTCTGGAATAGATTGCCCATACATGTCAAGCAGAGTGCCTCTTTGGCCCTTTTCAAAAGGAACCTTGATGATTGGATGGGAGAAAGGAAATTCACCCCGGGGATCACGTCAGTCGCCTTGCTAGACAGGGGTCCAGGGAAGTAAATAGTGTGGGAAGAAATAGCCAGGGAATTGTTATGGCTAGGCTTGTATAGGCCCTAGGGCTGATAGCCTAGTACCAACCTATCAACCTATGACATTAGAGTAGAAGCCAAAAAGTAGCTCCATTTTCAGAGAAAGTCAAAGAGGACTGATTACTGTGGTTTGGACATGAGTGCAGGAAACCAAAAGATGATCTGATGAAGAATATTTGGGATAGTCTGGAAGAAGGTAAGAGGTAGCAAGGGCATTTAGCAAAGAGATGGATGGATTGTGTGAAAGAAGAACTGCGGTATTCAGGCATGATTGTCAAAGAAGATAGGCGTGTGACACTGAATTGAGAATGATTTTGACAGCTGATGTGACACCATGACCCCATATAGAAAATAGAGAAAAGGGGAATGATGATGATGATTAGAGGTCACAAGGGTCAAGGAGGACTTGTCACAGAGCACTCCATCTGATTTAGAATGCATCCTCATAGAGGCCTTCTGCTTAACAAGATTATCTACTTGGGTGGTTCCACCAGCAGAAGTGATCATGTTGGTGTTTGACTATGTGTTGATGAACCCTGTGTCTGTGGCTCCCATTCTCAAAAGACCTGACAGAATTTTTCACCCACCCAACGACTCTCTAAGCTGGTCACAAAATTTGGTGGCTAACTCCATAATGGTGGCTGGACCTTTTAAGAAAGTGACAAAGCTTCATGCTAAGAACAAACACTTTCCAAATAGGGATTCCCAGTCTTAAGACAGAGTATCTACTTTCCCACACTCTCCATTTTTTCTGCCCTGGCATTGAATGTCCAGCTCTATATGCAAGGTTCTAGAGAAGTATATTGGATATAAAACTTGGGACTCTGGCAGCCTCATCTTCGATAAGCAATCAGTTCATCCATCTTATCCACAGTGCTACAGATAAGGCTACTATGGTGGCAGGCACATGCCTTATTGTTTTGCATAACATCTGGCTCTGAGAGCACCAAATCCCATTTTGATAGTACCTTGCTTTTTAATGTGTCTGTAAAGACCAAACTTGAGAAGCAAGACCAGTGTTCTCATCAAGGTTCGCATTTAAATTCTAGACTCCTGCATACTCATGGACAAGGATGGCCCATGGCATGACAGTCTTAGAGATTCTGGGAAATGCTGCAAAAGACATGGCAAGTTCTAGAATGGGCCCTGTCCCAGAGATGTGAAGGTTGTTAAGGAAACCAAAAATCCAATGATCCTCTTTTGGGAGTCCTGTCTGCCAGTGTCATTCTGATAGCCTCTTTTGGCCCCAACAAGTGTGGTTCATTTTGTAACCTCATCTGTTGTACAGGCTTCTCCTACTGAGGCCAGTTATGAGTCTGTTGTCATACCATTTGTGACATCCCCATGCTGGACCAGTAATCCAGGTAGCCTGAATCCTCACCACTAGATGTTCACTTGGAATACAGATGGCTACACTCAGTATTTCTAGATGCAGACCTGTCTGCATTAAGTGCAATTTCCCTTGAGCACACAAGGCACACACACTCAGCCTGGGGTCTGGGTGTCTCTTTCTGTCTCCCTCCAGGTCCCCAGTAAGGCTCCCCACTGGTACTGTGAAACCAGTGCTTTGTTCCCTGCCCCCAGGTAGGTGACACACACACTCTTTTTGAGATTTAATTTTCACACACACACCTGCGAAAGGTTGGCACAGATTACCCACTCTACCAACTTTGTCCAGACTATATAAGGTAGTTTCACTGCCACTAGTTAGTTACTATAAGGCTCTTAAAAGGGAACCCAGTTATACTGAGTGAAATTACCTCATTCACTCCAATGGAGCTCAGGAAGTTTGCATTGTAACTTCCAATGGGCGGAGCCCAAGTCTTTTCACAGAACCAAATTATGTCTTCACATTTCAAACAAATGTTCATATCTCTGGAACCATAGGGGTTATGATAGAAGTATAAATGGCAAACTCATCCACACAAACTATTTTTATAGGGGTAATATTCTTTAGGTTCCTGGTCTTAAACTGAATTTTATAAGTCACAGTAAACACAGTAACTATTACATTTGTAATATTTTGTAAACAACTTACAATATCTCAGCAACAACTCAAGTTACACACATACTGTTAACATCATTTTATTCATCTGGCTGAGAGCTTTCATATGAGGCTAAATAGTTCTGTCTGTCTTACTTGTTTGTTGAGATATTTTTAGATATGAAAATTATATCTATATAAATTAATATCATAAAAACAGTATCTGTTTACCTGCATTAGACAGAGGTCAAATACTAATGCAGTTGATTACAAGATGACATGACATCTGGTCATCTGACTCTGTACCCCACACTATCACCTGCACTATGAACTGACAGGATTTAACATTAAAATGTAAAAAACAAAATACACGCGAAAGAGCTTTTGCTGAGATCTTTGCAGCTGTTGGAAGTTATAAAATGATAAAACACTTCCAAGACAGTACAGAAAGCTGCCTAGTACAGAGCTTGTGTCTCTCTGGCTGTATTGAGAACTGAAAGATACCATCTTTATGGCCTAAGCCCAGTGATTTAATTTCTTAAATATTTTTTTAAGTTAGCAGGACTAAGATTAACCTCTTCTGTTCCAGTATATGCTGTTACAATGTAGTCATTTAAACAGTAACAATAATGCATGTACATTTCTTTCCTGTCCAGCAGGGAACACTGTTGATACATTTTAACACAAGCAGACCTGGCAAATATATTTTCAGCACAAGCATCTTGTACAAATTAGTTTGATATAAAATGACATATAATAATTTGCAAAATTACAGCTAGCTGTGTGGGCATATGTTAACACATCCACTGCCCTATTTCTCCTGGCATGGCTGGCAGTACTTCCTATCATCACAACCTTCTAGACAGCTAAACCTGGTTCTTCACTCCCTAAAGCCAATGGGATGGTTTCTTCAGTTCTGTGGTGGCCAGGGATCCTTTCTACCCATTAAGACTGGTCCGGTTCTTGTTCTGCTCCAAAACCAGACACCAGGATGGTCTTTTATTCAAATTGGGTTTGTTTCTTGGCTTGGACCAGTACCAGATACACAGCCATTTCACTCCTGCTTCTGTTCTGGAGTTCCTTGCCAAGGTTTTGATTCTGGACTGTGCTTTTTGTCAGTCAGAGTGCACCTTGCTGTTATATCTGCTGGATCAACTCACTCGTTTTAGACCCATTAAAAGTATGCAAAACCTTCCAGTGAGGTTGTGGAGAAAGGAGATACTGCCAGTCCAGCTAGCTGGAATTTTGTAAATAATTATATGTCATTTGTGAATACCGAAATGATTTATGTAAGATGCTTGTGTGACAGCTGTATTAGAACTGTATGTCGTGTGTATATCAAACTGGGTTTTACAGATGTGTTGCAGGGATATTTTTGCAAAGTGCTGTTTGAAGTGCCCTATTGGGATAGAACAGAAATATACTTGCACTGTTGTAACTGCCTAAATGTACATATTTTTAACAGTGGAAACTGGAATACAGAAGGTTAACATCAGAAAAATAGCTGAAATTAAATTACTTTATGGCTATGCAATAAAAGGTGGTATCTTTCAGTTTCAAGGCAACTAGAGACATAATGTCTGTACTAGGAAGCTTTCTGTATCGTCTTTAGGGTGAAATAATTACTAGTCTTGAAATGTGGAGGAATGTAATTTTTTAAGACTTCCAGCATCTGCCAAAGATCTGAGGTCTATGTATTTTCACGGGTAGATGCTAAATACTTCCAGCAGTGGGGGTTTCACCTGTGATAGTCAGATGATAAGAAATTATGTAATTCTGCAAACTATCCCAGCAGTAATATTTGAGATATTAATTTGAGAACTTTCTTAGAGAGAGAGAGCATTCTGTATTCTGTCTTGGTCCTGACAAGAACCATTCACCACAACATATGCCTTGCTCTAATTAAGTAAGTTAACTAGGATATAGTAATTCTCTTGGATTCAGTCAGGAATATTGTGAAGCTTAGTTTAGATATTGTTCTTTATTTATTTGAGACTGTCCTGCAATGTTGTTTTAAATATTTCCTGTGGTTTTGAACTCTGATGTCACTATGAATATATATATGTAGTATTGTCTTGTTCTTTTATTATTTATTACTAAATACATTTAAAACATTCAGTGTGGCTGATTTGTGTAGAGATATATAAGTTTTGAGAGTACATGCATATTTATTTGGTGACACTGTGTGGGCCACTCCTCATAGCCTTGCTCTTGGTCAAACTACCATTTGTATTAATATTAATAATACACAGTAAGACTGGACACCCTTTGTTAAGGGCCTTAAAATTAAGGAGTTGGCTGGTGGCAGTGATAACTGCTCTGTAGTCTGGGCAAAAGGGTAGCCAGTAAACCTGTGCCAGCCTTTCCCAGTTGTGTGTGTGTGTGTGTGTGTGTGTGTGTGTGTGTGTGTGTGTGTGTGTGTGTGTGTGTATCAAACCTCAGAGTATGTGTTTTAGCTATTTGAGCACGGACATGAAGCACCGGTTGAACAGAGAGGGTACTGGAAGTCTTGCCTTGGCCACTCACCTGAGATTTCGACTCTACAGCTGTGCCACTGGGAAGTCTTATTGGGGATCTGGAGAAGGAGGGAGAAACCAACCCCAGACTGGCTATGGTCTGTGTGTGCTGTTAAGGGAAATTGCACTTGATGCATAGAGCTGCATCTGGAAATACTGTGTGTGCACTTGTCATCCTCCCAGTGTACATCCCCCACTGTTGCCAGTGGTGAGGATTGAGGCTCCTTGGTTACTGGTCTAGTGGTGGGTCGTCACATTATTGGTTGGCAGTGGAGGGATCACCACATCCCATACTGGGATTGAGTGGTGTGGATACTGAACTCCTGTAGCCATTAAACAGTGGTCACTAAAGAAGGTGTTTGTGCTCTCAAGCAGCTGCACAGTGAACATTCAGAGTTTCATATCACAATAGTTTTATTTATTTTTTGCTAGCTTAGTTAGGGAGAGCAGGCAAAGATGTCAGCAGAGGATTATTGCAAGCTGACAAGGAACCAGTTGGCTGAGATGTGCCAAGCTAAAGGACTGGGGCATGCCAACCTGACTAAAGAAGAAATGATTGCAGGCTTAGCCTCAGCTGCATCACAGACCAGCAGCCAGAAGGGCAACCAGACTGGCCTTGGGGATGTACAACTTTCAGAAAATGGTCAGTTCAGTATTTCCCCAGAGGACTTAAAAGTCCATCTGGAGTTGGAGACTATAACTGGAGACTGAACAGTTGGAAATAGAATCAGCAGAGAGATGACAGGATTTTCGAGGCCGAAGAAAACGAGAGGCAGAGGCAACATGAAAAGGAGATGCTGACTCTTTGCCAGGGTCATGGAGGTAATGGGGGAAGTGAATAACTGAACCCCAGAAACAATAAAGGTCAGTAAATTTCTTCCACAATTTACAGAGAGTGGTAATTTTGATAGTTTTATTTATATGTTTGAAAGGGTTTGTAAATAGTATAATGTTGACCAAGGGCTCTGGGTATGGTTCATGACCCCCTTACTTCATGGTATAGCTGGAACTGCTATTTCTAAATTGTTTGATACTGATTGCTTAAATTATAATACAGTTAAAATTGTTTATTGGAGTGTTTTAACACCTGAAGCTTATAGAAAAAAAGTTTTGTGAGCATAGGTGCAAGGAAGATGAAAGTGTACATGAATATATTGCTGAACTAAGCACTTATTTTCATAGGTGGGGGAGTGGGTGTCAGGTCACCACTTTTGCATGGCTGGCAAACCTTTTGGTGAGGGAGCAAGCCCTTAGCACTTTGCCTGAAGACATGAGAATCTGGTTGGCAGATGGAATGTAATACCACAGATTAGTTGGGGAAAAGGGAGACCTGTACCTAGCAAACAGGGCATCACTGCACAGTAAAGGGATACCCCAGTGCTGCACATGGGTCTAAGGGAACCGATGGTGGGCAGCCTAAAGTGCTCCAACAGAGTCCACCAGTAAAAGGGAAGCCACTAGTTCAGGTACACAGCCAGGACCAAGGGTCAAATGTTTTAAATGTAACCAGTGGGGCTATGTAGCATATAGATGTCCATGGAGGCAAGGTGGGGAAGAAAAGGTGGGAGAGCCAGTAAGTGGCAATGACAGAATGCCAGTGGTAAGTGGTCTGCAAATAACAAGGGTACCAGACTACCACAATAGGTTCTATCCTATCTTAGTAGATGGGAAACAGGCCATTAATAAGAGAGAGAGAGAGAGCCTCTGACCTAACCATTGTGAAGCCTGCAATGGTTAAAGAGGAGTACTACTTGCTTGGGCAGTCTAGTTCAGTCAGAGCTTTAGAAGAGACCCTATTCCATATACCTTTGGCTGGGGTTTACCTTGACTGGGAGGGTGGAAAAGGAAGCAAGAAAGTAGGTTTCTTTGAGGATATCCCTGCAGATGTCCTGATGGGGAATGATTTTGATAATACAGTACCTTGTGTGCATGCAGTTACACGCGGTCAGGCTTGGAGACAGGCATGTGGGTCTGGTAGCTTGGGGACCCAGACAGACCTCACACTTGAAGCTAGGATTGGTGAGGTGGTTACTTCAGGGAGGGAGCTACCCTGTAGTAGTTAGACTGAAGGTGAGCTACAGCTGCTGGTGGGCACTGATGTTCCCTTGGACAGAGTAACTGCAAGTCCACAGTAAATTAATAATTGAGTCCACCATGAAAGTCGCTATGAATATAGGTGAAACAGCAACTATATACAGTTGAACTGGTACTTTATTAAAATAACAATAGGTTAAGCGCTTTCATCTAAAATACCTTAGACTTCATCAGAACCCCGTCTGTTAATCAAACCTTGTTTAAATAGATTAACCCACTAATCACCACTCGTCGTCAGTAACAATTAATAATTCATGAGATTTTCAAATTTTCAAAATACAAGTAAATCCAAACAATCATCCTTCCAAGATACTAATGTGTAAAAATTATACTACAAATACAATTATAAAATCAAGTACTATGACCCTACTAACTGATCATTACATAAAATATATGATATACACAATACATAACTATACTTATTTAAAAATTGTAAATTCATATTGGAAAGTTAAACTTTCCTATATTACTAATGCATCATGTCCTAGCTTGCAACACTGGTTTTATTGAAATATATTCATTAATACCAGAAGGTGTAGTGGCATTCAACAAAATCTGCCGCCTAACCTCCTTTTCACCTAGAATTGTCTTAATATTGCCACCTCTACTTGATATATTAACTACTTCTAATAAGGCAAATTTAAATGCAGTGCAGCTTTTATTGCCCCTAATGTGCCTATATAAGGCATTATTTTCATCCTTTCTCCTAATTGCATACAAATGGTCATAAATTCTATCTTTTAAATGTCTCCCTGTCTGTCCAACATAGATACTGGGACACGAGGTACACAACGCAAATTTTAGTTTGACAATTGCCATAGCCAAACTGTATAACAGTTTTACTAGTATTACCAACCTCAACTGTCATATCTTCTAATATTGCTCCACACTGATTGCAGTGTCCACATTTTTTTGTACCATTCTTGCGTCCCTTTATGAATGAACCATTCTTTTCAAACCTCTTTTTTAAATTATTATCCACACTGTGTACAAATCTAGGGTCATTTCCAACTGGAGAAAACGACCTATCATCACTCTTTAAAATGTTCCAATTGTTTCTAATGATCTTTTTAACCTGTTCAGTGTGACTGTTATAAGGTAAAATACAGGCCCTATTATAATCTAAACCATCTTTATTAGTTATGGGAAAATCATCATTCCTATTATAAGCACCTAACAGTGGCTTATGTTTTGTACCCCACTGACTACTAACATAACCAATAGCGTCATCAACCACATATGCTGGATATCCTCTTTCCCTGAACATAGATCCAATAAAATTCAGCTCCTGCAGCATCTCCCGATAGTCTGATGTCATACGTGCCGCACGTATACATTGTCCTTTAACTATATTATTTTTTAGCTTAAGGGGATGACAGCTATTGTATTCCAAATAGGAATTACTAAAAGTATTCTTCCTATATATCCTGGATTTAAACCCACGTGTTGTAGTGGAAATATATGTATCTAAGAATGCTATGCCCTCATTACTTGTCTGGTAAGTGAATTTTAAATATGTAGTGGATGTATTGAGATATTGGACAAAATTTTGTATATCATTATATCCCCTTCCCATATAATAAATACATCATCCAAAAAGCGGACGTAGCATTTAATCTGTTTATAATATTCACTCTTAAAAATGACTTCATTTTCCCAATCCAATAAAACTAGATTGGCATATATTGGGGCACTAGCCACCCCCATAGCTACACCCTTGCTCTGCCTATAAAATTCACCTTCAAAAAATATAAAATTATAATCCAAAACTAAACTCATAAATTCACTAATTAAAGTGACCCTATCCCATTCTAAATCAATGTACCTACGAATGCTGCTGTTGAATCTTTCCATCCCATCCTCATGTGGGATGCATGTAAATAAATCGACCACATCAATTGACCAATGCTAAATTAGGTTGCCATAATGAGGGGGTTAACCTTCCTAAAAAATCCTACGAATCCTTAATTATGTGTTCAACTTTCATATATATAGGCTTCAACCAGGAATCAACCACTTTCCCAAAAGGGAAATTCTTAGACCTACTTCCAGAAATTATAGGTCTAAAGGGTGGATGGAAGATATCCTTATGTATTTTGGGAATACCTATCATTGTAGCCAAAATGGGATATTCAACTTTCAAAAAGTTGTATAAATCAATATCGATTCTGTCCTCAATGAGATATTCTTCCAAAAGTGCATCAATTCTTCCGTAAGCAATATTAACCTCATTGATGGAGGATGTCTCATATCTATCAGAATCTTGTATAATGAGTTGTAATTCGTTCAAATAATCAGTAGTCTCATATAATACTACCCCCACCCCCCCTTATCGGGTTGCATAATTCTAATATTGGAATCATTACACAGGTCACACATAATTTTATACTCATCCTTACTTAAATTATAATGTACAACTTGTCTGTTATTATTCATATATCTATATATTTGATCTATAACTACTTTTTCAAAACTGGCTAAGGTGGGATGTAAATGAGGTATAAATACACTTTTCTTATAAAGGGGTCGTGGTACTATTTGTTTCTTAGTTCCTTGGAAATATGCAGAGAGGTTTAATTTCCTTAAATATAACTTAAATTGAATTATATTATCTACTAAATTAAATCTTGTGTGGGGTACAAATTTCTTGCCCTTTCTAAATAAGGCAAAATGGGCATCTGTTAACTGCAGTGATGTATAATTATAAATAAAAAAATATTTTGACCATATTGTACATCATTATATTTGATAATGCATTCCTTGTTACTGTCTATCAATTCTCCCTGTTGTCTCTGTACTGAGGTGGCTGTTGTTTCCACCGATTGTTCATTCTTTTCCCATACTGTTCCCCCCAATAAGTCTCTTCTTCTAAAAAAGACCTGTAATTATCCTGCTTATATTTCTTTCCATTGTTTGCTGCACCATTGGTTTTACCCTTGTTATTGGGCATATTATATGGTTTACTTTTCTTATTCCAATTATACATATTTCCCTCTTTATACTGTTGCAAATCTCTTTTTAATTTCTCACATTTCCTTTTAAAAATCTTTTGAAAATTATTATCTGCTACCTTAAATTGCTTATCAAATAAACCTTGCCACTGGTCAAATACCAAGTCTTGTGTAATAACCTTGTTCAATATTTCGACTTCCTTAATGACATTGGCTAATTTATGATCATCATATTTCAAAATGAAATTTATGATCATTATATTTCAAAATGAATTTCATAAAGCTTATTCCAAAGCCATCAAACAGTGCATTGCATTCAATCAACAATTCATCATTTAACTCAATTCCCATGGGTCGCTTGAAAAAGCGTAACCCCATGGGCACAATTTTAAGTTCTATACATCTGTTTAAATAAGAATTCTCAATTTACAAGCTTTTAATCAAATTTAACTTGTGTCCAAAGTCATAAATTAAGTCTTTTAACGTCCCACTGCTGTTTGGACATGATGTTACTTTGTCCTGTAACACAGATTCAGTAAAAAGGTAATTGTTGTCATACATAAAGCCATCCAAGTCTCTAACATTCCTTGATATTCGTTCACTCAACTTCTCCGCATGTAAAATATTTAAATTAGAAACTGTACCTTGTAAAACTGCATTACCGACCACTGAATAAGTTTGTTTAGGTACCACTCTCTTCGGTTTAGTGCCAGATATCAAATATTCGTCCTCTGTACTGTTGCCTCGGCCCACAGAACCTGTACATGCAAACTCTTCCGTTCGTTGCCCACAACTGCACTATAAGAGGTACCAATATATTCTGGTGTAAAGCTGAAAGCTTTACCAGCGCCATTACTCTTTTCCTCCTGAGGGGACTTGCTATAGTCACATGACTGTAGCGTAGATGTACGTTCGGCTCCAAAATCAGCTGTTTTACCGGGCTGACTACACAGCTCAATCAGTCTCATGAGTTTACCTTTAGTTATTACCATTTCTGATTGAAGCTTCTGAATTTCATCCCTCCTAATGGGTGAAAAAATGGAGGGAAGCTCATCTAGTGAATTCATGGAAAAACCGACAATGAAAACCACACATGGAACTCGAAACCAACAAATCCACAGTAAATAATAAACGAGTCCACCATGAAAGTCACTTTGAATATAGGTGAAACAGCAACTATATAGAGTTGAACTGGTACTTTATTAAAATAACAATGGGTTAAGCGCTTTCATCTAAAAATACCTTAGACTTCATCAGAACCCCGTCTGTTAACCAAACCTTGTTTAAATAGATTAACCCTCCAATCACGACTCATGTCATCAGTAACAATTAATAATTCATGAGATTTTCAAATATTCAAAATACAAGTAAATCCAAACAGTTATACTTCCAAGATACTAATGTGTAAAAATTATACTACAAATACAATTATAAAATCAAGTACTATGACCCTACTAACTGGTCATTACATAAAATGTATGATATACACAATACATAACTATACTTATTTAAAAACTGTAAATACATGTCAGAAAGTTACACTTTCCTATATTACTAATGCATCATGTTCTAGCTTGCAACACTGGTTTTATTGAAATATATTCATTAATACCAGAAGGTGTAGTGGCATTCAACAAAATCTGCCACCTAACCTCCTTTTCACCCAGAATTGCCTTAATATTGCCACCTCTACTTGATATATTAACTACTTCTAATAAGGCAAATTTAAATGCAGTGCAGCTTTTATTGTCCCTAATGTGCCTATATAAGGCATTATTTTCATCCTTTCTCCTAATTGCGTACAAATGGTCATAAATTCTATCTTTTAAATGTCTCCCTGTCTGTCCAACATAGATACTGGGACATGAGGTACACAATGCAAAATAAATAACATTTTTAGTTTGACAATTGCCATAGCTAAACTGTATAACAGTTTTACTAGTATTACCAACCTCAACTGTCATATCTTCTAATATTGCTCCACACTGATTGCAGTGTCCACATTTTTTGTACCATTCTTGCGTCCCTTTATGAATGAACCATTCTTTTCAAACCTCTTTTTTAAATTATTACCCACACTGTGTACAAATCTAGGCTCATTTCCAACTGGAGAAAACAACCTCTCATCACTCTTTAAAATGTTCCAATTGTTTCTAATGATCTTTTTAACCTGTTCAGTGCGACTGTTATAAGGTAAAATACAGGCCCTATTGTAATCTAAACCATCTTTATTAGTTATGGGAAAATCATCATTCCTATTATAAGCACCTAATAGTGGCTTATACTTTGTACCCCACTGACTACTAACATAACCAATAGCGTCATCAACCACATATGCTGGATATTCTCTTTCCCTGAGCATAGATCCAATAAAATTCAGCTCCTGCAGCATCTCCCGATAGTCTGATGTCATACGTGCCACACGTATACATTGTCCTTTAACTATATTATTTTTTAGCTTAAGGGGATGACAGCTATTGTATTCCAAATAGGAATTACTAAAAGTATTCTTCCTATATATCCTGGATTTAAATACACCTGTTGTAGTGGAAATATATGTATCTAAGAATGCTAGCCCTCAGTACTTATCTGGTAAGTGAATTTTAAATATGTAGTGGATGTATGAATATATTTCAATAAAACCAGTGTTGCAAGCTAGGACATGATGCATTAGTAATATAGGAAAGTTTAACTTTCCGATATGTATTTGCAGTTTTTAAATAAGTATAGTTATGTATTGTGTATATCATATATTTTATGTAATGACCAGTTAGTCGGGTCATAGTACTTGATTTTATAATTGTATTTGTAGTATAATTTTTACACATTAGTATCTTGGAAGAATGAGTGTTTGGATTTACTTGTATTTTGAATATTTGAAAATCTCATGAATTATTGATTGTTACTGACATGAGTGGTGATTGGTGGGTTAATCTATTTAAACAAGGTTTGGTTAACAGACTGGGTTCTGATGAAGTCTAAGGTATTTTTAGATGAAAGTGCTTAACCTATTGTTATTTTAATAAAGTACCAGTTCAACTGTATATAGTTGCTGTTTCACCTATATTCATAGTGACTTTCATGGTGGACTCATTTATTATTTACTGTGGATTTGCTGGTTTCGAGTTCCGTGTGTGGTTATCAGAGTAACTGCAAGGGCAGCGGTGAGTAGCAGTACCCAGGCTGACAGTGAGGCACTGCTGTCAGAGGATACCAGACTTACTTTGGAAGGGGAGCTGGGAAGGGTTACAAAGAGAGAGTTGAGACAGGCTCAGCTCTCAGACCCTACATAACAAGGATTGATGGAGGTAGCCAGGGAGGTGCCTGATTTTCAAGAAAAAGGGGAATCTGTATACCTGGACAAGGGTTACTGTATAGAGTGTGGACCACTGAGGGATGGCTGAAATATGAGGTAATACAGCAGTTGGTAGTGCCCAGAGCCTACCATCTGGCACTTATAGCTGTAGTCGATGACATTCCCTTTGCAGGTCATATGGGAATAAAGCATACCAAGAGACATATTATGTAGAACTTTTATTGGCCTGGGATTTCCAGGGATGTAACAGGGTACTGCAGGACCTGTGAGCAGTGACAAAAGGTAGGCAGGGCAGGAGACAAGGTCAGAGCTCCTTTGGTGCCTTTGCCTGTGATTGAGGAGCCATTTCAGAGGGTATCTATGGGTATTGTGGGGCCTCTGAGTACACCAATTTTCACATGAAAGAAATATATCCTAGTGGTAATAGATTATGCTACCAGGTACCCTGAGATGGTGGCCCTGTCCTCCATTGAGGCAGAAAAGGTGGCAAATGCTTTGTTAGAGATTTTCAGCAGGGTAGGTTTCCCAAAAGAAATATTGACTGACAAAGGTGCCAATTTCACATCAAACCTGCTGGCTTGTCTGTGGGAGTGCTGTGGAGTGAAGCACCTAAAGACCCCCCCCCCAAGCATCCCCAGACTAATGGCTGGTGAAGAGGTTAAACTGCACACTAAAGGACATGCTACTGGCATTTGCAGGCCAGTTTAACAGGGAGTGGGACAAATATTGTCCCCATCTTTTTGCTTACAGAGGTGTGCCCCAGGACTCCACACGTTTTTCAGCCTTTGAGTTGTTGTATGGGCATAGGGTGAGGAGACCTCTAGATGTGATTCGCTATGAGTGGGAGGGTGAGTGTGAATCCTACAAGGAGTCCATTATGGCATATGTCCTAAACCTCAGGATGAGGCTCAGGGAACTCATGGGCTTGGCCCAGAAGAACCTTTCAGGAGCTCAACAGCAGAAAAGGTCTGGTATGACAGGAATGCTCGAGATAGAGATTATGCTGTGGGGCAGCAGGTTATGTTTCTCATTCCTGACATGCAACAAGCTGCAGGCAGCTTGGGAGTGACCCTTCAAAGTGGTGAGGAAGATCAGTGATGTTAAGTACATGGTAGAACTTCTAGGCAGGGGCATAAACTGTACCATGTAAACATGATGAAACCTTACCACGATAGGGAGGCCCTGGTGCTGAGTATATGCAGTGAATGGCAGGAGGAGTCCAAGGGGGATCTGGTGGCTGATCATCTCAGTGAGGCTCAGTTTGACACCTCAGTGGAAGGGGTAGTAATGTTCCAGAAGCTCTTCCCTACCCAGGTTCAATAAATTTGAGGAGTGTTACAGGAGTTTGGGGTTGTTCACTGGGAAACCAGGGTGTACCCATCTGATGCAACACCATGTGGATACAGGACCTCTAAGGCCTATAAAGCAGGCCCCTTATAGGATGCCTGAGAGAGTCAAACAGACTCTGAGGGAGGAGATACAAGAAATGTTGCAACTGGAGGTAATCCAGGTATCCAGCAGTCCCTGGGCCTCCCCAGTGGTGCTGCTGCCAAAGAAGGATGGCAGCACTAGGTTCAGTATGGACTGCAGTAAACTAGTCGCACAGTGTCAGATGCTTACCCTATGCCTAGGACAGATGAAGCCCTAGAACAGCTGAGTGGGGCTAAGTATCTTACTACTATTGATCTTAGCAAGGGTTACTGACAGGTGCCCTTGACTCCCAATGCTAGAGAGATGTCTGCCTTTTTGAGTCCTTTTGGCTTGTATGAGTTCATGAAGATGCCCTTTGGGATGAAAAATGCCCCACGACTTTCCAGAGGCTGGTAGATTGTATCCTAGCAGGAGAGTTTGCCCTTGCTTACCGGGATGATATTGCCATCTACAGCCATTCCTGGCAAGAGCAACTTCAGCATGTCAAGGAGGTGCTGGGCAGACTACAGAGGGCAGGGTTGATCATTATGGCCAGTAAGGGTCAGGTGGGTATGGCAGAGGTCTTCTATCTGGGATATAGAGTGGGGAGTGGTAAGGTCAGGCCAGAATCTGCCACAGTGGAAGCCATTCAGGCATGGCCTGCCCCTGTTACCAAAAAGCAGGTGAGGGCATTCTTAGGGAGAGCAGAGTACTACAGAAAGTTTGTCCCCAGTTATAGTACCATAGCTGCTCCCTTCACAGACCTGGCAAGGAAAAACAGGCCAGATAAGGTAGTTTGGACCCCAGCATGTGAACAGGCATTCCAGAAGTTTAACGAAGCTTTGCGAGGGCCCCCTGTGTTAGCCTGTCCAGATTGCAGCAAAGAATTTGTTGTGCAGGTGGACGCTTTGAACCATGAGGTGGGGGCTGTACTTAGGCAGATTTCTTCATATGAAGAAGTGCACCCATTGGTATATCTCAGCCATAGGCTCCAACCCAGAGAGGAATGCTATGCAGCTGTAGAAAAGGAATGTCTAGCCATAGTATGGGCACTGCAGAAACTTCGGCCTTATCTGTATGGAAGGAAATTCATTATAGTTACAGACTACAATCCCTTAACAGGGCTACATCAAGCCAGCCAGCAAAATGCTAAGCTACTAAGGTTGAGCCTGGGGTTGCAGGCATATAATATGACAGTACAAACTGCCATTTGTATTGATATTAATGTTGCACAGCAAGATTGGACACCCTTTGTTAGGGGCCTTAAAGTAGTTGATAAGGAGGTGGCTGGTGGCAGAGATAAACTATCTTATAGTCTGGGCAAGAGGGGGCATAGCTAGTAAGCCTGTGCCAGACTTTTCCAGGTGTGTGTGTGTGTGTGTGTGTCTGTGTGTATAAATGAAACCTCAGAGAGAGTGTGTGTGTGTGTGTGTGTGTGTGTGTGTCTGTGTGTATAAATGAAACCTCAGAGAGAGTGTATGTGTGTATAAATGAAACCTCAGAGTGTGTGTGTGTGTGTGTGTGTGTGTGTGTGTGTGTGTGTGTGTGTGTGTGTGTGAGCTACTTGGGCAGGGACACGAAGCACTGGTTGGACGGAGTGGGTGCTGAAGGTCTTGGCTTGACCACTCAGCTGAGATCTCAACTCTGTCGCTGTGCCAGTGGGGAGTCTTATTGGGGATCTGGAGAAAGAGGGAGAAACCAGCCCCGGACTGACTATGGTCTCAGTGTGCTGTTATGGGAAATTCAACTTGATACAGAGAGCTGCATTTGGAAATACTGTGTGTGTACTTTTCATCCTCCCAGTGTACATCCCCCATTATTGCCAGTAGTGAGGATTGAGGCTGCTTGATTACTGGTCCAGTGGGGGGTCATCACAGAAGTACCTGTCTTTCTCATTCTGCTATCAAATCTCCTGCCCCTCTGTAGGACCTTTTATATGCTGGAGAAACTGATTGTACCTTCCTTTAAACGAGTCTCATTAACATTCTGAAATAACAAATTTTAATTCTGCCGATGTGGCACCCCAAACCCATGTAAAATGGGGAAAAAAAGATTGATGATGATTTGAAAAGCCTTATTCTTAATATCTATTACTTCAGCAGGAAGGGTGTCAAAATTACAGGCATTGGGTGCTTGTTCCACCACAGGAGCATGGCTTCTTTGAAAAACTCCTTTATGCCTAAATTGGCATTGGAGTGCAATATAAACCCCTGTTATCAAACTCTCTGCATTATTTCTAAATTGCAAATAAAGGGCCATTTTTACTGCATTGCTTCGATGTCCACAAAGAGGTTAGATTTTATTTGGACAAGATCAGGTTTGTACAGAAAAATTCACAGTTCATATCCTTCTCTCCTAAGAACTTTGGACAGAAAGTTTCTAAAGTTGCAGTTTCCATCTAGTTCTCTCTCTGCTGTATTTTCTGTTAACAAAATCACGAGAACCCCCTTCCTCAGATTACTAGTGCCCATACAATGAGATTTCTGATTATCTTACACGCTCTGTTTGGAAGCAATTTTATGGATCACATTTGCGCAACAGTTACTTTGGTATAGCTGGACAGTTTTGCAAGACATTATTAGTTGGATATTGTTTGCAGGTACAGAGCAGCATTTACAACTGTCTTTGTTCTGGGTATCTTATGACAAGCCATCAAAGGAGTTTACCGTGGGAGTCTTTCATAGAAGTAAAGGAGTTAACAGCTCCCGATGTCCGATATACAAGTTGTATATAATGATCTGTGTAAGTATTTGCAACTCATTTGCTGACCCACCATCTTTCACTGGCAATGAGATCCTTTGAGTTTGAGGCCTGTACTTTTTCCTTTTGTTATGTTTGCTGTTTCATTCTTCTTGGTATAGGCTATGACTTCGGCCTTGAGGTTAATGAGTAACAGAGAGACTCTACAGAAGCCTGGAAAGGTTTTACCAATATGATTAACATTACTAACATTTTATATCAGAATTATGTATACATCTGTCCTGTCTCCTAGTATTTGATTTTTTTTTCCATTTGGCTTTATGAACATTTCAGTTATCTGACATTATATTCTTATGTTAGTGTATTACATTTCCATAGGCCAGTCACGGTGGTGCAGTGGTTAGTGTTGTCACCTCACAGCAAGAGGTTTTCTGGTTAGATTCTCTGCTGGGGTGTCTTCTGTGTGAAGTCTGCATGTCCTCCCTATGGTCGCTTGGGTTTCCTCCGGGTGCTCCAGTTTCCTCCCACATCCCAAAGACATACTATAGGTGGATTGGACACTCTAAATTGGCCCTAGGCATGAGTGTGTGCGTGTTTGTGCCTTCCGTGGAAGGTTGGGTGCTGGGCTGGCAACTCGACACTGTAAAACTCCACTGCCAATTATGAGCGGACAGGTGATCCACTGTGGTGACCCCTAACCAGGAAAAGCCGAAAGAAGAAGTTAGTGTATTGCATTTCATTTAGGGCAGAAGTATTTATTAAACTGTAACATTGCAGTAAAGCTTGTTTTTCCTCTTCCCTTTCAAGCATGAAATGTTTGGAAATGTTCAGTGGCTTGCTTTCCATGACGTAGGTGAGACAACTGGCATGCATCTCTCCATTGTCCGTCATTCTTTACTGCAGTCCTGAATCTTAAGTTAATTGCTTCCATTGTAGGTTTATGAAGTAGTTTAATTCCATTGTCAGCAGGCTTTGGCTTCCCACTAGAGCAGATTCATGTTACTTTAAAAACACTTCTGCTGACCGTGATATTGACAGTGTGCCCGGTGTAAGGTGGCCCATGACATGACAGGTAAACTTCATACTTGTTTTATGATATCAAGCGCAAATGGGTTTTGGATAAAGTTATATTCATATTGTGAGCCAATACCCTGCACAACTTAATACAGCAGAAGCATTGACTTCTTCTGTTAGAATAGCAGTTACTTCCCTCTTCTCTGCTGAATATCTTTAACAGCCACACCCATGCATGTTAGGATCCAGAAATCTGTTGGTGTGCCTCTGACAAATTTCATTTATATTTAATTTCATTCTCTGTTAAAGAATATAAGTAGTTGTATTATATGCTGAAACTTTAGGAGCCCTTCTGTACGTAAATGTATTGCCCTGTTTCTTTAAAGGACTTAAAACTGAGCAATACCAGGCACTAGACACTATTTTGCCAAGACTAATCCCTGACTCCATTTGATTTTTATTCTGAATACATAATTACCTATCCCACTTTTCTTTTTAGTGTCCAAAGGCTGAGTTTGATCTCCTATACTCCCTGCTTGCCTGTTGCATAGTAGTCTTTTTTCTTAAATATCTGTTAGATTATTCTGTTTTGGTATCAAAGGTATCAAAGGTCACTAAGACAATGTCTGAGTGGAAAGTGTTGCATTCTGCCTGCCAAGGTCTGGCTAAAGCATTTGATAGAGTTCTCCACATAGGCATTGTCAACAAAGTTGCCCAACTAGGCAGAAACCTCTTTATAACACTCTGGCTCATTAACAGGACCCAAGAGGTTAGAGTCGGTCTGGGCACCTCCACTGTGAGGCTCAACTTGTAAGTAAGGGCAAGGCATCTAAGTCCAGAGAGGTAGTTGCACCACTTTAATCAGCTCTCATCAGACCCACCTTAGCGTATAATGCCTCCTCTGATATGTACCTGACCAGACACATGCAGCAACTGAATTTCCACAAAGGTTCCTTACAAAAAGGATACAGGGAGTAAGCACAATGTCTTGCACTGATCACCTCAAAGCCCTGAATCTCTACTTGGTATCATACAGACTGCTAAGAGGTGATCTTTGCCTGGTGTACAAGGCATCCCCTGACTATTTTGATGAATCGTTTGCACATCTGCAAAGCAAATGGCATCAGAACTACTAGATCAGAAGACCTACATTTTGCTCGTGACATGAATACGACGTGCTTCCCATCCTTGTGAAACAGAGTTCCTTCCTAGCCCTGTATAAGTGCAGCTTAGACCAATGCAAGGGTAATCAGAAATTCACCCTCGTTCTGATGCCTGTTTTTTAGATGGGCAAACACAAGTCAGTAAATCACCCCCTATATAAATCAAATTTGTTGGTCATATTTGGTTTGGATAGCTAGGCTTATAAGGGCCTAGTGTACACCTATGAGGCTATAATCTTCTGCATTTTTTTTATTTTTGGATTGAATCTCTAGTATCTATCCTGTTTTGAGTTTTGTAGCAGTGATTTAATCTGTTAAATATCCTTGCATGTGCTTAGATTTTATTTCTTTAACCATTACCAGCTGCAAATGTAAGTCGTACATTGCTTTATAAATATTTTAAAATGACAAAGAATCTTTCTGAAGGAGGCAACCTCTTCTGTTCAGTATTATTTTTTGTTTCCAGTTAAAAACAGACATATAAGAAGTTGTGGATAAAACTGTTAAGTTGATGCCATTGACTGTAACCGAAATATTATGCATGCTTTCTCATATATTTTACTAACAAATCAGACACAGAATTAATCCAACATGTCTTCTTGTTTGCCTTTTACCACAGCACTTTTAAATAATTTACAATTTATTTGAATCACTGTATGTGTGTTTGTGTAATGATTGATATCTTTTTATTATAAGTGCTTCGTAGGATATTACACCTCAAAATACTTAATATATTCAGAGATACCCTTGCTTACTTTGAATTGCTAAAGCTTTTTTGATGAATAGGCACCATTATCAATGTTAATAGAATACTAGTAGGATTTATGCCACTCTTGGGTTATCCTCATGCTGTCAAGGGCAGGCATTATGCTTAATAACTTGGAATGGTGTACAGCAGGAATTACACGGGTAAATGACTCGATTAATCAAGATTCAGTGCACTTTTGTCATCTGAAGCTGCCTGGGATTATTGTGGCGTGTGCAGAGTCTCCATCACTCTTTTTATTTGCAAGTAAAGTAAATAGTGCAATTCTGCCTAAAGAACATGGAACCATAAACTGTAATGAATTTTGCTAAGTTATAAGGTTTCTAAACTGTCAAATCAGGCATGAATTCCAGAGCCCTTGCTTTTATGGGAGTGTAAACTGGCTGCTGACAGAATTATTACAACACTTCTTTTTTGTAGCAAAAAATTAATTATAACTACAGCCAGCCATGCTCCTATCTCATACTGGTCTATCACCCTACCCTAGTGGTTATAGTTTTTATGCACGCGTGAATGGACGTGCCTTCGTTGAAGGTTGTGCGTCAGGGCTGGTAACTCAGCACATAAAAATCCACTACCAAACATTAGCGGACCGGAGTTCCGCTGTGGCGACCCCTAACCAGGATAAGCCGAAAGATACAACAACATCAAGCAATATACTTGCACTAATCACATTATGTTACACAGGTAAGGTATACACGTTCACAGGCTCTTAAGTTCACAGCAAATTACCAGTGTTCAGGTGTATTGCTTAGCATGGAACACAAATTCCATGTCTGTATAACTCATATCTGTTATTCCCAGCCTAGTTATCTGGCTTTGTTTTAAAATCCCATTAAAATAACTTTGTATGGAAAGGCAATTTATTCTACAAAATTGATAAAATATTTGTCAAGAAAGTGTCTCCTTCTACACTGGGTAGAACGGCTAGTAAGTAGTATTTTGCTGTTTTTATTAATCTCAAGCCCCAGTAGTGTGTACAAAGCTTTCTAAGTTAAATATATTTTGCCATGACTGTGCCTGTTGCTGAGATTAAAAAGATTAAGACTTTTTAGCCCTTTTATAGTAATCCTGATTGGTACATATAGGTACAGGACTTGTAAACTTCCTTTGAACATACCATACTGTTTTTATATCTGTTTTAGTATAATTGCAAGAAAGAAGAATGTCTTTCTAAAAATAGATGAAGCAATTAATAGAGACTTGTGCCTTTTGGGTCTCTGCTGGTGCAAATGGCCTGGAAAAGAAGGCCAAGTTGCCAAAGTCCTTGACACTTGATCATCAGATCAGTCTCTATAGTGTTTAGTGTTTGTTTTAATTTAGTCTGGTTAAAATCTTTGCTATAAGTGAAAGCCATAAAACAACCAGTCTTGAGTAGACATGCAGGACAAGAAGTTCCTATGCATCACTGGTAACTCTTTTAACAGTCGAGTAATGGAGTGTAGTCACATAATGTTTGTTTAAAACATCCTTATAGTCAGAAACCAAATAATTTTTTTAATCAAATCTTGATCTTTTATGCAGTGTTAAGTGCTTTACTCTTAATATTATTTTAAAACTTGTTCTACCTTAAAATGGCCGAATGGGAGTTGTCATGCATATTTTTGTTTTCAGCTAAAGGATCTTCCATGGTACCACAAAATGATTTTTTTTTCATTCTTTATGCTTTTACCAGTTTGGACTGCCCACTTATAATGACAGCATTCAAAACTGATCCTAGGATGTCTGCTGATCACTTGGTTAAACTCTACTTTTGTACAAAAAAGCAGAATTTGAATGTATATGGTTCTGTTTACTTTTGTAATCAGCTCTGAGGTCACTGCACCTCAGCAAAAGGGTAATTTCCCTGCTATGACCAGTATATGACTTCATAACAGTTCATCACATAATTCTCTGAATCTGTAAAGAGAGTATTTGCACTCCCCCAACCCCTGTAATCTGCCATTGACTTACTTTGAATGTATATTCTTTACAATCTTAAAGCAGACTTTTGGGTTTCGGGTACAGAAAGTGTCCATTTGAGTTGGATTTATAAGAGAGTAGAGTAAACTTTTCTTAAGCTGAAGCATTGTCTCCTAACCTATTCACTGTCCTTATTCCATAGCTGTTCCGAGGCTTTTGAATCTTAATGACCGTACATTGCCTGGTCAGTGCTCTCCTCAGACTGCACCTCTTTTCTCCAGGAGGCCCTTCTAATCAATCCCATAGTAAATTTATAGATACCTATCTATGCATAGAGATTAACTGGGTTCTAGCCTGTTCCTCCACCATGTTTTACTTATTTGTTTGTGAATATGTAAGTCCCTGGTTCTAATGATGGTGGAGCCATTGGCCTTTCAGAAGTACCGGAGGTCCACAACAACTGGATGTCTAATGGCTTGGTAAAGGGGACAAGATCTCCCTTCAAGAGTTTATAGGACACTAAATAAAATGACAGATTTAATCTTGTCATGAAAATCTCAGGGACGTTAGGCCTGTGATGTTTTTGGTTCAGAACTTTTGGGGTCTTTCTAATTGTTTGATATGTTTACTGAAATACACACTGAAGGAGGAATTACACCTGATAATTGGTCTGATCAATGCTGAGTATAAGGGGAGTGATTACCTCTTTAGACTTTTGACTGTATTCATTTGGCAATTAGCTGTGCTAAATGAAATGGATTTTCTGACAACCATTGTCAAATGATGCTCAAAAGAGAGGGAATTGTCAATTAAGTTCCTAGGTCTTTGACTCTTTTTGTTTTGTGGTACTGTGTTGTCTTTATAGTATTTGTGGGGGGGAATTGTCCACCAAAAGTGATGATACCAAAAGGGTCATCACTTTTATTAGCTAGGGCTATCAACTTTTTTCTGCTTTTTAGCCTAAGGTACCCCTTCAGTTGTGACAGCAGATATGACTTGTTTTTCAAGAGCAGTTGATTTCTGTTGTATTTCATGTAGCAAGAATTTGACTAATCTTGATTTTCCAAATTATTCGTGTACCTGCTTTGTGTTGTGAAAGCTTATTGGTGTCATTATGATGTGTACTTTGTAAACCTGCATCTCCTGATTTATGGATTGTAACATTTGCCTCTTTTCTCACAATTTGATTGAAAATGATCCTTTAAGATCAGCTCATTTACGTAGTTGTCAGAAGAGAAATTGTATATGTATATATTTTGAAAACGTGTGAATTTTTTGTGGTGGTTTCATATTTTCCTTTAACAACTTCAGAGAAAAAAATGTCAGTATCCCATACCTGTCTGTGAAAAGTGTGTCTGCCTGTATGGGATTCACTTAAATTTTGCAAAAGTCCAGCCATACCGGTATATGCACTAAAAAACACACTTGTAAGGCCCTGGATAAAAGAGACCAAATATATATATATATATATATATATATATATATATATATATATATATATATATATAGGAACACTTGATAATCCTGAAATTCTGAAATACCGAATTTCAGAATCCCGGGATTATAAAGCCGTAAGCTCAAAAGTTCGAAACCCCAGAAGCACGAATTTCAAAATCCCGAAGTACAGAGATTTTGAAGTAGCACTTCTGGTGTTGCGCTGTGTGAAGGGATAGCTGGAAGTTCAGATAAGTATTTATGTTTAAGGGTTTTGGTTAGGGGCTTTAGTGTGTGTCAGTGTGTTTGGTTACAGTGATCTGTGTGTGCAAAGTGAATACAGCTTGTATGGTGGTGTTTTTCTGTGTTTGTTTGTGTAGTGCGACCGTGGAGTTAGTATATTTAAGTAGGGGGTGGGGGCTTTGCCCCCCCCACATGGGTGGTGCAGGGGGGCTTGCCCTCCTGCTTGTATGTAGTGTAGGTTTGAGTGTTTGTGTGTTGGGGGAAGCTGTGTGTGTGTGTGTGTGTGGGGGGTGTATGGTTAGTGTAGTGTTCGCGATTTAAAATTCATGCTTCTGGGGTTTCAGGATTGTCAGGTTTTGGCTTTATAATCTCGAAATACTGAAATTTGATATTTCAGGATTTCAGGATTATAAAGTGAAAATATATATATATATATATATATATATATATATATATATATATATAAATATATATATATATATATATATATATATATATATATATACACACACACACACATACATACATACATGTACATGTTTCTGTTTACTAGAAATGCATTTTGTACACTGGATTTGTTAACCTATTCAGGTTTAAAGGACAGTTGGAAGTCTACTAAATTGCCTGTAGGTTGTATGTTTTGTGTGTTTTGCATCCGCTGATAGGTTGGCAGCCCCATGAAGAGTTTTCTTGCTGTGCACCCATTGCATGCCAGGTAGGCTCTGGCTTTCCTGTGACCATGAACTGGATTACCGAATTCCTTCAAATGTAGTTCTGGGAATTTGAACTGTAACTTCCCAGGGGGCGGATCTAAAGCTTTTTGATAGATTCTAATTATGTCCTCACATTTCAAACAAATGCTCATATATCTGGAGCCATATGGTTTACTGAAGAAGTATAAATGTCAAACTCTTCAGGATACTGTTTTTATAGCTGTAGTGTTCTTAGGTTCTAGAACGTAAACTGGATTTTATAAGTAACAGTAAACACTGTAACTTTTAAATTTGTAGTATTTTATATACCCCTGTGTAACTCAGAAATCATTCAAGTTACACACATACTTTCAGCAGCATTTTCTTCATTCAGTTGAGAGCTTTCATATGAGGATAAGTAGTTCTGTCTGTGCTGCTTGCTTGTCAAGATATTTAGAAAAAACATTACATTTATGATAATATAAATAACTATTTGTCAGAAAAATATGTATTAATGTGTGTGCTTAATGCTAATTAGAAACTAAATGAGTTAACACGTTTTTCATTCTATTTTATATGCACTATTTTATATACAGCTTAGTTTTATATGAGACTAAAAGATGCTTTTGAAACTGCAGTGTGCTTTCTGAAACTTGCAAGATGCCCTCTGACCTAGTAACTGCTAGCACAGCAAAATTCATGTTTATGCCTTTTGGAAATGTACTTGAGAAGCAGGTGATTATCTGGTAGGTCAGCAAGCAATGAATGAACAATGCCATATTCTATAATGTAATGATTTTGAACAATTAGCTCTGTTTGAAGTATGAGAACACGCACAGCTGCAGAAGGAAGAGATAAAACAGACAAAGGACTGTTGGAGAAATGAACTGCAATCTATACTTGCTTTGTGCTCAAATTAGCCATAGTACCTTGAATGGTAACATTGCATATATCTAACCGGTGGTAGCCAAAGCCACGCTGTTTTTCTTAGGAAGTCTCTCACAAAAATTGATAGTACAAGCAGAATTTTACAAAAACAATCACTACGAAATGATGATGTTAAAACTTGTGATTTACTACGTCAGCTTGGTAGGCAATGTCTTATTAGAAAATGTATAAAAATGCTTGCATTTCCTGATTCTAGTCAGACAAACTCTGTATTAGCACGTTTTTGTCTCCTTGCTGCAAGATTAAAGTGCCTTAACCTGAACCTACCATGTATTGATCATTTTTAAAGTATATTTCTCCTTTGACAGATTGGTCCTTCGAGCCGCATCTTATATCTTTCACTCTAGCTCAGGTCAGAATGGGCCCGGTGGCATGAAGCCGTACGGGGAAGAAGCCACATCGGTTCTTCTGCTTTGAAAGACCTCCGACTGAATTGTCGTTCAAAAGAGGCCAGCCACTGTTTCTGATCTGTGATTGGAGGACAAGTCAACGTTCCGGTGGGATTAAGACACGGAGGCTCAGGTAAGGAGGAATTTACCTTTTTCTGTTTTAGATCAGAGACTTGTTACAGTATTTTTGTTTTTGTCAGGGAGATTTGCATGTGCAGATCAGGGACAAAAAAGATTGCTGTCTTGTCATAGATCAGGGAAACAGAATAGGTAGGCAGTTATTCTAGAGAAACTGTGAAAAAAGTGTAAGTCGTGGTACCACGTGATAAAAAGGGTTACATAATTTCTATCTTAGCTAAGGCAACATGGGAAATCAGTGCACAAAAAGTTCCCGAGACCCGCCCTTAACCGAAGACGCGAAATATATGCAATTGCAGCGTGCTGATAATGTTAGTATTATACAAAATAGGTTAATAAATACAAATTTGATGGTAATTTAGATAAACCTTCACTTATTAAACTTGTTAGACAACTTAAAACAGACGTGAAAGGTCAGCTGAAAAAGCAACGACAATTAGGAGTCCCTCAGGCACACAGGTGGCTTGAGGAAGCAAACCACAGGGAACAAAAGATTAAAAATTCAAAAGCAATGTTTTTAGATAAAGAAGACAATAACTTGGTAGTGGCAACAGCCCCTCTGCCCCCCCCGCTTCCCTTACCAGAATATGAAGCAAGTGGACAAGCTGATCCACCTCCGCTATACCCAGCTGTTCCTGCAAAACCAAAGCCATTTGTCAGAGATCCTATCGAGACCAGGTCTCGAGCACACAACTTAAGAGGGGATATTGAATTGTATGAAATAAATAAAAATTCACAAGCTATGAGTGAAGAAGAGATATGTCCACTCATAGAAGTACCAAATCCACAGGCAGGACAGGACCCAACTCTTCTAGTATATAGACCGTGGACACCGGAAGATATCCAGAAAGCCACAGAGGGAATTCCCCATCCAAAAGTTAATTTTAGAAAATTCTTAGAAGACTTACAGGGCATGAGGTTAAGTTACCATTTGAATGGAGAGGAAGTAGAGAAAGTAGTCAGACAAATCGTAGATCCAGATTGGCACATGATCAGTGGCAACTGGAATCCCCGTGACGCAGAGCTTAGACCACTCCCACATAGTAACGCAGAACTGGACAACAGAGTGAAAGGTCTGACAGACCGAATCTCTGAGAAATGGAAGCCTACGGCTGATTGGACTTGCATTAATCAATGCATACAACAAGAAGGTGAAACTGTTGATAGATAGTATGCCAGATTATTAGAATGTTTTAATAATCATTGTGGAATGCAGGTACCTGAAGAGATTCCCCATATGAGCAGCAGCTAAAGAATGCATTTTTGAAAGGCAGTATTGCACCCATTAGCAGCTTTATTACAAAGCACATGGTAGATCATCGTACAAGTAGATTATAGTCATTACTTGAATATGCAAGACATGCCGAAAGGCATTTTAATAGCAAAAAGAAAAAGAAAACTCAAGTATTTGCAGTAGAAGATGGATCAGAAGTCTTTGTAGTACAAACTGGGAAGAAGGGTAAGAAAAATGCCCAGGGAAACAAACAATCTGATAAACGATCAGAGGACTTTGAAGAGAGAAAGAAAAGGGGTGAATGATTTAAATGCAGGAAAAAGGGACATTTAGCAAGGGATTGCAGGCAAAATAAAAAGGTAACCACAGAAGACCAGGAGGGTGAGGACTGACTATATGATAGTCCAGAATCACTGGAAAGGAATAAACAAGAAAAGACAAATGCAAATGTGATAGAAGGGGTTAGAGGACATGATAGAAGAGGTAGAGAATGTGCATGAAATCACAGATAATGAAGAAAATGAAATTTTGGACTTAGCATTATTGAGCCTAGAGCTCTACTTAGCAGACACAAAACCGGAAGTTACACTTCTGGTAGAGGGGAGGGAAGTTAAATTCCTGTGTGACTCAGGGGCTTCACGGACCCTGATACATCCTTCCAAACTACCAGAAAATTCAGAATCACTTGACTACATATTAGTGAAAGCAACTAATGGACAGCTGTATCGGGAGCCACTCTCCCACAACATAGCGATAACTGACCCAGTTTCAGGGATGACCCAGAAAAGCAAAATTGTTGTTTCTGCAAAATGCCCAGTGAATCTCTTGGGCAGAGATCTAATGCAGATATTTGGCATAGCTGTAGTTCCAACTATGCAGGGTATGGAAGCACAGCAACAGATGGATACTTTTGTAGTGTGACCGGAGGGTGAAACATTTTATTGGTACAACCAGGACTTAGTTACGACTGGTCCAGGGGCAGTAACCGAAGAACTGATGAATGTAGCCATCAGTAAATCCCCCTCCCACTGATAAACAGCATTTGTTGCATTGCACTCTATATTACTGTAGCAAACCAGGACCTGATAAGAATACGAGCAAAAACTGTTTAGAAACCATGCTAACAGATTAGTATTATGAAATTTGTACTGGGACACAGAAGGAAACAGTGTAGTGAGCTGTTCATTGCCCCAGGAATTCTTAGCACTTTACAAATCTAATTGATTACCACATGTGAGTTTGACTAAAGATAAAAATGTGAAGTGGACAGACCTAGGAGAAAAAGTCACAAAGTGGGAAAAGCAGACAGAGTTAGAACTTTCCGAACAGGGAGTACAAAAGCAGAAACTAAATTGGATAAAGCAGACACACCCAGCTGTACACTCACAGGCAAGTGAGGACAGCTGAGTAGCACTCTTACTAGAGGAAGAGGAAAAAGCCTTACGAGACATACCAGAGACTCTCTGGTCAACAGGGAAATCAGATGTAGGACTTATTCATATAGCAGGACCAGTTACTATCACACCAAAATCAGCATTTAGACCTCAAAAGAGACAGTATCCCTTGAGAAAGGATGCAGAAATAGGAATCAAACATATAATAGCAGCCTTACTTAAGGAAGGAGTCTTGATAGAATCTCCCAATTCACCATGTAATACACCCTTATTTCCTGTTAGGAAAGCAAACGGAGAATGGCGTATGGTCCAAGGTTTACAAGCTGTAAATGACACAGTTATACCCAGGGCACCTACAGTGCCAGATTCACACACTTTATTGAATGATTTGAAACCTCAACAAAAGTATTTTTCTGTAGTAGATATTAGCAATGCATTTTTCTCAATACTGATACACAGTGACAGCCAACATTGGTTTGCATTTACATTTCAGGGGAAAAGGTATACATATGCGCGACTACCACAGGGATATTGTGAAAGTCCAACAATATTCGCACAGGAAATGGCAAGTAACCTGGCGGGATTTATCCCACTGAAAGGCAGTCAGATTTTACTTTATGTAGACGACATTCTGCTGGCAGCCCCCACCCAGCAAGAATGCAGAGAGGATACCATAGCATTACTACAATTTTTAGCTACTCAGGGACACAAGGTAAACCAGAACAAACTGCAACTTTGGAAAAAACAGGTAAAATACCTGGGATATGTAATATCCAAAGAAGGCAGAATATTAGATGAAGACAGAAAAATAGCAATATTACAAGCACCTAAACCAACTACCAAGAAGGAAATGATGTCCTTCCTGGGTACTACTAACTTTTGTTGGAGTTGGATTCCAAACTATGCCTTGGAATTTGCTCCACTGACCAACTTGACATTCAAAAAGCCTATGGCAGCACAAGATTTATTACAGTGGACACCAGAAGCAGAATCAGCTTTCTGCAAATTGAAACAACTGATAGCTTCTTCATTAGTTTTAGGATTACCAAACTATCATAAACTATTTTTCCAAACTGTATATTGTAAGCAAGGTTATATGACATCAGTGTTAACACAACAGCATGGGGACAAACAATGCCCCATAGCTTACTATTCATCACAGCTAGACCCAGTGGTGCGATCCCTGCCCCACTGTGTACAAGCAGTAGTCGCAGCTGCAATGGCAGTGCAGACTTCAGCCTCAGTAGTGTTGTTCCACCATCTCACATTGAGTGCCTCATGCAGTCGCGATTATTTTACTGCAAGAAAAAGTAGCATATCTTTCTCCTGCTAGACATCTTTCCTGTATGACTATACTGTTGAGCCAACCTCATATGACAATTGAATGATGCACAACTTTGAATCTGTCAACCTTGCTCCCAACCCCTGCAGATGACAAACCACACTGCTATCTGCAGGAGATTGAGCAAAAGACACTACCTAGAAAAGATCTTACAGATGTTCCCTTGGATGATGCCGAGATGACATACTATGTGGACGGCTCGTGCAGGAGCGGTCCTACAGGACAGAATCTAGTGGGGTATGCAGTAGTTTCTGATACTGAGATTTTAGAAGCAAAGTCTTTACCACACAACTTATCTGCACAAGCAGCAGAATTGATTGCTTTAACAAGGGCATGTACCTTGTCAAAAGGTAAACTAGTGTATATTTTTACTGATAGCCAGTATGCTTTTTCTACTGTACATGTTTTTGCGCAGCAGTGGAAAAATAGAGGAATGATAACATCTACTGGTAAACCAATTAACCATGTGCAATTTATTTTAGATTTGTTAGACTCTATTCAGTTACCTCAGAAAGTAGCTATTTACAAGTGCGTAGCTCATACCAAGCAACAGGATAGAATTTCAAAAGGTAATGCGAGGGCTGATACAGCTGCAAAACAAGCAGCTTCAGCTTCAGAAGTATTTCTTTTGAGTGAGGACTTACAACCATCTGAAATTTTAGACTTAGAAATGTTAAAAACAATGCAGACACTTACTACAAATGTAGAAAAATGAAAGTGGATAAAACAAGGAGCAATCCTTGAGAAGGGACTGTACATCTCCAAAGAGAGGAAAACGATTTTGCCATCTAAATTGTTTAGATATGCAGCTTTGTTAAGCCATGGGCAGTGCCATGTCTCAACAGGGGGGATGGTACAGTTAGTGAATCGAGTGTTTACGATGTATGGATTTACAAACTACGCAAAAAATTTTTGTGCAGCATGCCATGTTTGTAACAAGCATCATGCACAAGGGGCATTAAAACCTAAGCAAGGGAGTTTCCCTACACCACTGTATCCGTTCCATTCTGTCTGTATGGATTTCATAGAGCTGAACAAATGCGTAAATAAGAAGTACTGCCTTGTCATTATAGATATGTTTTCCAAATGGGTGGAAGCTTTTCCAACTAAAAATCCAGATGCAGCTACTGTTGCAAAAGTCCTCGTTAAAGAAATTATTCCTAGATTTGGCATACCAGAAAAGATTTATAGTGACAATGGCACACACTTTGTAAATCAAACTATACAACAACTAAGCTGTGATTTCGGGATTTCTCTGAAAAATCATTGCTCATACCACCCCCAATCTGTAGGATTAGTAGAGAGGCACAATGGGGTTTTGAAAAACAAACTTAGGAAATTGATTAGTGAGACACAAAAGAACTGGGTGCACTGCCTACCTCCGGCACTGTTGAGCATGAGAACTGTTCCAAATGTAAAAGGGTTAACTCCTTTTGAAATTCTGTTTGGGAGGGCATATTATACACCTCAGTGGAAACCTCTCATGCCTGCAGAGCAGGAAGCTGACAGTTCACTTGCAGAGTACATGAGGCGATTTTTGAATAACAAACTTTTGCAGTTAAATTCTGTTTCAGATAAAGAACAAACCAGACCATCAGAAGCAACAATAGCCCCAGGCACGTGGGTCTGGGTGAAGGTTGTGAAGAAAAAGAACTGGAGTTCTCTGAAGTGGGAAGGACCATACCAGGTACTACTGTCGACACCCACTGCCGTCAAGATCGCAGAGCGAGCGTCCTGGATTCATCTGACACACTGTAAACTGGTTAAGAACTTTGAACTGGATAAAAACCTTGTTACTGTTGTACAACGAGAACAAAATGACCAGGTATAGAGTAAACAGAAATGCAGAACAACCTCAGGAAATTTGCATGATTATTCTGATAGCTATACTAATAACATTGATCTTTTTGCTGTGGCCTTTCCTTTTCCCAGCCACAAGAGTTGAACTGAACAAACATGATGCATTACTCATAGACTGGCATCCAAACTTTAACACTTACCAAGCAATTAAATATGTGTATGTTGAGACTTTTAATGTTTCGAACTGCTGGATTTGCACAGCTATACCAACAGCATACAGGGGATTATTAATGACTGCTGTCCCCCTAGGGGTCAATGAGACCTGGGAAAACTTGATTTTTGATACTACACCTGTAAAATCACAAGACAAAATAGCATTGTACCTACCTGTTACACAAAAAGGGATTGTATGTTTTTACAAGAATGACACTATTCAGGTGGGTTGGAGCAATTGCAATGTGACTGTTTCTTATAAATGTTATATTAAAGCCAGTAAGACTAAAACTATTTGTGATACAAACTATGATGCATATTTTGCGAAGATGCATAGAAATGTTGACGAGATACAACATAATCCTGTTCTTTTAAAGCAGCTTTCTATTATTGATAAGAAAATGTTTCATGCAGGGCAAACTTATATCAATACTAAAGTAGAGAATTGTTATTTTGTTTGTGGGAAAAAAGCATATAAATGGCTACCTGAGAATTGGTCCGGCAGTTGTTTTTTTGGGTTACCTGGTTCTGGCCATACGACACACTGCAGCTTTGCCTCAGGGAAAAATTTGAAATGTCAGAGAGGTCAGCAGTAAACCTAAAAGTCCAATTAAGGGACCCGAGAATCCAGTGGGACGAATCGAAGCAGGGTGGAGAAACCATAACTCTGTAAAGAACAAAGATAAACTGACACACATGGACTTGAGTGACACCATTATATCATGGGCAGGCATAGCCCCTGCATATGGCGCAGTGAAATCGATTTGGGAGCTGAGAAAACTGTCTCAATTTCTCGAAGTTATGAGCAATGCAACTTTTTCTGCTCTTGAATTAGTGACTGATGAACTGAATGCTATGAGAACTGTGGTTCTTCAGAACCGCATGGCTCTCGACTTCATCCTGGTGGCAAGAGGTGGTACGTGTGCTTTAATCAAAGAAGAATGCTGTTCGTATATTCCTGACAACCAGCATGAAATAAACGACCATCTTGAGGTGATCCAGCAAGTGTCGACCATGACCAAACCAGGCCCAAACCCTCTGATGGACTTTTTCCAGAATCTGTTTGGGGGTGGGGTTCCATCCTAATGAACATCCTGATTGCCATTTGTGTAGGATTACTCCTATTAGGAGCATGCATTTGTTGTGGTATTCCCTGCATGAAAAAGTTAATCAAAGATTTTATAGACATGTCAGTTTCTGAGACTTTGTATCAAAGTACTGAAATTGAAGAGTTGTTGAAAAGTGAAACACTTTCATAAGTTTAAACTGAATGACTCTCTTAACTGCAAATCCTGAATGGAAGAGGTTAGGAGAAGAAGCAAACTGTTTATTCTTTTGAAAATAGAATTAAAAAGTATTAACAGGGGGGAAATGTCAGAAAAATATGTATTAATGTGTGTGCTTAATGCTAATTAGAAACTAAATGAGTTAACACATTTTCATTCTATTTTATATGCACTATTTTATATACAGCTTAGTTTTATATGAGACTAAAAGATGCTTTTGAAACTGCAGTGTGCTTTCTGAAACTTGCAAGATGCCCTCTGACCTAGTAACTGCTAGCACAGCAAAATTCATGTTTATGCCTTTTGGAAATGTACTTGAGAAGCAGGTGATTATCTGCTAGGTCAGGAAGCAATGAATGAACAATGCCATATTCTATAATGTAATGATTTTGAACAATTAGCTCTGTTCGAAGTATGAGAACACGCACAGCTGCAGAAGGAAGAGATAAAACAGACAAAGGACTGTTGGAGAAATGAACTGCAATCTATACTTTGCTTTGTGCTCAAATTAGCCATAGTACCTTGAATGGTAACATTGCGTATATCTAACCGGTGGTAGCCAAGGTCACGCTGTTTTTCTTAGGAAGTTTCTCACAAAAATTGATAGTACAAGCAGAATTTTACAAAAATAATCACTATGAAATGATGATGTTAAAACTTGTGATTTACTGCGTCAGCTTGGTAGGCAATGTCTTATTAGAAAATTATAAAAATGCTTGCATTTCCTGATTCTAGTCAGACAAACTCTGTATTAGCACATTTTTGTCTCCTTGCTGCAAGATTAAAGTGCCTTAACCTGAACCTACAGTGTATTGATCATTTTTAAAGTATATTTTTCTTTTGACACTATTATACAAACAATTAATATCCCTTTACTTCCACTAGGCATGGGTCAAATATCAATACCGTTGCGTTTGCCATAGTGTAAGCTTAAGATGAAATCTTTAACACTTTGTAGCATGTTTTTAGAATTATTAATGCAGGTTGTTCCAGGCATTGGCTATGATATGGGAGTAGAGAGATTTTCCTGCAGTGTTATTAGCCCTTGTGGTGCAGAGAAGAGATTTGTTGGTAGAGCGGATGGGGCGAGTAGTAGAGTAGCGGGTGAGCAGCTGTTTTTTCAGGCTGTTGAGGATGTTGAATGCAGTAGTTAGCTGTTTGTAGGTAAGTAATTGGGATAATTCAAGCCATTTAAGGTGTCTTGGTACTTGGCAGTGATGGGTTCTGAATGTGGAGTTATTGGTAAATTTTGCAATTTTGTTGTAGCATGACTCAATTTTCTCTCAAATGTTTGTAGATGAAGTGTCAAGGGCCAGAGCTGACCTTGCCGGGACAATTCTTCATGTTTTTGGAGGACTCTTCGGTTGCTTCTTCCTTCCATTCTGTGCAGTAGCTTTTGTACTCTTCCTTTAGTGATGAATACTGCAGGAGAGGTATAGAAGGACAGAGTACAGCTGTGTAAGAACTTACCATAAGAGTAGATGCCCTAATTTTCACTATTGCAGTATTCCGTCCCTTCCACCTTCCCCCTTCTTAGTTTTGTTTTCTCGTCCTGTGGCTGAGGGGTCTGTCTTTCTTCCCTTTCTGGGTGCTCATGTTCTTTTCTGTTCCTCTTGGGTTGCTCTGGTTCTTCTGTGGCATTTAATTTCTGAGGATTAGGTGCTTGTACATTACTTGTCTACCTTATATGCAGGACGTAGGTCATATGTCTGACGTAACAAGCCTGGAAGGGCCTAAGGCTTTGGTATACTGGGCAGATGTACATCTATCCTCGGTAGGATATCCCTTTAGTAAGTAATACTGCAACAGTGAAAAGTAGCACATCTACTGTTATGGTAAGTTCTTACACAACTGTACTTTCTTCCTGTGTTTATTCAAAGTAAAGCATCTGCAAGGAGTTTAAGGCTTCTGGTGTATGTGACATTGATGATCTCAAGCTTCCCCTGGGCAGGCTACACATTAGGAAGACACAATGGTTCTCTTAGATCAGTCTTGCTATACCCTTTGCCCTTTCAAATCCCACAACTGGGATTTGTAAGTATGGAGATTTGATGGTGGGATACCATATAGCTTGCAATCCAGGTTTTCCATTCTCCCTTCTGGCCCCTCTTTCAGTCCGTTGCCACAGACACTTCATTCATGGCATGGAGAGCATTTTCAAAAGGGGCAAAAATGTAAGCTCTGTGAGATTGGTAGACAAACAGAAGGACTTAAATGTCCGAATGATGTTGGCAGAGATAAGTCCTTTGAAGGTCTTAAGTCATCTCCGGTCCCCAGGACCTCTGCAAGTGTACACAGACAGCACCACAGTGATGTGATATGTAAACAGTGGAGTGCCAGATCTTGCCCTCTGTGCAGACTTGCTATGATAGCTGATCAGTAGCAACTCAGCTCAGTTTGAGAATCAAAATAAGAATAATGGCATCAAATATCCAGGCTTCAGGTAAAAAAACACTTAATTGTAAGAAAAAAGTAAGCGCTTTCACAAACATATATATCGCTTCATCAGACTAACTTAATGCAACATCACTACACAATTTAAAGCACTCCGTATCCAATCAGTAGCTCTGCATAATTAAACACATATACCTAATAAAAAGCACATTTATATAGTATAAAACTCATTAGAAATTTATGAGTAAATGAAAACATAGTAAAAACATAGTGACATTTCAGTGTTTCAAAGAACGTCCCTTAAGAAAAGGTTTCAAGGAGGTGGCCCCATTGAGGCCTGGTGGTTTATCTGCTTGTAGCATCAAAATCCATCTTTGTTCAACAGCCTCAGTAGTATTCCTAACATTGCCACCCCTAATAATAGCATGAATAATCTCTATAGCCATGAATTTAAAATTATGGTCAGTACCAAAGCGTAGCACATGTTGTGCTAGTGCACTATTTTCCTTACAATTCCTTATGTCCCTGTAATGTTCTAATATTCTATCTTTAAAAGGACAATTAGTCTTTCCAATATAAAAAGCGTGGCATATAGTACAAAAATAAAAATACACTAAATTAGTGGTCCTAAAGTCTGCATAAAATCTAGGTTCTATTTTAAAGCCATTGGTGGGATGCTTATAGAGAGCCCTATTATAAATATATTTGCATGCTGAGCAAGTTCTACATACATATGTACCTTGTTTATTAGGTAGTCTACGCTCTGTATACATGTGCCCATGTTGACACAGATGTCTCTTTAATGATTTGTTATTCTTGAAAGTAAAGTGGGGGAACCACATCAATGATACCTTTCAATTCTTCTTTGGTATTTAAAATATTCCAGTTCTTCTTAACTATGCTGCAGAAAGGATCAATAATGATAGGAAAAGACACAGGGAACCTTACATGTTGAGTTTTCTGTGGAATCTGTGTCACTGTGGAATCCATGACCACCACCCTCTCGTTGAAATAAGGTTTATATTTATTTTCTCTTTCAGCCCATGCTGCTTCTATACAAGAGTCAGTCTGATATTCCTTATAACCTCTCTGTAGAAAATCAGATTTTAGTTAATTCAGGGCTGTCTGTAATTGCTGGTTATCATTATGTAAATGCATAACTCGATAGCATTGTCTTTCAAAACCTTATGTGGGACATGCCTAGGATGCATACTTTCCCTGTGTAACAAATAGTTTTTACGGACTGGTTTTCTATATAAACTTGTGTTCATTTTACTTAAATTAGCCTTATTGATCATCACATCCAAAAAAATCAATGCAGTTAGAAGAATATTTATAAGTGAATCTTAAGAAATTAGTAGAATTCCCCAAATACGTTATAAAACTTTCCAGTCTATCAATAGTGCCACTCCATAATAAAAAAAAGGTCATCCACAAAGTGTACATACCATAACATATGTTCAGAAAAGACATTGGAAGGTAACACATATTCTTTTTCCCATTTGACAAGTGCTAGGTTGGCGTAGTTGTTAGCACATGCTGTGCCCATAGCCACACCAACCCTCTGCACATAAAATTCATGGTTGAAAACAAAGACATTGTTTTCCAAAACAATTTCAAGTAATGTATACAACAAACGAACTTTGTCATTACTATAAGACAGATGCTCGTTAAGAATCATTCTGATATTGTCTATGCCCCACTCATTTGGAATCACAGTAAACAGAGATTCAATATCTAGTGTTACCAACCAATAGTCATGTGTAAGATCTCTGGTAACTGTGTATAGTTGCTCCAAAAATGACTTGGTGTCTTTAAGTACAGTTTGATAGCTGTCTAATATAGAATGTAAATTATTTTCTATAAAAATAGAAAGGGCTCAGTAACCCACCCTTCACCAGAGACAATGGGACGCATAGGTGGACACTCCAAATTTTTATGCATTTTCGGAAGACCATATAACATGGGAATAAGTGGGTGCTCAACTTCAAAATACCTAGAGAGACTTTCTGATATAATGTTGGACATAAGCATATCAAAAACATAAAAAGAAACTTTCTCAATAATAGCATTTACTACAGTTTTAGACACATTAGTATAGGTATTAACATCATCCAATAGTGCTTTCATCTGTTCTACATATAAAGCATTACCAAGAACAACTATCCCCCCACCTTTATCTGCTTGTTTGTGCCTTATCTGTGCTTCACAAATATTAATAAAGGCATCTATCATGGCATTCTGGGGGGTATAAAGGTACTTGGCTTTTTAAACAATTGAGTATGTTCAGTATTTTCTCTGAAGATGGCTTGCAAGGTCAAAAGTTCTGCCAAAAAGTTTCAAATCACATAGCATATCAACTAGGCTGGCCTTTTGTGCGGGGATAAACAATAGGCCTTTGTTTAGTAAGTTAATTTGTGCTTGTGTAAGCTCAGTATCTGAAATATTAAAAACAAGGTTATCGTTACCATGTGTATTCATATTCATCTGCGACGATTTTGCGTATGTACACTGTCCATAAGAGGTAAAGGCTGCTGTTTGTCTCTCCTTACCCTGCTTGCAGATCTCGTTTTTATGGGTAGAGGTGTTGAAAGTGTAAAAGGAGTAGTAGAACCTGTTCTCTTGCCCTGCTCCAAGTTCCCATCTGTTAAAAAAGCCACTGAAACAACATGACTTTCAGAATTATCAGAGCTAGTGTGTGTAGGCAGCAGTGGTTCTCCCTACTTTTCAGTCTGGCCAAGGGCAATTACCACAAGATTCCCCATAGACTGAATTTATTTGCACAAGTCAGGAGTAATTTGTTACACCCTAGTCTGTAAACTGTTTAACTGCCTGGATGATAGAACTTTTATACCCTTTAAGCCTTTTATTTTTCTGAGGATGTGCTAAAAGGGAGGATGTGTATTAAAGGGAGTGAGAAAATCTGCTACTAGAAAATGTTTGTACACATGGAAAAGATTTTCTAGTTGGTGCCAGTCAAAGAGCCAGGATATTCTTTAGGCCTAACTGCCTCTGATTCTTGATTACTTGTGTGTGAGTTACTGTCCAATGGCCTGTTGTACTCTTCTGTCAAGGTACATTCGTCAGCCATTTATCTGCTTGTCCACCCTTGGATCCACTCTCCTTTGAAAGGAAACAGAAGTAATCCAGAAAGCTTGATTCAGGTTTGGTGTCCCACCTGTGACCTAGAGGGTGATAGGACTAACCAAAAATGGAGTACAAAGGATTAGTCCATATAAAATCACTTTATCTAGCAGATCTAGGAGACTCTCTGTGTCTCTCTCTCTCTCTCTGTCTCTTAGAACATCAAGTGTTATGGTACGTTTATTTACACAACTGCACTTTTTCTTGTCAGGAAGGATCTTTATGTTGGTAGAATATGCAGCAGTTTTACATCTTTTACATGATGGAAGAGTTAAAGCATTCATGGTAAAATTTAAGCTTGCTTTGTAGATACTATAATTCACATTAATAAACAAGTAAATAATCCAACAGAATGCCTCATTTGCAACATCCTTGGGAAAAACAGATCATGTTCATCTCTTAGTCACTAGAGGGTGATATTCTTGGATTTTTTTTTTTTTTTTTTTTTTTTTTTTTTTTTAAAGGTAGAATTTCCTGAAGGAAATGTCCACAGTTTTATGTTTATTAACCAGTTGTCAGACAGTTATCCGAACTGGCCAGATGGTGGGCTTATAATGGTAGAATCAACTCCTGACCTCCCTCACTCCCAACCATTGACTCCAGCTCTTGGAATGTTAGGCACAGCTGTGGTGTAGAGAAGGCTCTCTGTAACCTGCACCCTCAAGGCATCTCTAAGACAATACTTCTAACCCTTCATGCATCTGTCATACCAACGTCAAGATGACAAGCTGTACAGTTTTCTATCCCTTCGTAATCCCCATCATTCCCTTCAAATCATTCCAAGTTTTTTGAACTGATATCTCACAAGCATGGCTGGCTGTGATGCTTATGCTTGTTTATATACAAATCATTGCTTGTTGGGGAAAGCAGAGCCCCAAATCACAGTGGGATAGTCCATATATTTCTAATGCTTTTGGTGCAGCAGATCCCTGTCCCCTGCCTTTTTATAGGTTTGGTTTATAAGAGACTCAGCTACATGACACAGGTAGCTTTGTTTCTAGCTGTACAGGAGTTTGAGAAGTGAGATCTTCCCTAGCTATTGCAAGGCCCCTTTATCCACCTCCCAGGGACTCTCCATTACTTTTCCGACTGCTTACTAACCACCAAACCTTTCTCAAGAAACGGGTAGTTTTCTTCTGTTCTTGCCCTTACCTTATTAAATGTCTACTGCTCACTTGGCGTTGGGTGTCTGCTGATGTTGGCATTGCCCATCCTGTTTCATTTCCAGGCTGCCTGGCTTATTATTCTTTTATGTCCGTAAGTAATAATGCTGTTACAGAACTAATGAAATGTTAGCCACCCTGTAGAAAATTCCATGGAATCATGTACAGATGTGTTTCAGTAATAGACTAATTTATTGCTGAAGTAGTTCTGTCAGACATAGTAACTGTTCTGTATATATTTTTTCTGTTTGCTCTTTGCTCTTCATGCCTAAGCTCTCCCTATCACACCAGAGATCATTTTCATAGATGTCTTGGTAGTGGGGCTTTATTTAGCAGCTATAAGGGTTGCTTGAGTTCTTGCCAGTATATCAATAATGAGTACATTTGCTATTTGGCCAAATCACTCCACTATGAAGAGGGACATGTGATCCACATCAGAACTGGAGCAGCCACACCTTCCCCTAAATGAGTACACACACCCATGCTCACACTTAAAGGCTACTGCCATTCAGCTGTTTGGTGTGCCCCATGCATGCCCCCAGGCCATGGGCTTGCCAGCTTCCTTTGAAGGACTGTTACAGTACTTTACCAGCTCCACTCCCTAGAATGGGCACAGTCATCCTTCCTGCAAGCTTCATGTTAATCAAACTTGAGTTGTCTTGACCGTAGTTACAGCTTTATCCATCTGCACCACATGGCTGATTAATGTTTTTGTGCGTTTTTTATTAAAAAAGTGTCTACAAAAACTTTAAAATGCACTGTTGAATTCCGTATATAATTATATATGACCTGCTTGAAAGTCAACTTCATCTGTTGGTGGTGTGATATGTATTTTGATATTTTTGAAGCATTTCATTCCAAAGTTTGTGTTTGGCATAGCTGCAGAGGAGTACTCCCTACAATTGTAAAAAAAAAAAAAACTTTTTTTTAATTCCTCAATCCCATTTCAGTCTTCCCTTCTCTGTCACTTCATTATTTACCGACTTTAAATATTGGTTATTCATTAAAATATTACTTGGAAACGCAGTTTCTGTTATACAGGGAAACACAGTTTTTGTTGTACAGTTAAAACGAGGGAAAGTTAAACAGACTTGCTGAGATGAGCAGACAAGGGAATAGTACTGCTTTCCAGCTTTCCACAGTTCTTTGTGTGATTGTAACTTATTGTAAAATAATGTCGGAACTGGTCTCGAAACAACCATTTTGTTTTATTTAATTTATTTATCCTTTGTTGACCAGCTTAGTCACATGAGGCTAGTGCCCTGTTTTTAGGGGAGACCAAAAGTGGTATTTCTATTACTAAGGGAAATTTGCCCAGAGCATTTAGGATCTTCCCTATACTTTGTTTGATAGGTGTGGTGGTATCTTTTACATCCACTTAGAGAATGAATGACCTGTACATTGTCACTCTGATTGGCGAATGAATGTTCTCCGGCAGCGTGTTAATGCACAGGTAATACCAGCTGGGAAACAAGCCTGCCACTTCATGGCAGGATATTAACCTGTTGTGGAGCTCAGACTGTAACAAAGCTAATAGCCGCCATTATTTTATGCTCGCTAAGCAGCGCACTAGCAGTTTAGCGAGTATAAAATTAAAACAAATAGATACTTAAAAAAAATCGAAAAGTGTATTTGTGTGTTTTTTGTTTATGCTGGTGTCTGCATGTTGTGAGTGTATGTGTGCATAAAAGCAGAAGAGAGTGTGTGAGTGAGTGTGTGTGAGAGAGAGAGGAGATTGATTGATTAAGCAATGGCTGCAATAAACAACACATTTTCCTTTAAAATTAAGAAATATGCGTACCTCTCAACCTCTTAGCTCAAGTAATCTGGACAAAGCCTAAAATAATGGGGGGACAAAAGCACAAAAATAGGGACAGATTTTAAATATTGCTCTTATAAAATTAGAAAGTTGCTGGAATAACAGGATTTGTTTTGGTATGCATTTTTCTGAAGGATATGAAGCCTAAAACTCAAAGGTATGCCATTATTTATTGAATTCAACCCCCAATAATTTACCAGCAAAGCAAACATTTTATGACAGACCAAAAAAAAAAAGAGGTAAATATCAGGATATTCTTTGAAAACTGGACAGTTGAAAAGTATGCAGCTATGAAATTTTTAATGGATGGAATTAACTGTTTGATTGTGAGTTTTTAATATACACAGTTTAGGAATATATGTGTCTTTGTGTGTGTGTGTGTGTGTCTAGACATTAAATACTTACCCATGTTATATTTTGGATGTGAAATATTTCCTCCAACAACAGTTGCATATGTTACAACAAGTTTGAAACATAAGGCAAAGGAGCTATTTTACATAAAAAAAAAAAAAAATATATATATATATATATATATATATATGTATGTGTGTGTGTGTGTGTGTGTGTGTGTGTGTGTGTGTGTGTGTATATATATATATATATATATATATATATATATATATATATATATATATATAAAACATACAAAACGATTTAACAGCCCATTCTCTAAGCGCAATAATGAGTGTGTGTTATTTTGTAAATGATGCCCTTCCTGTGGTGTAGAGGCTGCCTGCCTGCAATATTGAACCTCAGAACACCCCTAGGCATGAGTTATTTGCGCCGTAGCACATACCATGCTTGTAATTTTTGCTTGCGTGAGCTATGGCCAACCCATGCTAATGGGACCTCAGTCATCCAGTTAATTTTGCTGTAGCATCTCATGCTTCACGTATGCTGCATGCTTTCGATATTTTGCACTGCTTTAACTGCCTTTTATATGGTGCTCAAACTCCTGGCAGTTAGTGTGTGGAGGGTGCACTTAGCTTTGAAAGCTTGGCCAGTTGATCATATCTTTGGCAGGATATAGCCCAAATAGCTTAGGCTACTGCACTGGTGATCTATTGAACATCTACTATTATTGTAAGGTTAATTTATGCAACTGTACTTCATCCATGGATGGTTAGTTGTTAACACATTAATGTCATCATTGATTCCACATGCTTCTGCACTGCAAAACTGGAGGTGGTATCTGCAAGGATGAGAAAATATTGTACCTGGAGTATTACAGGAAAAGTATACATTAGCTGAACTGGTTACTTTTGGAGCAACTAAATTTAGTTTGTTTAACCACCAATATCAGTAGCACCACCATTTGAATAATTGTCATTTGATGAACAAAAAAGCTTGCTTTAGAGATGCATTGGCAAAAATTGAAACTTGTCAAAACCTGGACTGCAGTTGCATTTTGCCTAAAGACTGAATTTTTGTATGCTGAGAAACAAGCTTGTTCCAATAACCAAGCAGAACATCAAGCTGTTGCATTCGTTATTAATAAGCTTTAACCTGTTGTAAAATCATCTACACTGGCAACTGAGCATTACACAGTGGTTTGAAATTTTCATTTCTCTACTGGCATCAGAGAGCTGGAGGTACACCCTGCTTCATGGTCAGGCTATTACTTGGTTACCTTCAAATTAAGATGACCTCTGACATTGCCACCTGCCTTGGTTCCAGTAACAGGTCATCTCCTTTTGAAGACCTTGTTTACAGATGATACACCTTAGTGGCAGTTAGCCCAGAGTGTGTAAACCTGATGTCTGTTGTGACTTGTGAAAGTTTGTATGATTATGAGCTTTGGAAGTTATGTAGGTAAGGACACAGGTTGGAATGCAGATGGTGAAATTCAAGGCTGCTCAAGGACAAACTTCTTGATATGCAGGACTTCGGTTATTGTTAGTGTGTGATTGCATTCTTGTGGTATTGATTCCGAAGTGCATTGAACTTATTTGCTTCTGTTGTGGTGGCTTTTCTGAGGTCATTCTAGTAAGAAGAAAGGAAAAGATATTTTTAAACTTTCCCTTTTCTCTTAGTTTGTGCAACCTTCAGAAGTAGTATAGTTAGAGGTTTGGGTATGGGAGCGCAAAACAACAGTCTTGGGGTGGTATGGAATCCTACTGTAAAAATTATGTTTTGTTTTAAATGCCACACTCTGTGCTGCAAGTTGTTCTACTTGTGTTATTGTGTCCGGTGTTTTGTTTGCAGTCATTGGTAGTGTGATCTATATTGTCAGTTTGCCATTATGAACTCCACAGTGGGCCATGAAGTCGTGATTTGGGCATCTTTGTTCTCAGATGTCTTTCAAGGATGCAACTGCAGTCCTGACATATGGGTTGTCCTGCCTCAGGCAGCCCTTCAGTCGGCCGGATTCCAAAGTCTGGGTCCAGCGTCGGTTGATGTCGCCCCTTCCCCGACATCAGAGTGCCTGGGGTATAAAAGCGTCAGCCGACTCCATCTTCTTCAGTCTTTCTTGCCTGAAGCAGAAGCAGTTCGCAAGTGCCGGTTGACCAGCTCCTGTGTTTTCAGCTACTGAAGTCTGCAAAAAAGCTAAGTACCCCGTTGGGGACCTTTTCTTGCCTCAGCCGATGTTAGATAAAACTGTAAAAGTTAATAATTGTTTAACTTGTGGGAAACAAATACCTCATAAGGATTTCCACTCTTACTGCTTACCCTGCCTAGGCCCAGAACACAACATCTCGGCCTGTACAGCTTGTGCTTCTTTCAATAAACGCACTCTTAGGCATTGGACAGAGTTTGCACAGGATTATTTTGGGGAATAATCCTGTTATATCATGCCGTCGGAGCTTCCGACAGCACATTTACCTAAAAAACGGAAGGATAAGGACCGACTCCCGTGGTCCGCGGTCTCGACCGACACCACGCTTAGGCCTACCGCGAGTGTCTCAGTCTCTTCTGAGCCGGTTTCACAACCGCTACAGACCGACGACACCGCCCCAGCGGTAACTTCGGTACCGGAGGCCAGCTCGGTGCCAGTTTCTGTTCTCCCCTCTGAGACCGTAGCTCAGGATATTTCTGACACCATTCAGTGGATAAGACTACTCCAGCACGCGGGGCTGCCAGGCCTCCAGTGTCTATGTCCATTAAGGCCTACACACGTGCTAAAGCTGCCAAACAGGCTAAGTCTCTCCCTCCAAGATCTGTTTCTCTGGGATCCACTTCAGGTTCTCAAATTTTAAGTTTAGCTGAGGACCTTATTTCTTTAATTAGGGGTTCTCAGCCACATCCAGATAGAGGCTCTCAGCCGCCTTCTATCAAGAGGCCTAGGGTTGAGCAGGTAGATCCCCAATCCTCCGATGAGGCCTCAGGTGATTCGGCACATTCAGACTACCAGGAGGAGGCCTTCCCGGCCTACGAGGATTCTGATGCGGAGGAATCCATTCCCTCTGCTTCTCCTCCTGAGGAGTTTTCCTTTGGGGAAACACTTCATTCCATGAGGGAGCACTTCAAATGGCAAGGCCAAGAATACTCAGATTCTAGGAAAAGGTTAAGGGAATTTTTAAAGCTACCTCAGCATAGACCCTTAACTATTCCTCCAGTTTTAAATGTTTTAGATGATGTGTACTTAGAATCTAGTGTTTCCCCTGACTCCCTCCCCCCTGCTCCTGTCAAGCCAGACAGGTACTACAGGGTCCCAGACACACATCAATTTCTGTACAAGGGCCATACTGCTGACCGTGAAACTATTTCTCAGGGGCCTAAAGGGGTTTCCTCCACTACTGCTAAGAACCCACTTCCTTCGGAAAGAGATTCTAGGGCTTTAGAAAGGTGGGGCAAGAAAGTATATACATCTTCCACCCTTTCTGTGCGAGCATTAAATTGTCAATTTCTTATGATTCAGTATCAGGAATACATGTTGGATGACTTGCAAAAGAAATTGGCTTCCCCTGAACCATTAGATAGAAAGGGGTTACAGGAATTGGTTCATAATACTCAGCAGGTTAGCAACCATTTCCTTCAGTGTGGATATGATGCATTGGAAGCTTCATGTAGAGCAGCAATGACAGGTGCGGTCAGACGCAGACATGCTTGGTTAAAGGAACAAACATTGCCAGACCATGTGAAAATTAAGCTTTTGGACGCACCACTAGAGAAACATAAGCTATTTGGTGCTACTGCACAAGAGGTCTTAAAGAAAATAGAGGAAAAGGCAAAATCAGTGCAAACAGTCAAAGATTTCCTCCAGGTACAGCCTCCAAGATTCAGCAGGAATTGGCCTTCTAAGCATTGGTCCTTTCCAGACACAGACAAATTTCAGAGAGGCAAAAACAGACGTGGCAGAGGTAGAGGGCAAACTCAAGGCTCCTACAGAGGACGTCAATGGCAGCCTCCGAACCAGAGAGGTGGGGCAGGACCTTCCACTGCTCTGCAGGGACAATCTCAATGACTTGACTTTGACTCCGCCATCCAGGGCTCAATTAGAAGCACCTTTGGGCAGAAAATTATCTTTATTCTCACAAAATTGGCACAATATTACAAAGGACAAATGGATACTGGAGATAATAGACAAAGGATACAGATTCCATTTTCATACACTGCCAACAAGACATGGCAGGCCAAACCTGCCACCAAATCAAAGGGCAGAGGCACTCAAACAAATAACAAACCTACTTCAAATAAGAGCAATAGAAAAGGTTCCTTCTGCAGAACAAGGCCAAGGATTTTATTCAAGACTGTTCCTTGTTCCAAGAAAAGAAAACCAATGGAGACCCATTCTGGACTTGTCCGCACTGAATACTTACCTTATTGTGCCAAAATTCAAAATGCTGACTTTACAGCAACTCCTTCCCATGCTGGGCAAGGGGTCTTGGCTGGTAACTCTGGACCTCAAGGAGGCATACCTGCATGTCCCAATCAGACAAAGTTGCAGAAGATACCTCAGATTTCTTGCAGGCTCAGAGCATTATCAATTCTCAGCATTGCCCTTTGGCTTATCTACTGCCCAGAGTGTTCACGAAATGCCTGGCATCAGTAATTGCACATTGCAGACTTCAGGATACAAATATACCCTTACCTGGACGACTGCCTTATACAAGCGGACAGCCAACAAGCCTTGTTAAAAAACTTGGACTATGTCATTCACCTACTGCAGGCCTTGGGATACACAGTCAATATTCAGAAATCAAGTCTCGTACCATCCCAACAAATACCTTTCCTGGGTGCCACACTGGACACAAACACCCAGATGGCGTTTCTGACAAAAGAAAAACAATTACCAGAATACTTCAGAAAATTAGCAACACACACCCAGATGACTGCAAGGAAAATCCTGCAGGCCCTGGGTTTCATGGCATCTTGCATTCTTCTGATTCCACACGCAAGGCTGCATATGAGGAAACTACAATGGTATCTAAAATGTCTATGGTCTCAACACAGCCACAGCCTGGAAGCATTGATCCCACTCATACCATGCCTTCAAAAGGAATTTCTGTGGTGGGTTCAAGCAAGCCAGATAAACAAAGGTCTGCCTTTCAGCAAGCCTCATACAAGTCAAACCATAACAACAGACGCCTCAGACCATGGATGGGGGGCGCACATGGAGGGCAGATGCATTCAAGGACAATGGACACAAAAAGTAAAGCACCTGCACATCAACCAAAAAGAAATGCTGGCAGTGATACATGCAATCAAGGCCTTCGATAAGTTCTTGCATCAGGGCCATCTACTATTAAAGACAGACAATACCACAGTTTTGTGGTACATAAACAAGCAAGGAGGTACCCATTACTACCCTCTTTGCAGACTGGCAATGAATCTCTGGGATATTTCCCTACAATTGAAAATAGAGCTACAATCCCAATTTGTACCAGGGAAGGACAATGTTCTGGCAGACAGCCTAAGCAGAAACATCATAGATCCACACGAATGGATGTTGCATGCAGACATTTTCTTACAAATAACTCAAGCATGGGGAAGGCCGGACATAGATCTTTTTGCCTCCCACCTCAATCACCATCTGAAAAAGTTTTGCACAAGGACATACCATCCTCAAGCATGGAAGGTGGACGCTCTCTCCTTCACTTGGAACTCTCTAACACTATATGCCTTCCCACCTCTTCCTTTGATGACCAAGGTGTTACTAAAGATCAAGACAGAGCAACCGAAAGTCATACTGATAGCTCCAGACTGGCCAAGACAACACTGGTACCCACTTCTACGGAGCTTGACACACACCAACCCGTGGCTCCTTCCTCAATGGCCACTTCTTCTGACACAGCACAATTACAGGACACTACACCCCAGCTTGAAAACATTGAAGTTGACAGCTTGGAAGATTCCAAGACTATTCCTCAGGATACACTTTCCAAAAGGGTAAAAGATATCATCCTGGAGGCGTGCAGACCTTCCACTAGAAAAACATACTCAGCAAAATGGAAGAGATTTATTATCTGGAACAGCAAAAAGGGTCAAGACCCATCAGTGATGAGCATTCCACAGATCCTAGAATATTTGGCTGAAATGCTCCACAATGGCCTTTCATATTCTTCCATAAAAATAGATGCTTCAGCAATATCCGCCAAATATAACACTGATCCGCCTGTATTTTCTCACCCATTGCTAAGACAGTTTCTAAGAGGTATAAAGAACATCAACCCTCCAAGAAAACCACCAGTGCCTGCATGGGACCTCAGCTTCATGCTGGAAAAATTAACTCTTCCTCCCTTTGAACCAGCAGCATCTTCAGAGTTGAAATTTCTGTCTTGGAAGATAGCTTTCCTTCTGGCAGTAACCTCAGCAAGAAGAGTATCTGAGCTACAGGCCCTTATGGCAATACAACCATTTCTCATTTTTCATCAGGACAGAGTTTCTTTGAGAACCAGTCCATCATTCATGCCAAAGGTGGTATCCAGGGTGTCCCTGAATCAAGCTATTCACCTGCCTACCTTCTTTCCCAATCCTCAAAATAAAGGAGAGAGACTTCTGCACACCTTGGACATACACAGACAGTTGTGCTACTACTTGGACAGAACAAAGTCTTTCAGAAAATCTGACCAGCTTTTGTAGCTTGCTGCTGGATTGCAGGGAAAGCAATTTCCAAACAGACAATTTCTAAATGGATTGGAAATTGCATTCGATTCTGCTACTCTTTTCATGGAAAAACTGTGCCAGCTGACATCAGGCCACATTCCACCAGAGCTACAGCCACCTCCACAGCCTTTTAAGAGGAGTGGCAACAAAGGACATTTTAGAAGCTGCTACATGGAGCTCCGTGCATACATTTTCCAAACATTACAACCTGCCTTTATATTCCAGATCCAGAGCAGGGTTTGCTTCTGCAGTCCTGCAGGGCATTTTAGCTACACCATCTTTGTCTTAGTGCCTACCACCCCCAGGTTGGCTATGGTATTCAACCCATATGTCAGGACTGCAGCTGCATCCTTGAAGGACATAGTACAGTTTTGTACCTACCATAAATGTAGATGTCCGATAGGTATGCAACTGCAGTCAGGTTTTCCCTCCCACCTACCCCTCTGTGGTATTCTTTTGGGTTTCTACCCCTCATTTTAGCTACCTGGGGTAATCTTATATGGTGTATTTGTTTTTATGTTGTTGTACTTGTCTGGAATTTTTTCTCTATTTTCAAAATTTAGCCTTCCTTAGAGAGCACCTGGCATCTGGGGCAAGAAACACTGAAGAAGATGGCGTCGGCTGACGCTTTTATACCCCAGGCGCTCTGATGTCGGGGAAGGGGCGACATCAGCCGACGCCGGACCCAGACTTTGGAATCCGGCCAACCGAAGGCCTGCCTGAGGCAGGACAAACCCATATGTCAGGACTGCAGTTGCATACCTATCGGACATCTACATTTATGGTAGGTACAAAACTGTACTTTATTCTATCTTTCACAGGTCTTGATTGACTTGCCTTGTACCAGTTAGGGTACACTTTGAGGGTTGTTCCCAATATTAATCCTTCTGGGAACTACCTTGCTGACATGCAGAAGACTGCAGGTCTTGATCATGGCTCTTATCTGTTCACATTATACTTCTACCATTGAGAAGTAATTTAAGGGATAGGTATACAATACCAGTGCAATAATGATCACTTGTAATTTTCCTTTCAAGAGGATGTGTCTGTTAAAAAAGTGTATGTGTTTGCTTTTATTACCCTGAAAGACTGCCTGGACTCTGCCCTTCATGAAATGGGTGCTAGTTATCTTTAACTCAAACTGGTGAAGAAAGAAGTGATGGTTGCATGCCAGCATTCAGCCATCTCAAATTCTATCCTTTACTATTTTGGGGGGGTAGGTTGGAATTTGTGGTTCTTGTGCAAGATCTGGGTGCGACAAATAAAATACTGACAATCAAGTACCAGCTGCCAGCTTTTGTCAGGACACATTTTCATCAGTTTAAGGATATTGCTTTGACCAAACACTTTGTAACATCTTTTGACCTTATGGTGGTAGAGCATGTAGTTATGTCTCATCTTGAATAGTGCTTTTTCCTATGTATATATGTGTGTGTGTGTGTGTGTGTGTGTGTGTGTGTGTGTGTATTATATGTATGTATGTATGTATATATATATATATATATATATATATATAAATATGTATGTGTATATGTATGTATGTATGGGTCTACATCTAAATTTCAAAGTTAAAATGTTGACTTTCTTATGGTGTAGACCATAAGATGGAAGTTTTGAAACTTAGAAGTTTAAGTAAAAACACAAGATAAAAACCAAAAAAATCTTTTTTTACTTTTTTGCAGGGAGGCAAGCCCCCTGTCCCTCCTCACCCCCTGCTAAGTAAATATACCATCTCCAAGGTTGCACTACAGTGAGGAAAATGGTAAATATCCTGTTCTGCACTGTACAGCGATTTGCATTTAAGTGGTTCAAAGTTTCCAAACTTTGATATTATGGTCTAGACCATAAGAAAGTCGACAATTTGAAACTTCAAAATTTAGAAGTAGGCCCATATATATATATATATATATATATATATATATATATATATATATATATATATATATATATATTATAGCTTCACCCTCAAACATGGAGCCCCAGCTCCTCATTGACCTATTTGATTCCTTGGGTTCTTGTTGAAATTCTGAGGACCCACAGTTTTGACCCTCTGAGCAGTGATTTGAAAAATGCTAGTATGTTAAATATATGCAAAATCTAACTTTTGCAGTATCTTGGAGTATTTCCCTTACTTTAAGGTACGGTAGGGTTATGCGAGTAGAATCTTCATGTCCGGGGTGGGGGGTGGGTGGCAGAAGAGTGGCAGAGTGTTCCTGCAAACCCAGTCTGATGATATTACAGTGAATTTTGAGATGTACTGTGTATACATGACAGTCATCGAGCATTTGTGGGACTCATTTACTGTTCCTGCAGTTGTGATAGGGGGTCCATCCCCTACTTCTTAGTGCATTAAAGCACCAGAGGGGGGCTTGAGGGCTGAGACTGACATCCTGCAGGAAGCAGGGGTTTCCTACTTCATTCTTGGCACCCTCCTGGTGTTCTGGCTTGTGCAGTTTTTAAGTGGAGCCTGCAGTACAAGCCCATTGACTTTTGAGTGGTTTCATTCATAGGTTCATAGGATGTTGCTAGGCTGTTTACCAGAGGGTCTTTACAAGCCCAGGTGTAAAATCCCAATGTAGTTCTAGATGAGAGATGTTGCCTGTGCCCAAGATTTTTCTAGCAAGGATTACCCATGTCCAGGAGTGAAGCAGGGCCAATTCCCAGCAGGAATTTACAATTTTCCATCCAGTCGTCCAGGTTGTGCTTAATCAGGGTCATGGAGGTGCTCTGCTTGAAATGGATTGCAAGCCTATTCCAGAGGAGTGGCAACCTCTGAGAGATCTGTTTGTCTCACCAGCAGGTCCCATTTATGTTTTAGGCTAGATTGAGGTCCCTGGAACAGGTGACTGTAGTCCCATTTGACTGAAATCTGACAACATGATTATGTAATACTCTCGACAATCAAAACTCAGATAAAACCAGTAACCAAATGAGGCAACCAAGCCACTGAGATGAACAAGTGAACTCACACAGCACTTCATTTTTTTTTTGTTTTTTGTTTCGTTTTTTGTGTTTGGAATAAAGTGCTGTGTGAGTTTACTTGTTCATCTCAGTGGCTTGGCTGCCTCACTTAGAACTTGATTATGTAATGCTTGGCAGTGCAGAGAGCACGTCTTGATCCATGTGCTGCTGAAATTCTGCATGTGGTCTCCATGCAGTGACAGCAGTGCAGTAGACTGAGCTTCCTCTCTGCAAGAATGGGTTAGCCAACATTAGCCAAACAGTTCCTCCAGCATCTGGGTCAGAGTTAGGGTTACATCCCTGTGCACTTGATAGTTAGCTGACTGTTGAGAATCATGTACTGTTGTGTCAGGCAGTTTAACTGAATCCTTTGTTAGTAAAACAGGATTATTTGTTTTTCATTTAATTCAGTTTTACTGAGGTAGTTCTGTCTTGAATATTATGAATTGTAGTTTTATTCTGATATTAATTATAGCTTTATTTTAACAGTTTTAGCTGTTTTTTAATTTTTTATGCTTATTTTTTATATTGCAATTTTTACTTTTTGCTATGTGATTAAGCAGAGTGATGCAGTCGTGGAGCAGGATAAGGATTTGCCTTAAATGTTGTTGCTTCGCAATTCTGCAACTGAGGAGAGAACCTATTTCAGTGAGTGGAGTGTTGGGGTGAAGCTCCCCCATGTGCTGGATGTAGGGAAAGGTGACCTAACCCCACATAACACAAAAATGCTTTTGAATCTTTTTCCTTATTTCTTTGTAAATTTCCCTGTTTTTATCTTTTTGTTTTAGTTTTCTTTTATAATGCTAATAAGTTACATGAATCTGACTGTTGTAATGTACTTTACCTTGGGATTGTCCGTAGTGGATACCAGATTGCAGTATGTGCATCATTTACTCCTTCCATCCTGGATATACTTATACTGTTAGGTTTAAACTGCTTGACCATCATCACTAGTCTGATCTTTTAAGATCATGATCTTAATCTTCCAGTCCAGACATTGCTTAGATCTTGTCTGTTTGAAGCAGCTTCTTTTCCCCTGTTCTTCAGTGAAGCCTTTCAGATCCTAAGGTGAGGGGCTTCTAGTTGTTCACAGGACTTGTTTAGACACTTGTGGTAAACAATATTTGCCTACCTAGTAACCAGTGCTGAGGAATCCATTTGTTGCCTTTTCTGTAACACAAAAGCTTTGTTCTGTAGGTGCTTGCCGTAAGTTACTGCAGTTTAATTATTTTTTGAGAAATTTTTAACCATGGAAAATTATTTTAGTTTACCAATGATTTCTTACTATATGTAACCATGCTTTGTACTTACAGTGCCCAAGCTTAGGCACCTTAATAAATAAGTAAGACATACCAGCAATAGCATATTGTCTTATGACTGCCAGGAAAATCATTGTGTTTATTTTAGCAAAAACTGTAGTCTATGTAAATTGCTGTTTGTGTGGTGTCTGTATTGCTTTGACTGACACTTAAGTGAGTACTGCATTTCTCTGTATGATGACGCCAGCAATGTTAATTGTGGATAGTAGATGGAAATATTTTTGTAGCATTGCCACAAAAAGATGACATTTTGAAATGAGATAATCAGGATAGCATTTTAGAGTTTTGATCACTACCTTTGTAAACTGAGTTTCTCCGTATAGGTTTTCTGGCAGTATTTCTCATTAGCGAGGCATCAGCATTTATTTGAGGCATGTTTGGAAACAATTATTTTGCCAGAAATCTTTCAGAACTCTGACAGCATGCTCATTAAAGCATTAAAACATCAAAGGTTCTATTTGTATTTCTTTGGGGACAAGAAGTTAACATTCCATTTTTTCCTTTTACAGGAAACAGCGTAAACTGAAAAACTTGATGATTGACTCTGACACAGAAGAATGGCAACGAAGTGAAAGCTTCCTGGGATTGGGGAAGATTGGGGGTGTGGACTTGTCTTTCATTAAGGAAGACAATATCAATGCCTGTGCATCACTGGTCATCCTTAGTTATCCTGATTTACAGGTATTTATGCAATAGAATACCTATGTACAGGAATAGCAACAGAGAATCCTGCCTTAGTGTACATATGTGCAATTTTATAGTTGTCCAGTATAACAGGGTCTACAGATCTGTTTTATTTTATTGTGAACTTCTTGCGGCTTGAGTGACACCTGAATGAAATTTGTTACATAGTTCTTTCTGTCCAAATCCTCCAGAAAAAAGGTGTCTCATTCTCGAAGAGGCATATTTTTTGAAAGGCATGCTTTAAAGAAAATTAGTAGAAAATATGAGATCATCTTTCAGTATAGTTTCAAAGTTTAATTTTTCAAGTTTAGGTCTTACTGGCACTTAAGAAGCTTGCTTGCAATAATAGCCCACTGAGTTTCCATTTCTCTTATAAATGAAGTTTATTTTTTAAGGAATTTGGCAGCCGATGGGTTCTGATTGTAAATGGAGACTTATTCTGTAATCCTGGAAGCCACTGCATATATGTCATTTATTTGTTCTGTTACTGAGTTTTTTAGTGCTATGCCCACCAGTCTGGTGTTGATTATTACCGTGGTGCATTCGAAGTATAAACTTTTAAGGTGAGTCAGCTTGGATATTATTTTACAGACTATGAACAGGTCCTCTGTAAGTACAGGGCCGGTGTTGACATTTGCTGGCAGCCCCCAAAATGCTAAGTTGGGGTCCCCTGGGCATTTCTAGTCTTATGTATCACCCTGTCACTCCACCTAAGTAAACTTTTAATTCATGCTGCAAACGTTTAGGAGTAGTATGCACAGACTGACCTGTAGCTGCAGTGCTCTTAGATTCCGACAAGCCTCTGTACCGCATTATGTTGGCCCATCTCTCAAAGGAACATTTACAGTTATTGGCATTTAGTTGCAATAATGGTGTTACAACAACGCTGTGTATGGGGCTGGACTTGGGTGAAAAATAACTCAATTAAGCTGGGGCTGCCAGAAGCCAGAGGGTTGTAGATGATGTGAGATGCCTTTTAGAGCATTTTCCCAACCTTTTAATACAGTGGTGTCCTAAGTAAAAATCATGAGTAAGAAAAGAGTTGCAGTGGTGTTTTCTTCTCTTTATTTATTTTTTTCAGGAAGACATAAGTTGCGCCCAAGACTTAATGTTCAAAGCTGACAAAATAGTATCTCACAATAAACAAGTCAGTTGTTGCGGCAATACACAGATGCTGTCTAACTGCCTGACTCCCCTAAGCCCCCCAAAAAAGATAATCACTGCCTGTACATCCCTTTGGCATTAGATTGGGATAAAAGCAGAGGTTTAAATGGCCACAGTCATGAATTTCGAGTGATTGCTGTCTGACACATATATATATATATATATATATATATATATATATAAAACATGCCTCCTAACTCCTCACCCCTAAGCTGTGTAAGTGCCTGTGTATGCTTGTGAGGAAAGTGAAACTTTTTTTTTCTAGTCAGTACATTGCTCCTACACAAGCTATAATAACCTTCTTTGTAGACCTCGGAGGTCTGTGAGAAAAGTAAAAGAAGCAATGACCACAGTGTCCCCAGTCCAAACACAAGCTATATTGACCTCCTGCACACACTTCTCTAAGGTTTGACTGTGATGAAAATGATGCAAGTAATGACCACACAATCCCCAGCCCCTCACAAAACTTACAGAAACCTTTTGTAGACACACAGCTAAGCAGGGCTGGTTTCAGATTGGATGCTTTTGAGAGCAGAGGCCACCACTAAGTCCAAGTCAAAACACATTTATACAGTCTGGGGAACCGGAGCCAAAAGACTCTTAGAAGATCTAAGTGTCTGAATGTTCCGCAATATATTTTGTGCCTCACTTTTGAAATATACTTGTGTTACTGACACACAGATAAAAATCAGTGATTTTTTTTTTACACACACAAGCATAAGCTATAGCAATACAAGTTTTACACTTACTTCAGCAAATAGCACTACACCAGATCAGTGACTGTTTAGCAGTCGTCAAACAGTAGCAGGGGTAAGTTACTTTTATTTACTTTATTGAGGAGTAAATCTAGAGATCAGGGTTTCATACTTCTTTTTGTCAAAAAATGCATGCTGATACAAAATGTGTTTATTCTGTTAACAATAATAGGAGTAATATTTAAAATTTATTCCCGATTTTGAGGCTTTACTCTACTATTATTTTTGTCTTTGCGCGTAATTCTTGAGCAAAAACGTATCTGGTATTTTGCTAGTATTTATAAAACTCCCTGAAAGAGAAAACCTTTCCTGAAGATCAGAATCATCATCTCTTCTTAAAATCCAGGGTTTGCACTGAGATCAGTCACATTGAGCTGCTGATCTCTCTAGTACTCACCTTGCTCATGTTCATTGTCAGCTTTATCCTAACAGGGTCATATTACAGTCCTGTTCAGAGTAAAGAGTGCAATTAGAAAATTAATAAATTTTTTCTCCTCATTTTTCCCAACCAGCAGCAGCTTTTGTGAGGTCCCCACGCAGTCTTAGATGATTAAGGAGTCCACCTGTAGCCATGGGTATTGCAGAAACCTAAAGTTGGCTATGTTGTTAATTTTAGTGGAGAGAATGGTAAAATATTTAAAGGAATTGTAAAGCATGTTACTTGACAAAACACTGTTACTATAACCAGAGATATCTTTAAATTTTAAAGGAGATATAAGTAGAGCATTATTACCCACCTGGTTTAAGTACATAAGATTGCTTTTCTAGCTTTGGTTGAATTGACAGATATGTTACAAAATATCAAGATAAGATAACTTGCTGTGGGTGGGGGCCCATGAGGATCATGGGGCCCCAGCAGCCACAGAGTTCGCTAGTGCCTAAATAACCTGTAATAAACTGTGTATTGACTGTTAGCCTGTCCATGTAGTTTAATTTTAAAGTTCTGTGATTTTTGCACTGAGGATTAAATGTCTAGGCACTTTATTTAGTAAAAGTGTGATCAGTGAACATAGCAGAGTGTCCTCAGATCAGTGAGGTAAACATGACTAGAGTGATTTCCCTCGAGTCACACTCATTCCCTTTAGTACAGATGGGCTATGAAATATTCTGGTCTGACTTTTAGATAGGCACTCGTCATCGTTTAAGTTTTTGTCTACTGTTATTCCTAGATCTTTAAAGATGATGACTTTTTTATGATCTGACCTTCTATTTTTGCTGTCAAAATTTTATGTCCCCCCCCAACTGTCATGATGCTGCATTTATTCATATTAAAAGGCAAGTTTTTTTAATGCTATACCATTTTTCATAGGCCACTTTGGAAAACTGCATTGACTGTTACTGAAGTAATTATTCATTTTGCAACTGTCAGCATGCTTGGTCAGAGTTATCCAAATCCCTGGGTGTCTGAAAAGAATAGTCTGAAATGAAGTAACCTCAGTGTAGATCATTGTTTTACATCATACAAGTAAGCCCTTTCTGGATGGACAGTTAACTCCACCCTCACCCCATCTTGTTAAATTCTGTTGCCTAACCAGTGTTCTAACCATTGAATTACATGTAATTTAACATCTAATGCAGTAAAATTGCCAGTTATTCTTTTTATCTCTGGTATTGTCTATACTTCCTCCAGTGGTGAGGGTGGCTACAAGGTCAAAATGGGTATCATGCACTTGGTCCTTATCAAGCACTGCCATTGCATCTTACGAGGACCACGCAGTTCAAAGACAAAGTCTTCATTTAGCAACCCCATACTGTTCATCGGTAACAGGATTTAGAAATGATGCGTCTGATGTGCCAATGCGTACCATATTGCTTCTTGTAGCCACCCTCACCACTGGAGGAAGTATAGACAATACCAGAGATAAAGCAGCTCACAACCTATCAGATTGTGTACCTTTTCCATGTGGGCAGGCAGACTGCAAGGGACCTGCAAGTAGAATTGAAGGGTTGTTTGGTATGCCCTTACCTATAGATGCCAAGATGTGTGAAGCATTAAGAATTTTATCTACAGAGACCTTTCAGGGACCTACCGGTGAAGACACTTTAAGAATATCATAGGCATCAGTGTTATAAATCTTAAACCATTTTCTTGACCTTATGCTTCAGCATGTGAAGGAGCGTATCTAATTCCCAAGGACTGCAGAAGAGAAAACCTATAACATGTGGGTATGTTATGACAGCCCATTTCCTTGAGGTCTTGAGAGCCATAGAATATGCACACATTCCCCATCAAAACCTCATCTGGTCCAGACAGCCTGCAGTATATCATGAGGAAGGGCTTCCATTTCTTAAATTGGTAGGTGATCTGTAATACTCAAATACATTGCTTGTAATGTGTCCATGTGCCACCTGGGCAGTTTCTGAGGTTAACACAATTGTGACATGTATGTGTAACAAAGGTTTTGTCTTTCTGATAAGATTCAAGGCCTGCAAAAACTAAAAGCATTATTGGTGACTCCCTGCTGTTGATTTGATACAAAGAAGTAAGGAAAGTAATCTCTTTTTTGTGTGTCTCTGTGTAGTTGCTTAAACTGATAGGGCTGCTTTGTTGTACCTGTTCCATTTTGTTTTTTTGTATCGAGAAATCTGTTTGGCTTGGTGTTTTTGTCTGTGGGGGCAGATAGACATTAAATTACCTAGGCTGCACATTTCACGTGTCTTTTTTTCCATTGGTTAGTTTTGTTTCTTGAGTGATACTTAATTACACAGAGAATATTTGTGGCCATGTCTTTTCTGATAAGACTAACATGTGTGCAAAAACTACAAACACTGTTGGTTGTTTTCCCATCCTCCCATTCCTTGAACTGCTTTTTAAACTTGGTGATTTTAACCTGAGCACCCTTACTGTAAATTGAGCTTGTAAACTCCTCCCTTTGTAAATTGCTTACTTGCCTTTCCTTATGCTTATTTTGTTATACTGTTCTACTTGCTCCATTGCCTAGCTAGCTGCTAAAGTAATGTATTTTTACATTCTACCAAGCTTTTCTGTGTTTTATGCATCAAAAGGACTGCAGATTTTCCATCTAGTAGTTGCAGTGGGCGGTAGCATGGTCTGTATAGGTTAGGGAAACACACTAGATCTTCCTGCATGTAGTTGTTTTATTGGCCAGATGACTTGTTAATCAGCTTACCTTATTTTTATTGCCTTTATAAATTCTGCAGAATGTAGCTCATTTCCACAAAGTGCCTTCTGTGTGGAGTCTGCATGTCTTCCCTGCATTCACGTGGGTTTACTCTGGGCTCTTCAGTTTCCTCACACATTCCAAAGACATGCAGTAGGTGGATTGGACACACTACGCTGGCCATAGGTGCAAGTGTGCATGGAAGTGTATACTGTGGAAGACCTAGTGTGGCAGGGCTAGCCACTCCGTGCTGTAAACCTTGGCTGTAGATGATTTTCACTGTTGAAGTGATACCCCAACCCCCATGTGTGAAAAATGGAAAAAAAGGGGTTGTGGATGGATGGACTTTGCAGAGTGTTTTTCAAATCAACAAAAGCTAGTACAGCAGTCTTATGTATGTAAGAAACCAGGTAGTTAATAATAACTTTCATATCTCCTTTAAAATTAAAATACATCTCTGGTGATATTAACTGTGTTTTGTTAAGTAACAGGGTTCACAATTTCATCAAATTGTTTCACCACTGACAGTAGTGGCCTTGACTTATTTAATCCTGCTGGTTGGCACTGTCTTCACTAAAACTAACATCACAGCCAACTGTAGTCACCAGCAAAAACCATGGCTGCAGGGGCCCCCCTTAATCATTCATAACCGTGTTGGGACCCCATAATAGATGCTGCTGTTTGGGGAAAATGAGGAGAGAAAAAAAAGATTGTCTGATTTCACTCCGTAAAAGAACATGAACAAGGTAACCTCGAGATCTGCATCCAGGAGTGACCAGTCTCAGTGCATACCTTGGATTTTAATTAGAATTACTTATATTTCCAGTCTTCAGAGGTGGTTTTTCTCCTTCAGAGAGTTTCATAAAAGTGGGCAGAATTCTGGACAAAGCCAAAAATAATAGCAGAATAAAGACTTAACATCAGGAACATTTCAAAATATTACTCTAGTTTACTTAAAACGTTAAAAGAAGAAAATATTTTGCATCAACATGCAGTTTTTTGGACAATAAGAAGTATGGAACTCTGACGTCTGGATTTATTGGCTCTCTGTAATCCTGAATGATTTACCAGTACATCAAACTTTTTATGAGGTGCAGAGCAAAATTATGAGGGAATCGGGGACATTCTGTGAAATCAAGGACAGTGACAAGTATGAATTGCTCCTCAATGACCTAAATAAAAGTGACTTACCCCTGTTGCTTGGCAACTGTTGAACAACAGTCACAAAACTGGTGTGGCCGTACCAGTGTTGCAGAATGTATCACTGTTTTCTGAAATCACTCTAAATTGGCCCTAGGTGTGAGTGTGTGCATGTGTGTGCTTTCTGTGGAAGGTTGGGTTTTGGGCTGGCAACTCAACACCGTAAAATTCCACTGCCAATCATGAGCGGACAGGTGATTCTCTGTGGCGACCCCTAACCGGGAAAAGCAGAAAGAAGAAGAAGTGCAAAATTTGTGTGTGTGTGTGTGTGTGTGTGTGTGTGTGTGTGTGTGTGTGTGTAGCATGTTGTAGTGCAAGAGTAACAAGCTGACTATAATTTGACTTTGCGACAAACATCATCAACATTGCCATTACACTTGTGTGTGTAGTGAAGGGAGGGGACTTCATTGGAGTGTATTTGAGTAACAAGATGGCCATATTTTTTTCACTTACCATCACAAACGTAGACCTTACACATGGTAGGTGGCTGTCTTTGGTGGTTTGGCAGAAATAGGATGTGTGAAGGTAACTATTTTGCCACTGTGGCACATTGAGTAGCATTGCCATTTCACAGTGCTTTGCTCTGGTTGAGTTCTTGGCTATGTTTTTTTCTATGAGGAGTCTATATATCACCCCTGACTTTATGTGCATCTGTCTAGCTGCTCTAGTTAACCACAGTACCTCAGTAACAGGCAGCAGTTAAGTGGAATTCCTCCAGTTTCAGTAAAGGTGAACATTGTGTGTGTGTGTGTGTGTGTGTGTGTGTGTGTGTGTCGGTGTGTGTGTGTGTGTGTTGGGTGTGTGGGTGGGTGTGTGTGTGTGTGTGTGTCGGTGGGTGGGTGTGTAAAAGTATCACTAAGATTTATCTGTACACACACACACAGTAGTGCCAGGCACATATGTAACTCTTCTGGGTAGCAGTAAAAAATGCACTTAAGTAATTGCATTTCAAATAGGAGCCATGAAATACATCACAGAACATTGAGGCATTTAGAGCTTTTAGGAGTCTTGGCCCCCAGATCCAGGACTGTATACATAGATTTTGACATGGACTTAGTGGTGGCTACTGCCCTCAGTCGCTCCCATTCTAAAACTAGCCCTGCTCATAGGTGAGTACTGAAGGTTGCTGTAGGTTGTATGAGGATGGGGATGGTGTGGTCATTACTCCTTTAGGGGTGTGCACAGCACAAGATGTCATAATAATGTGCTTGTGCTGGGGACAGTGCTGTCATTGTTTCTTTTACTTTTCTTGCAGACTTAGAGGTGTACAAAGAAGGTTACTGTAGCTTGTGTAGAGACAGTTTACTGCTTTTTTAACAACAAATTGGACCATATTACTGTAATCATTTTTTTCACTTTTCTCACAACCAAACATCAGGGTCCTATGCAGGTACCCCCCCTTTGGGAAGTAGAGGGTGAGGAGGCATGCTGTGTATATGTATGACTGCAGTCACCTGAAATACATGACTGTGGTCATCCAAACCATTGTTTTCATCCCAATCTAACACTAGAGGAATGCACAGCCAGTGACTGAATTTTTTTGGGGGGGGGGGGGTTAGGAAGGCAAGCAGGCAGTATTAGCAGACAGGATTTGTGTATCCTCACAATAATTGTCTAGTTAGTTTATTGTGAGCTACTGTTTTGCCAGCTTTGATCACTGAGTCCTGGGGCACAACGTGTGTCTTCCTTGAGATCCTGATGTTTTTTGTTCAGGCCACCTCTGGATTGAAAGTTTGGGAAAATGCATCCCAGAGAATCTATAACCTTTTGGATTCTGAGGGCCCTGGCTTAATTTAGTTATTTCCTAAATAGCTATTACTGTGCTGCCTTGATCAGGAAAGATGGAAAGGATAGAAGGAAAACTAAAGTTGAACAGAAGCAATACATTTCTTTCCTTTATCATAATTTCTGTTCAAGCCATCATTGAATGAAAATGTATAATAATAATAAAAAAAATTAAAATGCACTTCTGAGTATATAGAAAGTCATGGCTTCTTGAAAAAGCAGAAGAGTAAGGCAGAAATGTGAGAAAAGGAAGAAAATTACAATGTGCATAGTGTTGGGAGCTTTGTATGTGGGGTGGGGGTGGGCAGAGGGGGCCCCTGTAGGATTTATGAGTGTGTGCTTGTGGAGGTGGTGAAACCATAGGCAATGCCTAGAGACCCATTTCATCCAAGTCCATTCCTATACATAGAGGAGTTGTAATGCATCTCTGATGCAACCAAATGACAGCAACTGTGAATGCCCCTCTGTGAGATGGGCCAACATTGTGTGATACACAGGCCTGTCTTAATGTAAGAGTATTGTAGCTGCAGTTCATTTTGTGCAACTTACTCTTAGCAGCATGAACTAAAATGTTTCTTAGAAAGGGTGGTGGTGATAGGGTGATACTTACTAGAAGTATCCTGGGGGATCCCAACTTGACATTTGCTGGAGGCCCCAAAATGCTAACACTGGCCCTGAAAAGCAAAGTACTTTTATTGAATGATTACACTTTTATAAGCTGTTTAAAATACACTGATGTTGACATTGTGAATTACTTAGTGGCTCTTATTGTGCCTTTCCTTAAGTTTAATTTAGTTTGTGGCAGCATGCCACTACGGACATGGTTTTACTTTGCTTTTACAGTAGGAGGACTGGGATGAATTATTCAACTAGTGGCAGTAGATATCTGCCTCATTTGTCTGATTTGGGAAGTGCATGAAAGGGCCTTAAGTGTAGTCATTTTGTTGGTCAGAGGGCTTGATATTTCCAATGCTGGTATAAATTTGGTTTGTTTGCATGGAGCTGCTTATCTGGCCTGTATTCATAATGGGCGCAAACATCTAGAAGCAAACTTTCCATTTAGAACTGCCCATAAAGCAGTGCTCTGTAAAGCAGCAAGTATAGAGCAAACACCTTGTACAGTGATAAGCATAGGCCAGCTAGTTGCACACACAATGGCAATACTGTTAAATTTAGTATTTTGTAGCCAAGTCTGCCTCCAACCCCTCCCCAAAAAAGCACCTTAATAACCTTCTGTTAACTCCTGTATACCACATCCTTTGTAGCTCACCAATTAGGGGACTAGACAACATGGATGTGCAATTTCATAATTTCTCTGTAGCCAGCCTTGTGGATATAGGTATTTGTGACAATGTAGCAATTGTCTCATGTTTATTGACAACCACTTAATCCTTAAAGCAGCAGATACAGTATGTGGGAGGGGTAAATATACATTGTTACTAGGAGCTAAACTCACACATAAAATCACACATCAGGTTGTCAAAACCAGGTACACAGCACTCGCCACACACAACACACATAGACCAACATATAGTCTCATACTGAGGCACTTAAATACAATCTTCCTAAACAAAAAAGACCTACTAGAATACCCATCAGCAAAGATTATCCACAGCAAACCCAAAGTACTCAGCAAAAGCAGTATCTAACAACATACAAACGTTCTCAATCAATGGAGCCCCAAATACAAAGCCAATACATTTCCCAGGACTCTAGTCATAGGGGATGTCATTGTAAGAAATACTGATGCCCCTTTAACCAGGCTGAACAAGGTGAAGGTCACAGTTAGTTGTCCATTTGAAGCCAGGATCATCCATATTACACATGCACTCAAGTCACAAATAAAAATGCACACTTCCTCTTTTCCCTCATGCATAACTCCTTAACCCCTAAAAACTACCATCATATTAGACCTAGTTACATTAATCCTAAAACCAGATGCTATAAAAAAATTCTGTTTAAAATCTTGAAACTCAGACTACACTATAACCTCACAATGAATGGTGACATCCACCCAAACCCCGGTCCATTCCACCCAAACCCTGGTCCATCCCCATCTGTTGACCTTAATCACCATACTAAATCCTCACCTGTTGACCCTAATCCCCCTACCAACATAGCTCTGTCAAATAGACCTCCCAAATGATTGCTGGCCTGCCATCTAAACATTAGAGCATAAATAATAAAATTCAGCACCTTGCATGCCCTCTTAGCTGTTCATTCCCCAGATATATTATGGCTTACAGAAACGTGGCTAAAATCTGCCACCAACGACAGTGAGGTTCTGCCACCAGGGTATAATATGTTTTGACTAGACCGTAGCTCTAGAAAGGGTGGTGGGGTAGCCATACTTTACAATTCGACACCCAACAACCACCCCAGGTCAATAGTGCTAAAATTCTTATCACAAAACTACAAATTAACAAAAACAAAAGCATAAACATTGTCTGTGTCTACATTCCCCTGGAGAGGGACACAGATACCCTAGAAGACTTCTTATATTGGTTATCCAATAACTACCACAAGAAACCAATTGTTCTCGGGAATTTCAGCATTGACTGGAACACTTGTTCCTCTGGAAACCCCCACAACCCCTGTAAACCTCTATGGGTTTACTCAGATTGTATCCTCCCCACCAGGACAGGAAAACTCAATAACAAATAAAGTACCCTAGACTGGATACTCGTCAATAACCATCTCCAGTTCTACAAATCAGGCACTTTTCCTGATGACCTAAGTGACTGTTGTCTCACGTATATAATCAAGCTCAAGGTAGAATACTCCTACCAAACCCACCTGTAGAACAATAAGAAACAATAAGAACTTTATTCTCACCAAGTTTCAAAATGAACTTAAGGTATGCAACTGGTCAGTCCTAAAAAATCTCCCCCAAGATGAAGCAGTCGCATACTTTAACACCAAATTCCTTGCTATTCTTGACTCTCATGCTCCCAGTCGCTCTGTTCGAACCAAAGTTAATATTGCACAATGGCTTTCTAAAGATACCAAATCCAAAATTACACTTGGAAACAAAGCATGGGCCACCTATTGAACAACAAAAACCCCACTTGATCTACTCAGGTTTAGACAGCTAAGGAAAGATACTAAAACATCCACAACTTTAGATAAAAATAACTACTTCTGCCATCTACAACAAAAACACCAAAATAAACCTCAACAGTTCTGGGCAGGAATAAACAAACTCCATCACCCAGGCCAAACCACCACCCTACCCACCTTGGCTTCCAAACAAAAATCCCCAGAGGACATTGCTAATACCTTCAATAGCTTCTTCAGAGACTATCCAGTCTCTGGGCAGCCAAATCACTCCCACTGGCTCTAATTCAAATGCAGCCACATCCAGTATCCCAGCATCCTTTAGCTTCCAACCTGTTCCTACTCAACTTATTCAGGCCCTACTTAAGAAACTAAGACCCACCACTCTGGCTGCTGGCCTCCTCCCTGCAGACTACTTGCAAGAGGCTGCAGATGCCATAGTATACCCTTGAAAAACCACACAGCAAAAGCCAGATAAGCAAATTTATTTCTCTAGTGCCTCGGCCACAATAACAATAATAAACAATGGCGGGGTAATAAGAGAACCAGATGGTACTGATGGACTTAATGTATGCGGTAACATTGTTAATATTTCGGGTTACTCTGTAAATGAATATTTATTGAGTGCTTTGAATTGTGGCTTGAAATTTGTACCCTCTGTTGTTCCAAAGTTACATGAATGTAAAATAGAAATGTATAAATTTATTAGGAAGTTGCATTTGTGGTTTTATTTTCAATATCAGTTTATTAATAATATCGTTGATGTTAGAGTACGATGAAATTTATAGTGTTGAAAATTATATCTCTGATACAGATTCATCTGATTCTTTTGTTTCATGTGAAAGTAATCTGAATGCTTATTGTTTGATCGATGTAAAATCATATTATAGATATATAGATTGTAAAAGCAAGTTTATGCCACCATTTACACATGAGGGTTTAAAAAAGTTTTTTAGTATGTTACAGTTTGAAATAGAAATGTTATTTAAAAATTTTAACTTTAAACAAATAGAATATAATTTGTCAAAGCAGGAATGGTTATCTTTGTCTGACTTTTCTACACAAAGAGAGCTTGTAATTAAACCTTCAGACAAGGGCAACAAAATAGTGATACTTCATTATACGCAATATTTAAAAATGTGTATGGATCTTCTGGGTGATGAAACAATATATAAAAAAGTTAATGTTAGTGTATTTGAACAAGCCAAAAATAATTATATGTCATTGATTCATAAGGGTCTCAGATTGGGTTATTGGTTAGAGAAAGATGTGAATAATAAATTGCTGGTTAAAGAAACAAGTCCGGCTTTTTTCTATTGTTTGCCTAAATTACACAAGAGTAGTACAAATCCACCAGGCCATCCTATAGTATCTGCCAGTAACTATTTTTTACATAATCTAGGAGTTATTTTGCATGGTGTATTATCAAAGGAAGCTGTATTACTTTCTTCATATATTAGAGACTCTTTTGATTTTTTAGAAAAAATCAGGCATATTAAGTGGACTAAAAATATGTATTGGATAACTTTGGATGTAAGAAGCCTTTATACCAATATTAAACATTTATTTGGTTTAGAAGCTTTGTTAAATTATATGGGGAATAGCCCCTTAACTCATTATGTGTTAGATTTAGTTCAATTCTGCTTAGAGAATAACTTTTTCTATTTTGAAAATCAGATTTATCACCAAACCCAAGGTACTGCCATGGGTGCTCCATTTGCACCCATGTATGCAAATATATTTATGGGGCTGGTTGAAAAGGAATGTATCTATAGTAAAGTATTTTTTAAAAAAATATGTAAAATCATATTATAGATATATAGATGATTTAATTTTTTTATGTGATGGTGGTAGGGACTTGGTATCTAATTTTGTAGAAGACATTCGGTTAAATAGGTTTGATATAAATTTTGATGGTTTACAAGTTGGTAATAGAGTCTCTTTCTTGGACAGTAATTTGCTTGGAGTCATGGGTAAAAATATTAGCACTAGTATACATAGGAAATTTGGAATAGTAAATAATTTTGTAATGGGAAATAGTTGTCATCCTAAACATACTTTGGAGTCTTTACCTGTTGGAGAATTTTTGAGAATCTCCAGACTCTGTAACGAAGATTGTATATTTAGAAAATAATTAGAACTTACAAAATTGATGTTTAAACTTAGAAAATTTGATGAAAATATTATTAATAAAAGTGAACAGAATATATAAAATGTTAGATATAAGAATAAGAAAGTGTTAAATAGGAATAATGTTAGTAAAGATGATAAAGTAGATAATTTATTTTTTGTTTTTATGTATAATGTATTAAGTGGCAATATTAGATATTACATTTCTCATTTTTGGGAATTTTTAAAAAATGTTTTAAGAATTAGATAAATTGACAAGAAAAAAATTAATTTTCTCATATAAGAGAGGAAGAAGTATCAAATATATGGTTGTGTATACTAAATTTCAAAGACCAGCGGTTCAGTTAAATCAGCAGATCCATATTAAGGGCACTAAGCCATGTGGCAAATGTATTGGATGTTCATATATTGTGAATTCTTTCTTATATATAAATAATATTATATTTGAATCAAATGGAGTATTTAATTGTTGTACAGAGGGAGTTGTTTATGCTATCAAATGTACTTGTAATATGTTTTATATTGGGCAAACAAAGCGAATGTTTAAAACACGCCTATTAGAACATTTGAGAGATATAATGGCAAATAAAATGGAGAGCCCTTTGGCTCTTCATTTTAATAAATACCATGATGGAAGTACAGAGAATTTAAAGGCTACCATTTTAGAACAGGTAGATATGAAATATTTAGATGAAGAAATGTGTAGATCAAAGCTTTTAAGAAAATAAACAATGTTTATTTTGAAATTTGATACATTAACTCCAAAGGGTTTAAATGCAGAATGTTGCTGGAGATGTGTTATATGAATTTATTAGATGTTACTTTAAAATTTGTTTCAACAAATATTTTAATTGTTTAATTGATGTTTAATTGTTGATTGTTTTATTGTTGGAGCTGGGATTATATAAGGTTTTAGATAATGTTATACATTACTCTTTGAAGGCTTATTGTGGCCGAGGCGCTAGAGAAATAAATTTGCTTATCTGGCTTTTGCTGTGTGTTTTTTCAATATTCGTGCTGAATAGCAGTTCCTGTGTTCGTGGTGTTGGTGCCATAGTATACCCTGTCTCAATCTTGATCAACAGAGCTATCTCTGAAGCTACCATCCCCACTATATGGAAATTCTCCCATGTCATACCTGTCCATAAAGGAGGCATTTCCACTGAACTGTCAAACTTTAGGCCCATAGCAGTTCTGTCACCACTACCTAAAATTATGGGGAAGTGTGTTCACATAGAGCTCATGCACTATCTCACGCAGTACAAGCTGTTGTCCAACTCTCAACATGGCTTTAGACCACACCACAGTACTACCTCAGCCCTCCTCTCTTTCTCTAACATTATAAACCACAACCATAATAATAACAAACTATCCTCAGCACTCTTTCTAGATCTTTCCAAGGCCTTTGACGTGGTTGACCACAAAATGCTTTTAAATACCTTGAAGGCCTTCTCCTTAAACAACCATGTGCTCCAATGGTTTCAGTCCTACCTGCAGAGCAGGCAACAGGCAGTCCTATGGCAGGACAAGCTATCATCCCACCTACCCATCACACTAGGAGTCCCCCAGGGCTCTATACAAGGACCCCTTCTTTTCTCTATCTTTATCAACGACCTTCATACAGTCATCCCAGATGCTACCTGCATTCAATATGCTGATGACTCCACTTCAGTTTGTTCTGCCACCTCTCCAGCTAATCTATTCACATTAATCCAAAATACCTTTAGTACAGTGGAAAACTGTCTCTCCAATCAATGTCTGATCCTAAACCCCAACAAAACTAAGCTGCTACTCTTCTCCTCCACATGCAGGACTCCCCTGCCACTCTTCAACATAGCAGCTAACAATGGTACTATTATCTCCCTGGAAGCCCAAACTAAACTATTGGATGTCATAGTCCAATAACAACCTTAAGTTTGGCATGCATATCAATCAGACTATCAAAACTATCAATAAAAAACTCATCTCTCTTTACAGAATCAAATCTTTCCTCACCCCACTTGCTAGAGCTGCAATTGCCCAGTCCCATCTACTATCAGCTCTTCTCTATGCCTCACCTCTGTTCTCCAACTTGAACAAAACAGATCTTAATAAACTATCATCCTGCTGTAACCACATTGCCAGATTTGCTACTGGCATGGCCTACCAGACGCACCACTGCCACAACCTAAATCTCCTAGGGTGGCTTGAACTGCCTAGCCTACTGCAGTTCAACCAGCTCATAGTGGCACATAAAGTCCTTTACTGACCAGAAAACACACCTGCACTAAAAAATATTATCAGCCCCTACAGTAACAACTGGCCACTCCACTCATCCACTAGACTCCTAGTTCAAACTTTCAAATCCAGCTACTCAGATGGGGACTCTGTATTCGCCAACTCTGTTGGAAAGACATGATACTTACTGCCGGCTGACTTGACTCTAGAACCCTGGCTAACCCTATTCAAAAACAAACTCAAGAAATACTTCAAAACACACTGGTTATGTCCTTGCACTAATCCTGACTAGTGTACTCTCCATTACTTAGGTCCCTTACCTACAGCTGTTTTTACTTTATCTACCCACACCATTCCAGGAAGGGTCAATTGTACTATCCCAGTCAATTGGACTATCCCAGTCAACAAATGTAAAATAAATAAGTCACTGCACCACAGCTACTGGTATGATTCTGTCATAGTCCATGTAGGTGTAAATGAGCTGAGATGTACCTCCCTAGACTGTATGAAAAAAAGACATTGTAAATCTCTCTGACTGTGCAAAGAGGTGCATATTACCTTCACCAAAGATGATGCCAGAGTACCAACAGAAGAAGACTGATTTTAACAATTGGCTGAGTTTCTGGTGTTATTCCAAGGGGATCCAGTACTTGCCAGCATGGGAGGTCATGGTAACAAACCATGTTGCTTTGCCAAGGATGGTCTGCACCTCTCCACTGTAGGCTTTTGAATATGAACTAAAACTTTATCCTTCCCCCATACAGCCATTTTAGGTCATGCCAAATCCACAAACCTAATGACATAGCAAAATCAACTTAACTGAATCTCATGGTGTTGGTGCTTGATGCCAGGAACTTAAACCGAAAGCTAAACTCCCTCCAAGCCCTCCTCATCCTGGAGAATATAGACACCTGTGCAGTAACTGAGATGTGTTTTAAAGCTACAGAGAGCACCCAGGCAGTGCAAAGTTTCAGTGCGTTTAACAGTAGCTGCACAGACAAGGACTAATAGGAGGAGGTGTCCTGATACACATCCGTAATAAGCATACCTGTAGGTTCGTTAAACAGGATGATGTGCTGGAGTTTCTCCACTTCCAGGTGAAAAGGAAATTTGTTATTTTCTAATTCATGTAGTTATAAAATTCATAGGTTCATAGGTTCATACTAGGCTATCTGCCCTAGGGCATTTATAAGCCTAGCCAGAGTGTGTGTGGCTTTCGCCACCCCTTGGAATGAGAACACTATGCCCATTTAGGGTTTAGTTTACTGTGCCTCTGTCTAGTAGTGACACAGAGATGACCCCCGGGGTAAACCTGCGATCTCCCATCCACTCGTCAAGATTTCTCTTGAAGAGAGTCAGTGAGGGGCTCTGCCTAACATGGACTGGGATTCTGTTCCAGAGTGTATGGAGCCTCTGGGTTATGAATCTGTCCCTCCAGCACATTCATAGGTTCATAGGTTGGTACTAGGCTATCAGCCCTAGGGCCTATACAAGCCTAGCCATAACAATTCCCTGGCTATTTCTTCCCACACTATTTACTTCCCTGGACCCCTGTCTAGCAGGGCGACTGACGTGATCCCCGGGGTGAATTTCCTTTCTCCCATCCAATCGTCAATGTTCCTTTTGAAGAGGACCAAAGAGGCACTCTGCTTGACATGTATGGGCAATCTGTTCCAGAGTCTGGGGAGTCTCTGGGTCAGGAACCTATCCCTCCAGCATGTTTTGTTTATTGTGATGACAAGATTTAGATCCCTGGAGCGTGTGGCTCTGAGGGATTGGGATTTCTTTAAGTGTAGCATGTCCAACAGCTCTGGGTTTGACATGGCCTTGTATGTTAAGCAAAGATCGCCTCTGAGTAGACGATATGCAACAGAGTATAGCTGGAGTTTTTTAAGGCGGTCAGCGTAGGGCATCTGCTTTAGGCCTGTGATTCTTTTAGTGAGGTATTTCTGTGGCCTTTCCAGTTGTTGCAGATGTCTTGAGAGGTACATACCAAACGGGGCATTGTATCCTATAATGGGTCTAATGAGGGATGAGTACAGTGGGACAATGACCTCCTTTTTTCTGGATGAAAAGCCCTTAGTGATGAGGTGTGCCACATAGAAGGATTTCCTGACTGTTGTGGCGATGTGGTTATCGAAGGTGAGACCACTGTCCACCTGTGTCCCTAAGTCTCTTATCAAACTTTCAGTGTTTAGTGTACTGCCACCTATATGGTAATTCACTGCTGCATGTTTTTTCCCAAAGGGGATAACTATACATTTCTTGGCATTGAGCTTGAGCCCATGGTTCTGGCACCAAGCATCTGTTTCTGTAAGGCCCTTTTGTAGAGTATCCACATCATTTGGGGATTCAATAATGGCTCCCAGTTTGCAGTCATCTGCAAACTTTGTTATCCAGAGTCCCTTAGTGTTGGCCTGTAGTTCAGAGAAGTACATGCCAAAACAAGAGTGGTCCCAGGACTGAACCCTGAGGTACTCCACTTGTCTGGAGCTGGATTTGGAGTCGGCTACTTTTACAGTGTGGGTTCTATCAGTAAGCCAGTTAGCAACACATTGGGTGACGTAGGGATTAATGCCCAGCTTAGTAAGTTTATCTATTATTCCAGAGTGGGGGATGGTGTCAAAGGCCTTGTGTTGAGGTTCAAATCTCTCGCTCTCGTGGCTCTGGTGGATTTGGATTTTCTGAGGTGGAGCATGTACATTAATTCCGGATTGGACATGGCCTTGTATGTCAGACATAGATCGCCTCTGAGTAGGCGGTATGCGACTGAATAGAGCTGGAGTTTCTTCGGCCGGGCAGCATATGACATATGTTTGAGACCCTTGATCCTCTTGGTGAGGTACTTTTGGGGTCTTTCTAACTGCTGCAAGTGTCGGGTAAGGTACATCCCAAATGGGGCATTGTACTCAATTATGGGCCTGATAAGGGAAGAGTATAGGGGGTGACCTCTCTTGATCTAGATGTGAATCCTTTCATGATAAGGTGGGTAATATAGAAGGTCTTCCTAACCACCTTGGCAATGTGAATGTCAAATGAGAGGTTACTGTCAACTTGGGTCCCTAGGTCCCTGATTACTTCTTCCGTACTTAATGGATTACCACCTATGTGGTAATTTGTGGGTACTTTTGTTTTTCCCAAAGGGTATGACTATACATTTTTTGGTGTTCAGTTTAAGGCCATGGCTCTGGCACAAGTTATCCATTTCTATGAGGCCTTTCTGAAGGATGCTTGTGCCTGCTGGAGTATCAATTATGGCGCCCAGTTTGCAGTCATCTGCAAACTTTGTTAGCCACAATCCTTCTATGTTTGCTTGCACCTCGGAAAAATAAATGCTGAACAAGAGGGGTTCCAGGAGCGAGCCCTGTGGGACACCACTTGTGACTGGCTTAGAGTCTGACATGGCTCCAGCAATTCTGACCTTGTGGGTTCTGTCCTGAGCCAGTTTGAAACTCGTCTTATGACATATGGGGTTTACATTTAAGCTGGTGAGCTTGTCTATGATGCCCGAGTGGGGTATTGTTTCAAAGGCTTTTGCAAGATCAAGGTAGGCTGTGTGAACTGCCTTACCCTCATCAATGGCCTTAATGGCTGTTTCAAAAAAGTCTACCAGGTTCAAAAGGCAGGATCTGCCCTTGACAAAGCCGAATTGGGTAGGATCCAGTGTCTGTAGGTCCCCAATGTCTTTGTTTATGAGTTCCATAATGATCCTCTCCATAGCTTTGCAGACCAGGCTCGTCACGCTTATGGGGCTTTAATTTCCAGGGTCCATAGAAGCACCTCCTTTGTGGAGTGGGACCACTATTGCTGTACGCCATTCTTTGGGTACGTATCCTGTAGTAAGGCTAAGATTAAACAGCAGCCTTATGGGTTTAGTTCCTCTTGAGTTCATGTAGCACACAACCGGGACACCGCCTGGTCCCATTGATGCTGTGTTTTTAGTTTTGGAGAGGGCGGCTCTCACCTGGGCATCTGAGATGTCAGGGCGGCTACACTCTGCTGTGATAGATATTGGAGAAATTTGCACTGTACCTGTCTGCCAGTATGTTGGCAATGTCTGTGAGTTCAGTGTATTTTTTGTCATTTTGGACTAACTCTGAGCATATCTGGGAGTTTCCACCCAGGTTTCTAACATAACTAAAGAAGGCCTTGTGATTGTCTTTAGTGTCTTTTGCGATTTTGCTCTCAAAGTTGGCCTTGGATGATTTTATGAGTGATCGTAGTTTTTTGCTAGTACTGATCAGAGATATCTTCCTTTGGGGATTTTGCTCTGTCATGTGCTTCCTCCTCCTGTTGTAAAGCTTGTTTATGGTGGGGTCCACCAGGGCAGGACGCCTGCCTTTGGGGAATGGGTCTTGGTTTTATTTGGGATTGCATGATCCATGCATTCTTGAAGGTGTCCGTAGAAAGCGTTTATAAAGGATTCAGCGGTGTGGGCTGTGGTTTTCACTGGCCCAGGGGCCTTGAAGGATACCACTTCAGTCTTAAGAAGTGTGAAGTCAGCTTTTGAGAAATTCTTCACTGTGGTCTTTTGTGCTGGGGGTGGCGCCGGGATGTGGATTTCCAGTGAGATTAATTTATGGTCTGATCTCACCAATGAGGGGTATACTTCCGGTGTGGAGCATTATGCCCCCATGTTTGTGATGATCAGGTCTAGTATATTACCTCCTCTTGTGGGAGTGGTGACTAGTTGTTCCATCGCATTTGAGTTTATGAATTTTAGGAACCTTTGGGCTAGGATGCTGGGGCTTGAGTAATGCTCCCAGTCTATGTTTGGGTAGTTGAAGTCTCCCAATATGATGGTATTTGGAGAAACATTCATACTCTCCAGTGTCTTCAGGAAGGCTGAGTGGGGTTCCTGAGTTTGAGAGGGTGGTCTGTAGCATGCTACAAACTGTAGGGCAGTTTTGCCTACGGTTAGTTGCACCTGGATGGTCTCTGATGCTTCGTGCGTTGCCACTAACCTGGAGGTGTGGGTATCTTTGATGAATATGGATACTCCCCCTCCTTTTGTGGTTTGATCCAAGTTTTGAGGCAGAAAAGCATGATATGAGGTATAACCTGGTAGTGCTGGGGTGCTCTCAGGAGCCTTGAGCCAGGTTTCAGTCACTGCACAGACATCGATGTTCTCCATACTGAGGAGGGCTTTGAGAGCATGCATCTTGAGGTTTAGACTTCTGGCATTGAGCAGTATTACCCTTAGTTTTTTTCCACTTGTGTTTTCTAGGGAGGCGGGTTTGTCTTTTGAGCCTTGCCTAAAAAAGGCACTATGGGGGTGGCAAGAGCCTTGGCCAATATCCAGAAGCCCAGGGGTGACAGGTGCAAGCCGTCCCTTGTGAAGCAGCGTGACTTGTCAAGCATGTCATCCCAAGCAGACAGACATTGGCTCCCCTTAGAATGACACCAGTAATTGAGCCAATTGTTAAAGCTGATCATTTTGTCTTTGTACTGTAGCATCATTCTTGGTGAGGGTAAGATGCTGCTCAGGGTCAGGGTCATACCGGCCAGGGCTACATAATCAGAGAGCTCCTCTATGTCTCTTCATGTAGTCCAGGGAGGTACATCTCGGGTCATTCACACCGGCATGGACAATGACCGAGTCATATTTGTACTTGCTTTGGAGTGACCTGAGTGCTTGTGTTCTGTGGCAGATTCTAGCACCCGACAGGCAGCTTACTGTAACCTTTTCCTTGTTCAGTCTGGTGAGTGGGACGTCAGTGTGTCTGACTATGGAGTCACCTATTACAAGTGTATCAGGCATGTTATTTGGCCTTAAGGGCTGTGACTGTTTGGCACACTGACTTTGTGAACTATGTGTTGCATGTGCTGTGTTTTGAGGTAGTGGTTGCTTGGATGTCTGCTTTGGAGGCCTCTGTTGTTTTGGTAGATTTTTAATTAGAGCCTCCAAGTATGTTTTTGTGTGTTTATGTGTTTGGTTTGCAGTTGTGATAGGTCTATGTGAGACTGGGTTTGTGGTGTGTCTGGTTACCTTCTCCTCCTGACTGGTTTTGCCAGTACTGAGTCGAGAGAGCTCAGCCTCCAATTTGGCTATATAGTCGCATCTCTCACATATATTTGTATTTGTTGGGAGGAGGAGAGGGTTGTCTGTGTACATGAGGCAGTTGTAACATTGCCTCAAGATTCCCAGATTCACCAGCTGAACTGGAGAGGATGCCAGTAACTGACCCTTTGACATGCTAGAATAATGTAAGGGATTGCTGTGTAACTAAGTCAGAAGGGACCTATAGGGAAATGGGTATTCAAGGGGATTGTAGGTGGATTTAGTGCTTTCTTTTTTGTTTGAGTGCTTTACCTGTGTAAAAATGCTTTAGGAGCAAGTGCTGGGCTTTTTAGATGGAGAATAGACTGTTTAGATTGAAAGTAGAGCAGTTCTAAGGGAAAAACTGAAGAGTAGACTTTGCACAGCCAGAAATAGTTTAAACTACATTAACCGGCGCTGCCCGATGCTGCGCTATGAGCAACTTCATGCAAAATCGCTCAAAAGCGCGCAAACACGTGCTAAAGCGGATTTTTAAGCAGGGAACTTCAAATTGCTAGAAATGGCCCAAAACGGCCAATTACTACAAGATGCTTGTGCTGAGGTCACTCCTTCAGGGACAGATAGACTGCTCAAGGCTCCCTACTCCTACTGGTGAGCAAAGAAACTTCCTTCTATCCGAGTAAGGTAATGGGCAACACAGGAACAAAGAGCTAGAAATGGCCCAAAATGGCCAATTACTACAAGATGCTTGTGCTGAGGTCACTCCTTCAGGGACAGATAGACTGCTCAAGGCTCCATACTCCTACTGGTGAGCAAAGAAACTTCCTTCTATCCAAGTAAGGTAATGGGCAACACAGGAACTATCCCAAAGTCCAGAATACAGCAAAGCCTGTATAGGGGACTATTCTAGCCAGGGAAAGGTGGGAAACAAGGATATATATATTTTTTTCAAGAAAGCAACAGGAAAATGCAGAAAAACAACAGTATATTAAATGCACAGGCTAGCGCACTTGAGTGGGCAGCCTCAACAGTTAAATTAAACAAACAAGCTTTAACTTAAGTGCAGGTTATAAAAAACACTAAATACAGTTAAATTAGCAGTTTAACTTCGTTTTCAGCAAGAAAGGAAGGTCGCACAGGTAGAAACAGCAAAAATATACTTATATCTTGAAAGTAGTCGCTTTTTTCGATTCTCTGCTGCTAGCACCACTCTGCAGGACCACGAGGAGCTGTTGCTGAGTAGTATAAGCAAAAAAAATGCTCACAAGCGGATTTTTAAGCAGGGAACTTCAAAGAGCTAGAAATGGCCCAAAACGGCCAATTACTACAAGATTCTTGTGCTGAGGTCACTCCTTCAGGGACAGATAGGCTGCTCAAGGCTCCCCACTCCCAATGGTGAGCAAAGAAACTTCCTTCTATCCAAGTAAGGTAATGGGCAACACAGGAACTATCCCAAAGTCCAGAATACAGCAAAGCCTGTATAGGGGACTATTCTAGCCAGGGAAAGGTGGGAAACAAGGATATATATATATATATATATATATATATATATATATATATATATATATATATTTTTTTTTTTTCAAGAAAGCAACAGGAAAATGCAGAAAAACAACAGTATATTAAATGCACAGGCTAGCTCACTTGAGTGGGCAGCCTCAACAGTTAAATTAAACAAACAAGCTTTAACTTAAGTGCAGGTAATAAAAAACGCTAAATACAGTTAAATTAGCAGTTTAACTTTGTTTTCAGCAAGAAAGGAAGGTCGCACAGGTAGAAACAGAAGTAGTCACTTTTTTCGATTCTCTGCTGCTAGCACCACTCTGCAGGACCACGAGGAGCTGTTGCTGAGTAGTATATTCATTGTAAAGACTGTCAAAGATTCAGGATGTAAACGCATTTATTAAAACAGTATCATGATATGGAATATCTCAGTATAGAGAGATTCAGTCATATGTACAGTCAAGAGTTCATTTATACCTAACGGGGAAAAAATTTCACTAAGTTCATAGAGAGTTTAAGGGTGTTACAAACCATGGCTCTAGATGATTGTCACTATTGAGGTGACAACCCAAACCCATATCCAGAAATGGGAAAAGGGATTGGATGGATGTATAACTATGACAAAATCCATTTACTCACAGTTCCAAGGCTGGAATGAGTGAACATTACAAAATATGTAGAAAGTAGCACAGTCATGTTTTGTGTGTTTAAACAGGCTTATCTCAGAGCACAGTTTGTGCAAAGAACAGGATGCATAAACCTTATAATGTATACATAGTTAGAAGAAAACATTTAACATTTGTTTGCCAATGTCATAATAGGGTCAAGCTTACTTTTGCTAATATAATTACATGAGTGGCACTGTAGCAACTTAAACTAGAATCTTCAGAAATGCAGACAATCCACTACAGTCTCTCACCGTTGATGCTATAAAGCATCACAAACACAAATCATTTTGAATTATATTGTCATTATTTAGGTCATCCAGTATATAAGCTTGAGGGTGTTTTTATTCAGGTAGAGAACAATCCTAGCATGTGTATCTTCTTTCAAAAAGCAGCGTATTAGCAGACTTTTAATAACAGAATATACAACGGCTATGAAATGTACAGTTATGACAAAGACAATCAAACTTTGCATTATAGTAGTGCCTGCATTTTCAAATAATCCACCCAACCACGCAAACAAGGTCCAACCAGATTCAGATTTAGTTATATTAATGGTCAGCTGTTCTATAAAATTAGTTACCTTTTCTTCCTCATCATGACAGCCTGAAATAAAATTAAAGCACGGTTTTCCAATCTAATAGCAAACTTCACCCTTCGAAGCTACTATGTAATCAAGGGCTCCTCTGTTTTGTAGTGTTGTGGCTCGAACCTCAGTTAGTTCTCTATTTGGTATGTGGATGTGCGCCGATGTTTTGTTAGCCATTTTAGCTAGTATAAGTGACAACTGATTTACTTCATTCATAGTATGAAGTATGCCACACTGTGAAAAGAAGAAAAGTGCTTGCTGAGCTGGGTGTACAGTGCTTTTTTTTCCCCTCAACTTTCTGAACTGTGTAAAGAAGGAATTAAAAATGGATGAAGTCATCTGTCCCACATAACAACAACCAGACCAGTTTTTTGGTAGCCAGGGGTAGGCACAGTACCCATAGATGTAACAGTGATTGACCAATATTTCCATGCCTTTTTTCCCAGTAATATGTTTACATTTTAAATGTTGCCAATACAGTTTCATTGTGAGTGTAATTACAGTTGCTATAACACACCCACACAGTTACGTTTCTGGTATGGCAGGTATCAACTATTGTTGATGTGGCCAATTGATAGTACATTTTCTTAGGGCAGTCTGTAATATTTTGCCAGGTTTGATGTTCCATAGTAATTTGCATTTCAAAATCAATCTATCAAAGAGGAACAGGTAGCATTGGATGGCCTTAGCATCATGGGACACAAAACACACACCCAGCAGATGTCCTTCAAGGATGCATCTGCAGTCATCACATATGGGTTGTCCTGCCTCAGGCAGCCCTTCGGTCGGCCGGATTCCAAAGTCTGGGTCCGGCGTCGGCTGATGTCGCCCTTTCCCTGACGTCAGAGCGCCTGGGGTATAAAAGCGTCAGCCGACGCCATCTTCCCCAGTCTTTCTTGCCGCATGGTGCCCGAAGAAGAAGCAGTTCGCAAGTGCCGGTCGGCAAGCTCCTGTAATTCAGCTAAACCAAAGACTTCAAAAGCTAAGTACCCCGTTGGGGACTCTTTCTTGCCTCAGCCGATGTCAGATAAAATTAATAATTGTTTAACTTGTGGGAAACAAATACCTCATAAGGATTTCCACTCTTACTGCCTACCTTGCCTAGGCCCAGACCACGACGTCTCGGCCTGTTCCGCCTGTGCTTCCTTCAACCGACGTACTCTTAGACGTCGGTCGGAGTTCGCAGAGGAATTTTTGGGGCTAGTTTTGCTTACAATATGCCGTTGGAGACTCCGAATTCACATTTAATAAAGAAACGGAAGGGCAAGGACCGACACACGCGTGCCACGGTTTCGGCTGAAACCACGGCCAGGCCTACCGCGAGTGTCTCGGTCTCGGCTGAAACCGAGTCCTTGGTACTTCCATCCACCGATACCGTACAACCGACAACCTCGGCTCCGGAGGCCACTTCAGTATCGGTTATTGGATCTCCATTAGAATCTGGTGTCCAGGAACCTTCCGACACCATTCCCTTAGACAAAACTACTCCAGCACGTGGTGCAGCCAGGCCTCCTGCATCCATGTCTATTAAGGCATTCACCAGGGCTAAAGCTGCTAAACACTCAAAATCTATGCCTCCCAGGGTTATCTCTCAGGGACCCTCTACAGGTTCTCAGATCCTTAGTCAAGCAGAGGACCGTATTTCATTAATTAGGGGTTCACAGCCTCATCCGGACAGGGGCTCTCAACCTCCTACAGAAAAAAGGCCCAGGGTTGAGCCCTCTGATCCCCACTCCTCAGATGAGGCCTCTGATGGCTCTGCTCTCTCGGACTACCAGGAGGAGGCTTTTTCGGCCTACGAGGATTCTGATGCAGAGGAATCTATTCCTTCGGCCTCCCCTCCTGAAGAACTGTCCTTTGGTGAAACTCTGCACGCTATGAGGGAGCATTTCCAATGGCAGGGCCAGGAATTCTCTGATTCCAGGAAGAGATTAAGGACCTTCTTGCATTTGCCTCAGCATAGACGTTTGGCTATTCCCCCTGTTTTGAATGTCATTGATGATGTGTACTCTGAGTCTAGCACAACCCCTGACACTCTCCCTCCGGCTCCTGCCAAACCCGATAGGTATTACAGGGTCCCGGAATCACATCTTTTCCTTTACAAGGCCCACTCTGCTGATCCAGAAACTATTTCCCAGGGGCCTAAAGGGGTTGCAGCTGTCACTACAAAGAATCCCCTCCCCTCTGAAAGGGAGTCCAGGGCTTTAGAGCGATGGGGTAAAAAAGTGTATACTTCTGCTACCCTTTCTATGAGGGCTTTAAATTGTCAATTTCATATGATACAGTACCAAGAGTATTTGTTAGATGAATTGCATAAAAAACTGTCTTCACCTGAACCCCTAGATCGCAAATCACTTCAGGATCTGGTACATAATTCTCAACAGGTTAGCAACCATTTCTTGCAGTGTGGTTATGATGCATTGGAAGCTTCATGTAGGTCAGCTATGACAGGTACAGTCATACGTAGGCATGCTTGGCTGAAGGAACAATCTCTGCCAGACCATGTTAAAGCAAAGCTTCTGGATGCTCTACTGGAAAAGCAAAAGTTATTTGGCTCCACTGCTCAGGAGGTCTTAAAGAAATATGAAGAAAAGGCAAAATCTGTACAAACAGTCAAAGATTTTATGCAAGTCCAACCACCAAGATTCAGCAGAAATTGGCCTTCCAAGAACTGGTCCTTTCCAGGCACAGAGAGATTTCAGAGAGGCAAGAACAGGCGTGCCAGAGGTAGAGGGCAAGCTAGAGGCTCCTACAGAGGACGTCAATGGCAGCCTCCCAACCAGAGAGGTAGTGCAGGGCCTACAACTGCTGCACAAGGACAGACTCAATGACTTTACTTTGACACCGCCAACCAGGGCTCAATTGGAAGCACCTTTGGGCAGAAAGCTTTCCTTCTCAGACAATTGGCACATTATTACAAGGGACAAATGGACACTACAAATAATAGACAAAGGATACAGGTTCCATTTCCACACATTACCGAAAAGAAGAGGCATGTTGGACCTGCCACCAAATCAAAGGGCAGAGGCTTTGAAACAAATCTCCAACTTAATGCAAATGAAAGCAATAGAAAAGGTTCCTCTCTCAGAACAAGGCCAAGGATTTTATTCCAGACTCTTCCTTGTTCCAAGAAAAGAAAAGCAATGGAGGCCTATTCTCGACTTGTCCGCACTGAATACTTATCTCATTGTGCCAAAATTCAAAATGCTGACTCTACAGCAACTCCTTCCCATGCTGGGCAAGGGGTCTTGGCTGGTAACTCTGGACCTCAAGGAGGCATACCTGCATGTCCCTATCAGACAAAGCTGCAGGAGACACCTCAGATTTCTTGCTGGTTCAGAGCATTATCAATTCTCAGCATTGCCCTTTGGCTTATCTACTGCACCCAGAGTATTCACGAAATGCCTGGCATCAGTAATTGCACACTGCAGACTTCAGGGGATGCAAATATACCCATATCTGGACGACTGCCTTATACAAGCGGACAGCCAACAAACTTTGGTAAAACACTTGAATTATGCCATCCACCTTCTTCAGGCCTTGGGATGTACAGTCAACATTCACAAGTCAAGACTTGTACCATCCCAAAGAATAACTTTTCTGGGTGCGAATTTAGACACAACCACCCAAATGGCTTTCCTCACAGAAGAAAAACAAAGTCAACTACCAGATTACTTCAAAAACCTGTCAAGACAAACTCAGCTGACTGCAAGGAAAATCCTGCAGGCCCTGGGTTACATGGCTGTTTGCATTCTTCTGATTCCTCAAGCAAGGCTACATATGAGGAAACTACAATGGTACCTAAGGAGTTTATGGACTCAGCACAGTCACAGCTTGGACACTTTGATACCACTCATCCCATGCCTTCAAAGGGAATTTCTGTGGTGGGCTCAAGCAAGCCAGTCAAACAGAGGTCTGCCCTTCAGCAAACCAATAGCCAGCCAAACCATTACAACGGACGCTTCAGACCATGGATGGGGAGCGCACATGGAGGGAAGGTGCATTCAAGGACTATGGTCACAAAAAGAGCTACGCATGCACATAAACCAAAAGGAAATGCGGGCAGTGATACATGCAATCGAGGCCTTCAAGCTATTTCTACATCAAGGCCACCTGCTAATAAGGACAGACAACACCACAGTTATGTGGTACATAAACAAGCAAGGAGGTACCCATTCCTACCCTCTTTGCAGACTGGCAATGAATCTATGGAAACTTTCCTTGACACTCAATATAGAGCTGCAATCCCAGTTTGTGCCAGGAAAGGACAATATACTGGCGGACAGCTTAAGCAGGAACACCATGGATGCACACGAATGGATGCTGCACCCAGATATCTTCCATCACATAACATAATCATGGGGGAGACCGGACTTAGACCTCTTTGCCTCCCCACACAATCATCAGCTGAATAAATTCTGCTCAAGGACATACCACCCACAAGCATGGAAAGTGGACGCCCTCTCTTTCAGCTGGAGAATTCTAACAGTGTATGCATTCCCACCTCTTCCATTAATGACCAAGGTCTTACTGAAGATCAGGGCCGAGCAGCCAAGATTGATTCTGATAGCTCCGGACTGGCCAAGACAGCACTGGTACCCATTGCTAAAGAGTATGTCATGGACGAAACCATGGCTTCTTCCACAATGGCCGCTTCTCCTGACACGGCACAATTACAAAACTCTGCATTCCAACCTGAAAACATTGCAACTAACTGCCTGGAAAATACCTTGATTCATCACCAGGATAAGCTATCCAAGAGAGTGAAGGATATCATCATGGAAGCTCGCAGGCCTTCCACAAGGAAGGCATACTCTGCAAAATGGAAAAGATGTTACACCTGGAGCACCTCAAAGGGCCTAGATGCAAAAGTTATGAACATGGCACATATCCTGGAATATTTGGCAGAAATGCTCCACAATGGCCTGTCTTACTCTTCCATTAAAATTCATGCTTCAGCAATTTCAGCAGAGTACAATACTGATCCACCTGTCTTCTCTCATCCTCTCCTAAGACACTTTCTAAGAGGAATTAAAAACATTAATCCTCCAAGGAATCCACCAGTTTCTACTTGGGACCTTAATTTCGTGTTGGAAAAACTAACACTGCCTCCCTTTGAACCAGCAGCATCTGCAGAACTACAGTTCCTGTCTTGGAAGACTGCTTTCCTTCTGGCCATAACTTCAGCAAGAAGAGTATCTGAATTACAGGCCCTCATGGCAGTGCAGCCATTCCTTATCTTTCATCAAGACAGAGTCTCCTTGAGAACCAATCCTTCATTTATGCCAAAGGTGGTATCCAGGGTCTCATTAAACCAAGCTATTCACCTGTCTACCTTCTTTCCAAATCCACAAAACAAAGGGGAAAAGCTTCTGCACACCCTGGACAAACACAGACAGTTGCACTACTACTTGGACAGAACTGAAAGTTGCAGAAAAACTAACCAGCTGTTTGTAGCATATGCTGCTGGTGCACAAGGAAAAGCAATTTCAAAACAGACAATTTCTAAATGGATAGGAAATTGCATTCGTTTTTGTTACTCCTTTCATGGAAAAACTGTGCCAGCTAACATTAGACCTCATTCGACCAGAGCCACAGCCACCTCCACAGCCTTCTTAAGAGGGGTGGCTACCAAGGACATTTTAGAAGCTGCTACATGGAGCTCCATGCATACATTTTCCAAGCATTACAATTTACCTTTATATTCCAGATCCAGAGCAGGCTTTGCTATGGCAGTCCTGCAGGGCATTTTAGCTACACCATCCTCTACATAGATCCTCCACCCCCAGATTGGCTATGGTATTCTACCCATATGTGATGACTGCAGATGCATCCTTGAAGGACATAGTACAGTTTTGTACCTACCATAAATGTAGATGTCCGATAGGTAAGCATCTGCAGTCAGGTTTACCCTCCCTCCTTCCCCTCTGTGGTATTTCTTGGGTACTTTTCCCTCTCATAGCTAGCTGGGGTTATCTATTATGGTGCATTTGTTTTTATATATATGTGTATATATATATATATATATATATATATATATATATATATATATATATATATATATATATATATATATTTCTGTGCATGTTTGGAATCTATTGCATTTCTCCAAATTTAGCCTTCCTTAGAGGGCACCTGGCATCTGGGGCAAGAAAAACTGAGGAAGATGGCGTCGGCTGACGCTTTTATACCCCAAGACGCTCTGACGTCGGGGAAAGGGTGACATCAGCTGACGCCGAACCCAGACTTTGGAATCCGTCCGACCGAAGGGCTGCCTGAGGCAGGACACCCCATATGTGATGACTGCAGATGCATACCTATCAGACATCTACATTTATGGTAGGTACAAAACTGTACTTTTGTAACATTAGTTCATTGGGATATTGGTGCTGCATTCGAAGAAATGGATTGGAAACAATAAAAGGAGAAGACCTAGTGATGTCATCAGAAGGAGGTGTGGCACCATCATCTTTTGGTTCGGTGGATGTCAGGCAGGTTTTCTTACAGTGTGAAGCATGGATCCAGTTTGGTATCCCAGCACACTTTACTGCTGTATAGGTAGTTTGGAGGATGAGATAAGGCCCGTTCCACTGTGGCTACAAAGAAGATTTGAGCTGGAATACTTTTACATTCACAATCTTCAGGTTGCAAGTCATGACTGGGAGCGGTAACAAGTTTCTGGTAGGGCTTCTCGAGTTCTCTTATAGAATGTCTGTTAGTTCATGAAAGCTTCATCAGTAAATAAGTTCACAGTTTCCCACTGGTGAAGGTGGCATTCTCATGGAACAGCCCATAAGAATTTCATGGGTACTTAAGTTTGTGTAGCGCTTACAGTTCCTCATCAAAGAGGAGGTAAAATGTCTTGCCATTTAAGTCCTGTTTCATTGCAAATTTTGCTAATTCTAGTCTAGTCCTTTCAACAAGGCAGATGACTGAAGACGGCAGTGTAACTGCAAAGAGATTTTAAACACAGAACACAATTTTTTAATAATTTCCCCAGTAAAATGAATACCCCTATCTGAATTAATGCTGTGTGAAGTTCCAAATCTAGGAATAAATTATTTTAGGAATTTCTTTCACTACCATCTCAGCATCACACTTAGCATATGGATAGTCTTTCACCCATGCAGAAAAAGCACATACAATGACTGGAATATATGAAAATGTGGCACATTTTCTCATTTGTACAAAGTTAATTTGAATATTAACAATAGGTCCCCAAGGCAGGGGTGGAGCAGAAAGTGTGGGTTTTACAAGAGATGCTGTGTTATATAGCTTCATAGGTTCATATTAGCCTAACTGCCTGTACAATTAAAACAGAGTTTCTAGAGACATCCAAACCAGCAGCTTGCTTAACTGTGTAATCTGCTAACTGCTTACCTCTCACAGTGACAGCATATTCCTTCATAAGAGCATGTACTTTAATTACCGGTAAACTTTTCGGCAACAACAAAGCATACAGTAAATGTTTCACAAATCTTTATCTCAGTACCTGCTAATATTAAAAATCCTCTCTGTCTCCAGAATTCCCCAAAGTCATGGGCTACTCCAAACCCATAACAGTTGACAGCATTAATGTTCACAACCTTATTTTTAGCTATTTTGCATGCTTTTGTTAATGTAGCAAGTTCAGCTGCTGTTGTGCAGATGTAACCCCTTTCAGTTTTTCTTGTCAAAATACTGTATTTTCAGTGCATACGGCAATACATGCATTGAGGTTTCCATTTTTGTCTCATTCACATGCTCTGTCCTGTCCAATGGGGTGTCATTTAATTCCGGTTTAGGAGCTTTACAGGAAAAGCTAAGTCAGACTTTGCCACAGCTTGCTGTGAGGGAAAGGTTAGTTTGCTTTTGATTTCTTGTACTTTGTATTACTTTATTGACTTTTCTATTTTGTATACTGTGATTTGTTTTCTTTGTACCGTGTTTTACTTGTATTCTGCTTTTAATTGCATATTACACCTTGAAAAGAGACCACAGCTATCTCTCTTGTGAGTCGCACAGAATTTTTTGCCACCCTCCCATCCTGTCGCTGTTGTGTTCTTAAACACCATTGTCTTTCTAGTTGCCTGCCCCTTATGTTAATGTGACCATATATCTCCTTCAGTGTCTCCTTTCACTGGCTGGTGTGAATAAGCACAAAATTATCATTTTGTGAAATCACTCCCCTTCAACTATTTACATTTATTGGCCATCCCACTGTATTCCATAGTACCAGAATACAGATGTGCCCACCCTCTTTTAATCTATCTTGCTCTTTTAAAATTAGTGTCTCTCCACTTAGCTAAAGCGTAAATTACCCAATTTCATATCAAACTGCTTAGTGCACACTGCAGTGTTTAGAATAAACTGTTTTTTCATTGCAAGACCACCAGTTATTGGAAAGACCACATTCTGCCTCTCAGTAGGCATCTTGGAATTAGTGCTTCTGTTTTCTCCTGGTGAGTGAAGGAGTACAGGGACATTATTTCCTGGAGACCGCTGATTACCAGACAACCTAATAACTGCTTTATAGGTGACAGCTTGGAATATGTGCTTATATCCTGTTCCTGGTTAGAGAATGAGCAGAGTGCATTGATTCCTGACTGTTTCTGGTTGGAGAGTGAGTGTCTGTGCTTAACATTCCTGATTGGTTTGGTTGCCATTCAAGGCATCTACCAGAAAAAGGCTACAAGTCTACAGACCCTTGCATCATCTGGGACAAGACTGTGGATCACCAAACAGGCTATGGCCTGATTCTCTTCTTGGGATTGGTGCTAACATTTTGCTTTTGGTGAGAGAAGAAGCAAAGGAGCATTGTATCCCAACAGTGTGAAGCCGTGGTGAGACCAGGAAGCAGCCATTCATGCGACTCCCCTCTTTTTATTGTTCTTGACAAGCTAATTCTTTTTTTGCAGTAAGTACTGCTTGATTTGTTTCTAACTTCAGAATATCTGCCTAAATATGTCATCCTTAAATTTTCAGGGTGTATGTATTAGTTTCCCCTCAAGTGTTTGGCAGTGCTCTGTACAAACTCGGTGCTCTGTACAAACTCAGACACCTTGAGTGACATTTTTCTCGTAAAAGCACAACTGAAATTTCTCCAATACCTAGTTGCACATAGGACAACTAGTTTGCAATGACAAGCACTGTCCACATAGTTGCAAACTGGATCCTCAGTGATTGATATTCTCACTCCAACTGTCAAGTCAATAAAATGGGCCTGTTACCATGGATATAAACTTTCCTACTATCTCTATTACTGGCCTGGTGGATATGGGCATCCTGAGGCAATGGAGAAATTGCCTCATGTTTGCTGACAACCAGTTAATTCTCAAACAAACTGATGTGGTATGTGAGAGATGTATTTACACAATCTCACAGAGGCAAAGCTCTCACATAAAAATACTCCTAATGTCAGTAAGGTTGTCAGTAGTACACACGCTGCATCCATCACACACAATTCAAAGCAGACATATCGACCCAGATGTGCGGAGGCACTTAAATGTAACCTTCCTAAACCACAAAGATCTCCTAGACTAAGTACACATAACAAATACCTTCAGCAGCCCCATGTACACTCTTTAAAAACAACACTCACATCAACACATAGAGCCACATCTCATGGAGAGTCTGCCTGTAAGCCCATAAGGCAAGCCACCACACAGTCCAACATTCTAGTCATTGGAGACTCCATCATGAGACACACTGATGTCCCTGTCACCAGGCTGAGTAAGGAGAAAGTTACAGTCAGTTGCTTATCAGGGGCTAGGATCAGCCGCATTACGCACACACATGGGTCATTGTACCACAATTACCAGTATGACTCAGTCATAGTCCATATGGGAGTAAATGACCTGAGACATACCTCCCTAGACTATATGGAGAGAGACATCATGGAGCTCTTGGAATGTGTGTCTCGGGCTGGTATGAGCCTAACATTGGTAGAAAAAGTAAACGCCAGGAACCAAAATGCAAAAAACAAGATAGGAAACCACTGGATAAACACTTTATATAAGTAAAGCTTTCGGATACAATCCTTTCTCAATACTGAACAATGCATAAAACCAGCTCTTTATATATAGGTCCAAATATATCACATGACCTGCAGCCAAGATCACATGATATGTCATCCAAATTACAGAAACATTTTTAAAAAAGACTTAATACAAAAACTTAACATAAAATACTCTAATAAAACTTTAATAAAATACTCAAATAAAACTTCAAGCTAAGAGAGATTAGCTCTACTCAATTTAAAATAGGTTTGAGACTGACTTGGCTATTTAAGCCTGGTTTTGAGTCACTCATAAGTCTCAAAATCCATTCATATTCTTTGATTTCTAGGTGATTATTTAGGTCCCCTCCCCTAAGTGTAGGTGTAACCTGGTCAATAATTCTAAACCTAAAAGAATGCTGCTGACCAAATACTTCTATGTGTTTAAATAGTGCATTCCTGTCATAGCATCTCCTAATTTCTGACTTATGCTCAGTCATCCTGTCCTTGAACTTGCGGGTAGTTTTGCCTACATAGAAGGCATTGCATGCCTCACAGGTAGCCAAGTAAACCACATGGGTAGTAGTACATGTACCTGCTACTCTAAAACTAAATGTCCTACCATTAATGGGATGTACAAATGTATCATTTTCTAAACTACAAATGTCATCACAACAAGAGCAGTTGTGACATTTATGGGTACCGTATTTCACTGTAATAGACACAGGTGTAGTCCTCTAAGTCTTTGTAGCATAACGAACCCTTAAGGGTCCTCATATTCTTGTAAGAAATATTGGGTTTAGGTCCCAATAAACTTTTTAATTCATCTGATGCCATCAAGATAACCCAATTATCAGATATAATTTTTCTAACAGCCGGTGTCCTTAAATTGTATGTAGTTACATATCTAATAGGTGCTGCAGATGTCTGTTTACACCTAGGGTCAAAATTAACAACATCTTCATACAGAGCTGGCTTAAATAAAGTCCGTCTTTCTTCCCTAATCTTAATGACCTGTTCAGAAAGTAAAGATCTATCATACCCACTAAGCAAGAAATTATTAACCATCTCATTTAATTGTATTTCAAAGCAGGCATCATCAGTATTAAGTCTACTGAGTCTACAAAATTGAGATTTAACAGTACTTCTAAAGATGTGAGGTGCATGCATGCTTGTGGCATAAGTATATCTACCTGAACAAACTTCTTTCCTAAAGATACTTGTTTGTAGTGTATGTCCAGTAAGAACTAACTTTAGATCCAAAAATGTAATAGAAGTTTCATATACCGTCATCTTAAACTTTAGGAAAGTAGATGCAGAATTTAGAAAATCCAGAAATTTTTCAAGGTCCTCATGGCTACCTTTCCAAAGTAAGAGGCAGTCATCTACAAAGCGTTGAAGAAATGTGATATTATTTTTAAATGGGTTCCCATCACCAAACAAATGCGTTCTTTCCCACTGATAAGAGTATCAGGTTGGCATAAGTATTGGCTACAGAGGTACCCATAGCCACCCCTGTAAGTTGTAAATATATGGAGCCATTAAAAAGAAACACGTTATTTTTCAATGTAACATCCATAAGGCTGCAAATAATCTCAACTTTGTTGGGATTATCACATGTGTGTGTCCACAACAATTCTCTTAAGAGCTCTAAGCCTACATCATTAGGAATAACAGTGAAAAGTGATACAATGTCCAAAGAAACTAGAAGATACTTATTGTTAATTAGGGAAGCTTTTTCCTTATCTATCCATCTCCTTAATTTCTGTAGTAAATCAAAGCTATTTTTAATAATAGAATCACATTTAACTAGGTAGGGAAACAATTGCCCATGTAGATAAACCGAGATGGGTTCTGTAACCCAACCTGCTCCAGAGACAATAGGTCTCATGGGTGGATCTAGCTTAGATTTATGAATTTTGGGGAGGCCATAGAGATGTGGTATAACTGGACAAGTAACAGTGAGATAATTAAATAACTCAAGATCTATATCACCACTTAGTTGTAAATCATACACAACCATGTTAACATATGCAATACTTTTTTTCACATCCAAGTTGGTAATACATTTAAAAGCTTTAGTGTCTTGAAGCAACTTAGACATAGAATCCATGTAATCAACTCGGTTCATAAGAACCACAGCACCTCCTTTATCAGCCTGTTTTATAATTATATCCTTGCAGGACTGTAAGCTCTTCAAAGCCTTAAATTCACCAAAATTTAGATTAAATCTTTTTTTCTTTCTAGTAGGTATATTAAATAACTGCCTAGCATTGAGAAGCATTTTACCTTCTCCAAGAATGATGATGCAATACAAACAAAAGATGATTGACTTTAATAATTGGCTTAGTTTCTGGTGTCATTCTAAGGGGGTGCAATATTTGTCAGCATGGAAGGAGATGGTCAACAGACCATGCTGCTTTGCCAGGGATGGTTTGCACCTCTTCCCTATAGGCTTTCAAATACTTGCTAAAGCATTGTCTACACCCGTAGTGCTTTTTTTAGGCAATGCCAACCTGAAAGTACTTCTGACATAGCAAATCAAAACAAGGAAAATCTAAAGGTATTACCTCTCAGTGCTAGGAGTCTAAATAAAAAAACTCCACTCCCTAGAAGCTCCCTCTACCCTAGAAAATGCAGATGTCTGTGCAGTCACTGAGACATGGTTTAAAGCTGCAGAGAGCACACCAACAGGGCAAGGTTGTAATGCCTTCCACACATTTAGGCCAGCTACTTCACAGGCAGGGACTAAAGGTTGGGGTGACTTTATTTACATAAAAAATAAATATACTTCATAGCTGGTGAGGACAATTTACTTTAGGTGCTCCATATTCAAATCACCATAGGTAAAATCCAATACCACTTCCTTGCAAGTTGTAGGTCACCCTCTATGACACAGGAAACCCATTCCATGTATTTAAACTTATTAGAAATGCTCAGCATCCAACCCAATACCATATTCATCCAAAGAGAAAAGCAGTGGCACCACCACAGATGACTGGCAAACCTGTTAAAATCCAGCAAAAAAGATGAACACAAATCTTTTACTGAAAACTTGAAACATAAAACGTGGCACGACAAAAATAAAATCCCTTTCAAACGATAAACGCTTTCGGAAATACCTTCTTCAGATCGTAAAGGGAAATGGGAACAACATGCTGTGCTTGTAGAACTATAGATGTACTTAATACTTGGAATACACCTTTTTGTGTAAAGCTGACTGTAATACACAGCATTTGGTGTACCTTGCTTCTTGCCAGTGCTGTACTGCATATTATGTAAGCAAAACAGATCAAATCTTCAAAAATAGAATACTTAGGCATCTGAGAGAGATTCATAATAAGGACCTTAAGAATGCCCTTGCTTGTCATGTTGTTCAATTTCCAGGACATTTTTTTAAGTTCAAGGCTATTGAAGTTGCATCTAAAAGGCTGAAACTAGGAGATATCACCAACAATACTGAAAGGAATGAAACCAAATGGATCATAAATTTGAGAGCAGACAAGCCTCCTGGTTTAAACACTGTAGTTCCTCTGAGACCCATTCTAAAGTATAGAACAGCCATTGGTTGATGTGAAGGCGTGTTTTCTCTTAAGTGCTCTGATTGGCAAGTTTTCTGATTGGAGCTCAAGGATGATACCTAGCTGTGATTGGCTTGAGATACTCTGACTGATTATTGGTTTATGCAAATAAGTACTTCTCTTCAAGCTTGTTGATTGGCAGTTTTCCGAGTGGTTCTTTGGCAGAACAAGCTGAAGCCGATTGGTTGTGTATATCTTTTAAAAGCATGTTGTTCCTGTTTCCCTTTACGATCTGAAGAAGGCGCTTATCGTTTGAAAGGGATTTTATATTTTGTCTTGCCACGTTTTATGTATCAAGTTTTCAGTAAAAGATTTGTGTTCATTTTTTTTGGAGAGTCCACCTCTTCAAAGAGGCCAATCACAAGTGAAGTCTCTCAGGGCTCAGTCCTTGGATCGCTCCTTTTTGGCATTGACTTTTTAGAAGTCGAGACCAATGTCAGTGGTCTCTGACTGACTACATTTTCAGATGATTGCATATTGGGTGCTGTCATTGAATCTCACACGAAAGCAAATGTTCTCCAGGAGGGCTGACACAGACAAGCAACTGGTGTCAGAGCCATGGACTAAAACTAAAGGCCAAGAAATGCATATTAGTATCCCTTGGTAAATATCATACTGACAACACACCCCTTAGAGATAACCTAGTAGTCAGGGACATAGGGACACACACAGATAGTAATCTAACTTTTACAGTCTACAGTGGTGAGGAAATAATTCTATGTTACGCTACTTATAAACAAAGGTATGGCATCTAAGTCCAAGGAAGTCATAGTTCCACTGTATTCAGCATTCTTCAGACCTATCACTGAGTACAATGCCCCCTTTGGTATGGTACCTGACCAGGCATATCCAACAACTGGATCGTCCACAGAGGTTCCTCACTAGAATACAGGGCGTAAGTAAAATGTCCTGTGCAGACCACCTCAAGGCCCTATTCCTTTATTCTGTCTCCTACAGGCTTTTGAGGCGAGATCTATGCCTGGCATACAGGGCATTGTCAGACCCCAGACCCCACTCTGATGGACCTCCTGCATATCCACAAAACAAACAGCACCAGAATTGCCTGTTCTAAATACTTAAACCTTGCATGTGATATAAATAGGACCTGCTGGAGAGAGAGCTATATATCCCATAGACTACCCCATCTATCGGAACAGGCTCCCCATCCATGTGAAGCAGAGTTCCTCCCTAACCCAATTCAAGTGCAACTTGGACAACTGGATGGGAAACTGGAAATTCATCCCTGGGTTGACATCTATGTCTCTAATGGACACGTGTAACCTGTAAATAGTTAAAGTCCCAGGCCCATGCTTACACTCATCAAAAGTATCAGACCTCGTCAGAGATTTGGGATGCATGGCTAGGCTTAAAAAAGGCCCTTGTGGTCATTAGCCTAGTAAACATCTATGAACCTATAAGAAAGTACATGGTTAGTCACAATTATACAGTCATGAGTTGTCCATCTCCTGCCATGGGCAGAAGAGATGCAGGATTCAGTATCTGGCACTGTCCAGTAGAAATTAAAGGTTTTGAAAAACAACTCTTACTTATTCAACATGACAGCCCAAAAATGTGGGTCTTTGTTCACATATTGAAGAAAATCTTCATTGAATGGCTATTCTACAAACAGTAATCCATGAATGTTGCTTTCATTGAAGAGTGAAATTATTGTAAAAAAAAATAATTGAAAGGTAATTGGCCAACAAAAGGAAGTACCGTACTGTATATGGTAAACTAAACAAAACCTTTTAAAATTTGCCCTTTTCCCCACTGTAGTGCGATGTTGGAGTTGGTATATATAGTTAGGGAGGCACCCCCCCACACTTTCGTGGGTTACTTCCTTGTTGTTGGCCAACTATTACCTTGCAATGATTTTTTTTTTATAATGATTTTACTCTTCAGTGAAAACATTTGTGACTATTTGATGAAATTTTTCTTCAATGCGTGAACACAGACCTGCAAAATGCTGAGTCTTAGATGTTAGTAGCAGTGCAGGTATCATATTGGGAACTGCAGCTGTTAAGTTTGTGTCGTAGGACTAATGCCACAGATTGTTCTGCCATCAGTGTAGCTGCTGCAACTGTCTGCAGGCAACCTGGTAATCCTTTAGCCACTGGGTCTAACAATGAAGTGTAATATACAACAGGGCTAAATACATCAGTGTTTTTTGAATTAGTATCCCTGCTGTGTATCCTCCCTTTCCATGAGAATACAGAATGAAAGGCTTCTTATAATCTGGGAGCCCTATTGCTGTAGCTGTAGCTGTAGTAAGGGCTTGTTTTAGGAAGGTAAGAGTGCTTTCTTCCTTTTCCCCCCAGGTCAGTGGCTCTGGTGTGCCTTGTTTGAGCATAGCAAAGGTTTAGCAATCTCTGCATACGTTGGTACCCATTTTCTACAGTATCCAGCCAAACCAGGAAAGGCTTCCAGCTGTTTTTGGGAAACCAGGCTTTTGTGATGGCCTCAATATGTGACGTCGAGAGGTGCCTTTCACATTGTGATATTAAGTGCCCCAGATATTTTACCTTAGGTGACCACAACTGAAGTTTTTCCTTTGATATTTTGTGTCTCCTTTTTGCTGGTTCAGTCAGTAAATGTATAGTATCCTGCCGGCAATGTATTACTGAATCTGAAGCTATACGTAAATTATCCACATATTGTACCTGTGCTCATTTCAAGGGAATCACATTTTTTTTCAAGGTCCCGTTTCAAAATTTGCAAAAAGATTGAGAGACTGTCAACAAACCCCCTGTGGCATTTGTAGCTACATATATTAAATTCCTCCATGTGTGAAAGCAAATAAATATTGAATATCATGGTGAATAAGAATGGAGAAGAAATCTGAGCATAAATCTACTACAGAAAAACAGTTGGCCCACAGTGGAAGGTAACTTAATATGGTTGCTGGGTTTGGCACTACAGGGTACGAAGGGATGACAATCTGAATGACTGCTCTAAAGTCCTGCACAAACCTGTAAGTCTGTCTTCCTGGCTTTTTAAGTTGACAAATGGGAGTATTACAGCAGCTACATGTTTTTGTTATAATTCCTTGCTGTAGTAAAGACTCAGTTGCATGTTTGATTCTCTGCTCTGCTTTTGGTCTTAAAGGGTATTGTGCTTTGCGAGGAAGTGGTTTCATGGGATCGACACACATTTTTACAGGTATAACAGATTTTAGCAGTTCTACCTGCTAGGAATGTCTCACCCACAATGTGTGCAGTCTGTCAGCTGCATTGGAACATTGCTTTCCCTTTGCTTCCTCAATAACACTAAGTACAACAGTTACTACTACTTCAAATTCAGCTGGAACATCCAAGTAAACTCAATCTAGAGTATAACAGGTAGTGCATTCTAATTCACAAAGCAGGTCTCTACCCATCAAGTTTACTGGAGCTGAGGTACTTAAAAAGCATGTTTGTTTTCAGTTGGTGCTAAAGAGACCAGAATAGGATTAGACAAAGAGAAAGTAGTTGGGATGTTCGTTACACCCACTGCTGACACCTTTTCAGATGATTTTGGAATCCAACACCTTTTCAGATGGTATTGGAATCATTCCTTTCAACCTGTTAGCGCAAGAAATCCCCTGACAAAATGGAAGGACAAAGGCCCAAAAATAGTGACTTATTTTAAATATTGCTCTTATAAATTTAGAAAGTTGCTAGAATAACAGGGTTTGTTTTTGCTAGAATAACAGGGTTTGTTTTAACATATATTTTCTGAAGGATTTGAAGTCTGAAACTCAAATGTATATCATTACTTAGTGAGTTCAGTCCTCAGATCATCCCAGTGATTTCCCAGGAAACCACAAATTTTATGAGGAACAGACTGAAAATATGAGCCAAAAATCTGGACATTCTGCGAAAATCTGGACAGTTGAGAGGTATGATTGATTTTATCCTGAACATCTTATTTTCAGCACAGACCGAGTCGCACCAGTATCAATCAGAAACGGAACTTCTCTTTGTTCTACTTTTAACTTAACAAGAGGTCCTTCTTGATCTACTTGTATTAGTGCTTTTATGCTTACCTCATTCTTTTCCCCTGAGTGTTGTCAGTATGCGTCTCCTGATATTTGCTGCTACTCTGGGGCTGGTGGTGGGGGAGGGATGGTAAGGAAGCACTAGAAGGATTTTGGTTTTGCAGCTGCTGCTGCTGTTGCTGATTAGGGCATTCTACTTTCCAATGTCCTATTTGTCCACACTTGTGGCAAGCCCCCTTCCATGTTTGATTTTGTTGAAAATTCATTGCTCTTTCTCTACCCTACCTACCAACTCCTCTGCCCCTGCCCCTTCTTTCAAAACTCTGCACTTGTAATTGCATAAGTTTTTTTTTTTGCATCTCTTTTTGTACTTTTGGTAACTATCCATTCACAAAGGCATAATCTAAAGCTGCCTTAGCATTTAGAATCAGTTTCTCAATGCCAGAATGTGCAGAAAAAACTTCCCTTAGTCTCCCAAAGTAAACTAATGTTTCTCTCTCACCTTGTTTACATGCAGTAATTTTCTCCCAATTTGGTTTAATGGGACATATTTCTAAAATTGCTTTTCAGAGCTTATTCTTTACTCAGTTAGTTCATAACTCCCTGCAGTCGTCAAGCAACCTGGGTCCTTTTCTGGGGCTATGCTGGCCTTTTCCTCCAATTTTCAACAACTACCTTAAATCTGCCAGGTTTGGTTCATATATTTGAATGATGATACTCAATTCTTCTTGTAACTTTGTGGGTCTTGCCTTATTTTTGGAAAGGTGTTGACTATAGTATGCAAATCAGTAAGCATCCAAGGTTGGTGGACTAATGCCATATAGCCATCAGGATGTGTTACCTATCTGAGGGGGTATAAGGAATTGGCCTTTTTTTCTGCTGCTGCTGCTTGTCTTGCCTTTGAGTATGGTGACCTTTTTTTAACCTTGCTGCTCTCCTCACTGTTTTTAATTTGATAGTAACCTATTGAGCAGGGTGCTAGAAAGTTCAGATTTAGGTGCGGGTTTTGCTGTGCGTGAAGGTGTGGAAGATGTAATATGCAATGATACAGTTTGCCATGGAGTTGTCTGGATTACAGCTGGGACCTGACCTATCGAAATGGATGATGAGGGAAAAAAGGAAGCTGATCACCTTCCCTCAAAAGTCCCCCCCCAACTACCTTCTCGTCTTTTGAAATCAGTGGGTATAAAGGAACAGTGTTACATTCTTTTAATGTACTTTTACATTCCTTAACTTGCTGCAGCAATTTTTCGTTTGTATCTTTTAACTATTTTACCATGGATTCCTTTTCCCTCGCGAAGGTTTCTATATACCAGTCATTATAACAATTCTGTTGGTCAGATTTATCTTTTTACCAATTGTGTTCTGAGGTTCAGTGTTTTAGTTCTGTCAAAAGTGCCATCTTCAGGGAAGTGTAAGTGGGTTTGGTTTAGTTAGCTTATGCCATTCTTTTATATACTGACAGGAATTTGCCCCATAATTGTGATGCATATAATAAGTTGGAGAACAAGCTGATGGTTCAGTAATTTTGCTGCCTGTTATACTCATCTTATTTCATTTTCTGTTTTTTCTTTTTTTTTCTCAAAGTTCTCTTATCACTGAAAACACACACACATACACATTCAGTCACAGCAGGGCCCCTCCCTGATATTTATTTCCGACTGAAACCCAATTCAGTCTTGTTGCCAGGCCCCTACACTGCATATGCTATATTCAACCTTCACAACTGTGAATATCAAGCTAATCACAGAATGCATTCACTAGTCATACAGTAAATGATGTGCATGCAATCCAAGGCTGCATTAGCATCACTGAAACTCACAGGAACTCAAGGTGTAAAGTAACAGCACTTCCTGAGGTGGGTGCCCAGTATTTGTCAAAGAGATCCCTGCCACAGGTTTCAGTGATATCAACCAAACAGATAGTTGTTATAAAACCTGGCTGGAAATCTGGGTGTTGGCACCAACTGAAAATAAAATGTGTTACTTTGTAATTCATGCAGCTGTAAAGTTCATTATAAAGACTGTCAAAAATTCAGGATGCAAACGTATTATTTATTAAAACAGTATCATGATACGGAATACCTCAGTATAGAGAGATTCAGCCATATGTACAGTCAGTAGTTCTTTTATACATTTCTAACATAAAAATAAATTCATACAGAGTTTAAAAGTGTCTTAACTATGACAACATCCATTTTTGAACAACTTCAAGGCTGGAGTGAATAAACATTGCAAAATGTGTGGAAAAGAGGACAGTTTGATAAACTGTATATGTTCTTATCTGAACACATTTTGTCTGTTTAAGTAGGTTTATCTCAGAGCACCTTTGTGCAAAGATCAAAATACATAAACCTTATAATTTCTACATAGAAGAAAACATTTCCAATTTGCTAATGTCTTAGTAGGGTCAAGCTTTACATGAATGGTACTGCAGCAGCAGCTACTGGAATCTTCATAAATACAGGCAGTCCACTACACAGTTTACCATAGATAAAATCCTGTACCATATTTTAGCAAGCTATAGGTCACCCTCTATGTCCCTTGAAACACATAGTGTGCACTTAGAAACCTATTGGGTACACCATCTGACCTAATACCTTGTTTATGGGGGACTTTAATTACCGTTCTATAGACTACAAATCCTACATGGCACAAATCTGCAGGCACAAAGATTTCTGGACTTCATAAATACAAACACCCTTAACCAGTTAGTGCATATATCCATAATAGTTTCCAACGTACTGGACCTCATACTCACAAATAAGGAAAAATGCTGCACCACCCCCAGTGTCACGTCACTCAGTAACCCTAGTACACACAGTAACAGTTAGGAACTATTCCAAGGCAAACAACCTTTTATTAAGTGATAGTTTGTTAAAATTCAGTGCCCCTCCAAATCCAGAAAACACAGCGTCTTATGCAGAATTGTTCACAGAAACTGTGTACAACCATGTCAGTGGCTGTAGCTACCTGATGTAAGCCCAAACTAACTCCAAAATAAAGCCACCCTAGTGGCATCCCAAATTAAACCAGTTATACAACAAAAGGAAAACAGTCATGGCTAAAATCAGGAAGTATGTTGTTCTGTCTTTTGGCTTTTCCCGGTTAGGGGTCGCCACAGCGGAACTCCGGTCCGCTAATGATTGGCAGTAGATTTTTACGTGGATAATGGTCATAAAGATAAGAACTCTGTCATCAAAATAAACATGCAGCTAAGAGGGCTAATTAAGTCCAGTAAAGCCAGTTTTGAGGACAAGATATCATCCCAGGTAAATAACCATAAGGGCTTCTTCAGCTATATCAGGAAACCTCAAAGGCAGCACACAGTAGTGTGCTGAACTGGTGGATAATGGTGCCACATTCACTGAGGCGAGCAATGTAGCTAATCTGCTGGCTGACAAATTCAGTTCCAACTCTACCCCCTACTCCTCCATGGCCACCTCCCAAGAAATACCTTCCAACATAACCCCTTTAACTATATATAGACAGCATGTCCTGGCTGCACGTGCAAAGTCCAGTAACACAGCCTCAGTAGTCCCCAATAATATCCTGAAATGCCTTCTGAATACTGTATAATATGATCTATCAGGGCCACTGAATTTACTGTTTAACTAGTCTTAAAACAGGCTTCATACCATGAGAATGGCAAACTGCAGTGGTCATCCCTCTTCACAAGATTTAGACCATCAACAGATCCTGACAACTACAGACCCATTATTCTGACTAGTCTTATATGCCAAAACCATGGAAGTGATCAACAAAGACATAGGAGATCTTCAGACACTGGAGCCATCTCTGTTTGGCTTTGTCAAAGGAAGGTCGTGCCTACTGAGCCTGGTGGAGTTCTTTGAGAAGGTCACCAAGGCAATGGATGAGGGTAAAACAATCCGTACTGCCTACCTTGATTTGGTTACGGCATTTGGTACAATACCCCACTCTGACATTAACAGATTTAATGAATTAGGCATAAACGTACTGGATAGCCAACTGGCTCACAGATATGGCCCAGGAAGTTAGGATTAGTGAGACCACCTCTTCAAAGAGGCTGGACATCAGTGGAGTCCCCAAGGGTTCTGTGCTTGGCCCACTTTTCCCTCTGGCTTCTACTCCTCAGATGTCATGGCTACTGTCAAAGGCTTCTGGGTGACTGGGTTTGCAAGTGATTGCAAACCATGAGCAGTCATAAAGTCTCCCCAAGACACTAACATCTTAGAGAGTCTAACACAGAGAAATGACTGGTGCCAAAGCCATTGCTTAAAATCCACTGCTAAGAAATGCTTTATGGTACCTTTTGGGAAGTCGACCACCAGAGGAAACTGTCATCAGTTAAACACCCCTAAGAGTTGACCCACTAATCAAGGATCTGGGAACACATGTAAACAGTAACCAGGCCTTCAACCAGCATGCATCCAAAGTAGTAAGGAAATCCTTCTGTGTTGCTCAACTTACAAGTACATGGTACCTAGGTCCAGGGAAGTCATTGTACCACTGTACTCGGCCATCATCAGAGCTGTCATTGATTGTAAAGCCCCCTCGGTATGTACCTGATCAGACAAGTGCAACAACGGGAACATCCGCAAAGGTTCCTTACAAAAGGAATACAGGGCATAAAAACAATGTCCAGTGCGGATCGCCTGGAAGCCCTATCTTTATGCTTGGTTTTCTACAGACTACTGAGAGATGATATTTGCTTAGCATACAAGGCATCCCTGGACCCCATTGTAATGAAACTTTTGCACATCCCCAAAACAAACAACATCAGAACTACTAGATCTAAACGCCTACATTTTGCCTGCAATATAAATAGGATGTGTTGGAGGGACAGATATGTAATCTCAGAGAATTCTCTTTCTCTGTAACAGGCTCCCCATCCACGTGAAACTAAGTCTCTCCTTAACCCAGTTTAAATGTTACTTGGACCATTTGATGAAAATTGAAAATTCACCCTTGTTCTGCCACCCACATATCTGAGGGACAGAGGCAGTCTGTAAATCGTGTTATAACCAACAATCATCATCAACCCCTTTTTTCCCATTTTCTACATGGGGTTGGGGTGTCATATTAACTGTTGCCATCTCTCTCGATTCAGTATCACAGTCCTACCTTTTTTGACACTCATGCCTGACTGTCGCAGATCTCTCATGAAATCCAGCCACCTCTTTGCTGGACACCCCTGTTTCCTCTTACCTTCTTCCTGTCTATCCCAAATCTTCTTCACCAGATTGTCTTCTGCTTTTCTGCTTTTCTGCTTGTGCCTAAACCACTGTAATCTGTTCTCTTTGATCTTTTCTGCAATTGGAGCTCCTTTGGTTTCTGCTGTTCATCTGATCCACAATGTGCATCCTACTACCCATCTCAGGCACTTCATTTCCATCACCTCTAGCTTCCTCTTCTACTCTGCCTTTACTGCCCAGGTTTCTGTACAATACAGTAATACTGGTAGCACTACTGTTTTGTACAACTTAATTTTCAGCTTGTTTGGTATTCTTCTGTCACTACACCTGAGACTCTGTACCAGTTGGATGCAGCCCCTCTGATTCTAGCTTTGACTTCTTCATTCAGACTTCCCTTCTCCTCAACCACCTTTCCCAGATACTTGAAAATATTAACCTGTTCCACTATCTTTCCTTCTGTTTCACTTCTCCCATTCTTCTGATTTCCCCAATTTGCTGTTGTTACCACTGTTTTATTAGTAATTGGTTTCATCCCATGTGCCTTCAGTTTTGCATTCCATTCCCCTATCCATTGCTCAGAGTCCGTCTGTAATGCCATATTGTCTGCATACAGCAACTTTGCTGATCTGTCCCCTCTTACCTGTTTGCTAATGTAGTCCATCATAAGTATAAATGGCAGTGGGCTCTGAGCTGAACCCTGGTGCACACCCACTCCCTCTGAGAACCCCCTCTGCAAGACCAGACAGTGCTCATACTTGAATCATTCAGTCCTTGTACATATCCTGCACTAATTATAAGAATGTTTCTGGGACTTTGAACCACCACAGTACTGCCCAAATCAGCTTTCTTGGGATTGTGTCATGTACTTTATAGGTTCATAGGATGATACTATGCTATTGGCCCAGTGGCATTTATAGCCTCGCCAAGAATTTCACCCATGATCCCACAAAGTTAGTACCTGTTTTCCCTGTCCATCAGGGAGACAGGTGGGATCCCAGGGGTATATTTTCTGTTTCCCATCCAGTCACCCAGGCTCATCTTAAAGAGGGCTAGTGAGGTACTCTGCTTGACATGGAGAGGGAGTCTATTCCACAGATGGGGGAATTGTTGGGACACAAATCTGTTCCACCAACAAGTTCTATTAATGTCACAGACCAGGTTGAGACCTTGCATGCAGGTTGCGTGATTGGAGTTTGACTGACTGATATGCAGCAACTTCATCAAGGCTGAGTTTGAGACGGCCTTGTATGCCAGGCACAGGTCACCTCTGAGCAGTCTGTATAAGACTGAGTAGAGGGACAGGGTTTTAACCTATCTGTATAGGATAGGTGTTTGAGACCCTGGATTTTCCTGTTCAGGAACCACTGTGGTCTCTCCAGCTGCTGCATGTGCTTGGCAAGGTACATGCCGAAGGGGTCATAGTACTCTATAATGGGTTTGGTAAAGGAGGAGTACAGGGATGTTATGACTTCCTTGTTCCTGGATGAAATACCCTTACTTATGAGGTGGTCCATGTAGAAAGCCTTCCGTACAACGGAGGCAGTATGGTGGTCAAAAGTCAGGTTGCTATCAACCTGGGTGCCCAAGTCCCTGACTACTGATTGCGTGCTTAGTACGTTATTAATGTGATAATTAATAGGGACACCATTTTCCCCAAAGGGGATAATGATGCATTTCTTGGCATTCAGTTTGAGGCCATGCTTCTGGCATCAGTCATTAGTTTGGGTAAGGTCCTCTTGGAGGATGTTCACATCATTAGGGGAATTTATGACAGTGCCCAGCTTGCAGTCATTATCCAAGTCTAGGAATGCTTAGTTGGACTCTTCCTCATCTCTAGCTTCTTCTCAACTGTCTGTCTCACTGCGAACATCAGGCCATTTGTGCTGCATCCTGATCTTTATCCAATCTGTTCATCTCCCATCTTATTTTCTATATTCAGCGTATCTTTATATCAATTATTCGGTCCAAAACTTTCATGCAATGTGACAAAAGTTTGATGCCTCTGTACTGCTCACAGTTGTGGATTTCCCATTTGTTCTTGTACACTAGCATGAGTATGCTTATTCTCTTGTCATCTGAGATATGCCTTTCTCTCCACACTGCTGTAATTACCTTCAGGAGCCATTTCTCCCCTATCTCACCCAGCATCTTTGTCATAGTTGCTGTGAGCTCATCTGAGCCTGCTGCTTTGTCTGACTTAATTGTGCTTGGTGCTATTCTTACTTCTTCTAGGGTGGGCTCCTCTTCTCTCATTGTCGGCAGTGTCTGGAGCAGTACAGCTTCTTGGGGTTTTCTTCATTCAGAAGCTGCTGGAAGTACACCTTCCATCTGCCTTTGATGTCCTCTGTACTGGTGAGCAGGTTGTTGTTGCCATCCATTATGAATGGTGTCTGACTATCCTCTTTAGTTTTCTGTTTTTGCCTAGCAACCTGGTATAGTTTCTTTATGCAACCTACTGAGTCACTTTCCAGAAACTGGTAGAGTAGCTGCAGTTCTTTGCTACTGCAACTCCTTTTTTAGTTTCTTTGTTAGCCAACCAGTATTCCTTCATAGTCTGGACTGTCTTTTCTATTTCCCACTTTTTCCACCACTCCTTATTTTTATGACTTCCTGGACTTCTACATTCCACCACCAGCTTTCCTTATATACCTTATTTCATACCTGGCTTAGCCACATGTCTGTTTTGTAGTCCTCACACATGCTGTTTTGAGGTGCTGCTAGTCTTCAACTCCACCTATTTCCTCCTCTTCTTGGGGTGCTAGAGCCCTGAGTAATCATTGAACTGTTGTACTTTCTCTTCAGTCAACTTCTAGGTGTTTAGCCTGTTCTTTGTTGACCTTAGAGCCTTCTCTGACCACTACTTGCAGCTGATTGTGGCAACAGTGGTTTATGCTGTGGGATGACTGTTTCACTGGGAGTGACTTTGCGATCACTGATTCTACCCCAGTGCCCTTTCCTTACTAGGAAGGAATCTTCCTGATTTGCGTGTTGGCCGCCCTTTTATATTTCATCTTCTGGTTGTCTCTCTTTCTGAACCATGTGTTGGCTACTATCAAGCCATTTGTCAGAGATGTCTACAATGGCATATTCTCCTCTATTCTTATTGCCCCACTCATGTGGATGCAGACAGCCCTCATATCCTGTTCTATCTGTCCTGATATGTGCATTCAAGTCACTCATTATCAACACCAATTCCTGTTGTCCTGCTTTATCTAGTAGGTGCTGCAACTGCTGTCTGAATGCACTGTATTCCTCACTGTCACAACACTGCTGTGGGTCATAGGGCAGTATTCATAATCTCAGGGTATAATTACACTGGAGTCTGATTGCCATGAGTCTGTCACTAATTCTGATGACATCCTTCATTGCCTTCTGAAAGCTTTCTCACCACAATTCCCACACCATTTCTAGCCTGTCATCGTCCTGAATAGTAGACTCTGGATTCCAAGCCAAGTGGCTTTGCTGCACTTCCTCTCTATCTTGTCTTTTGGATACGTAGGATGTCTACCCTCCTCTGTACCATCATGTCATCCACTTCCAAGCTGCATCCTGTCAATGAACTGACATTAAGTGTAGCAATTTTTAGTTCATGTTTGGCAAGTTGATTGGTTTTATGTCTCGCTTTCACTCAGAGCTATCACAGGTAACCCAGGCTGGGCACCGGTATGCTGGTGAGCCAGATGCATATTGACCTAGGCCTGCTGGGCACACACTGACCAGTAGGGGTACATATACCCCTCTCACCATCAGCATGGGTCCCTGGTGTAGGTTGGAGTAGGCCAGGTCCTCGAAACACATCACCGGCAAATACCCATGTGGCTAGCCCTGCGTGCAGTCTGTGAGCCATGTTCTCGTATTTTGATGATACTGTGCACCACAGTAGATGCCTGTAGCTGTTGGTCTATACAACTCTTTATCTATAGGGCACCATGCAGAGTCTGTACTGATGCCCACAGCTCTATTCATTGGTAAGTTTGAGATGGAAACACTGAGCATGTTTTTTGGAGGTGGGAGAAACACCACCCAGCCACAAGGAAAACACACAGATTCTAAACAGGCATTGGCTGGAGATCAGAATTGAACCTTTGTACCTTGTGGATGAGAGGTGAAGAGCTTGACTGTTATGTCAGCTGTCCCCTTATATAAATGTCTAAACACATAACTTGTGGGACACATTTGAGTTGCATGGCTAGGTTTATAAAGGCTGTAGTGGCTGTTAGCCTAGTATACACCTATGAACCTTCAAGGAGATTTCCCACAGGGTCTTCTGGTTGGTAGGTGCACATACATGTTAAGCTATACCAACACATGTATCATTCAGGCAGAGGGTAGAACATATGTAATATTTTTTCTTCTCTCTGCTTCCAGTGTCTGATGATTATTGGCACCTTCTGGATTGTTAGCCTGTTTGCTGTTCATTATGGGGACAAGGTTCTAGAGGGAGGAGTTGTTGTTCAGACAGCTATCAGTGGTGATTCAGGATTTTTTTTTACATACTGCTTTAAACCTAGTAAAACACAGGTGAGAGAACATAAAATAGGCTGCTGTGAGGGACATCTCTTCACTTCCACAAGGGGAGTGTACTGCTGGGCTGCCCTGCACATCTCCTTCCCCACAAAGCATAAGTGATGGCTTCTGGTAGTCTCTACCAAGGAAATTGCATATGCTGAATATGTCCTTAAATTTGCACATCCCCATGGGGAGGTGAGTGGGCCCTGCCCCTTCACTCCTCCTCTCCTTCCCTGACTAGCTCCTCCAGTGTTGGGAGTGCTAATCGAACTCTGGTCACTTGGATTGTTGTCAGGACTCTGTCTTCTGTGCCACAGAGGCAGGTGGGACATGCATGTCTGCTGGATATCTCAGAGAGCACTAGCTGATACCCCCCCATCCACAGCCCACAGACCATTCAAGAAATGGCGTATAGTGTAGCATATATGGAAATACAGTATGTAGTAAAGCCTGTATTTGGACTACTGAAAAGATACTTCCATTATCTAAACTTGTTGGGTAAGGCATTGCAATGCAATCCAGACATATGCAGCAAGATTTTAGTTGTGCGACATGGTGTACAACACTGCATTGAACAAACAGATGGAGTGGCAGGTGGTCAGCTTTGCAGATCTGTCTTTACCGGTTGTCCCAGCAGCAGAGGATGAATATTCAGCAGCAGTACCATAGCTGAGTCAGAGGTTGGCAAAGAACATTGCAGCGCTGGCAAAAAGGGTGGTGTCTGGTCCATAACCATGAGCTATGACACAGACTGTACAGAATAAAAAGATGCATGCATTTTCTATTTCCCATGATGTGCAGATAATGCATGAGACATAAACAAACCCACACATGTTAGGGGTTGGGCAGAGCACAGACCTCATTAGGTGCATAAGTGGGGAACATGGTGACAGGTGAGCTCAACACTATGAGATGGGGTGTAGTGTCTTGGGGTGAACACACTAGCTACATACTATGAGAGTTTGTGGGGAGTCAGGAACCATATTTTAAATGGTGTGGTCAGACTGCCACAGTGTGACCATTGGCATTGCCCACTATGTTGGCTCAATGGGTAAGGGTTTGATGCAGTCACTGGTAAGGAAGGTGTGGAACCATGGAACTGTAAGCAGCCACCTTGGCAGAGAGTACTATTTGGTGATTCTGCTAAGTGTCGTTGCCTATGAAATGGTCAGTGTCTATGACTAAGGGTGGTAGCCTGTGTGCTCACAAGCAATGGATAAGGGGTTGGACTGTGGAAGAGTGCCAATATCCATGACCTGGACAATGCCTAGCAGATGTCATTAATGCAGTTTCAGCAGTGGTCTTTGTATGACTTCAGGTGATCTGTGGCTGACCTCCATGCATCTGGACCCCCCCCCCCCCCATAGATGTGAAAGACATGCTCTGTAGATGCACAGCCATCTGGTCTGCATTATGTCAAATGGAGGTTACAGATGGCAGCAGCATTTTCCATCAGTGACCTCAACAGCACCATGTGCATCTCTTTCCTATACTAAATGTCACAATGCAGTTGAGGCACATTGTCCTGTAAGCCATGTTGCACAATCACCTTATCCATAGTGTTGTGAGTTGTAGCCAGTTGTGCCTGCAGCAGTGACTGCACATGCTCTAGTTAATTGTGGTGCCATAAAAGGGATATTTCTGGAACTTGTGACGGTTCCTAAACTTTCACTGTGTCTATCCCCTGTGGTGAGTATATGCACCTCAGAGATATGCACATTTTTGATGCTCTGTTTGCTGGAGAAAGATGTAGAGTCCATGAAGGACTCTGGTACAAGATGTCAGTTATGACACGGTGAGCCTGTTTGCTCAGCTTGTACTTCTACAGGGACTGTTTAAGGGTGGAGGGTGAGTAATCCCCTCCCCTAAAGTGTTATAGATAGTCCCATCGTGTTATTGGACCATGCCACATGCTTTTTGCTATGATCATTAACCACAAACACCCTACTAACATTAGCCCTGTTCTGACCTGTTGTGGTTGGACCCACCACAAGTGGAACCTGTGAAAGCAACAACACATATGGCACACATCTGCCCCTGTAACCACCTTTAACATGCATAGTAGTGCACATTAAAATACAGAGATTGCATGCATTGACAGGCATGCATTGTCAGGCAGGTTGTTGCTGTTGTAGACAAGGGATGCCTGAAATGGTAGATGTACAGGTGGCATGGGGTCATTCATTCCCTTCAAGCATTCTGTGAAATGTGATTTACTGTGCTGTACATTACTAAGCTGGTGCTTTCCTGACTAATCTATGAGTAGTTGTTGCCAGCTTGGGTCCCACACTCAAGCTGCCCCCCAGTATGAGAGGCTGTTCTCCTTGGCCAGCGAAAGAGACCAAAATCTCTTCAGACTCACTGAGTTGCTTCATTGCTGGTGCTCCTTCCCTTATGTGTTGCAATGACCCTTGCCTTTTTCTTTGCACAGAGTATCCAGTCCATATCTTTCTGTCAAACCCGTTGTAGAGAACTATCATGGTTGCTCGCAGCATTCACAGACTGCACCACCAAATCTGGTCCCGATAACACCTGTCTTCATTATCTTTGAGCACATGTCATGTATGTGAAGGGCCTGTAGTAGCAGTTCATTCTTCTGGTTAGTGAACTTCCTCTGGTGGCCCTGCCATTACACATATACTTGTGGCCGAATCATTTTTGTTTAGTGGTTGTGCATGGCATGCTGTGGGATACCCATAAGTTTTGCTACTGTCCCATTCTTTATACACCTGTTTATCAACTGCAGTTGGTGCTTTGCCCAGCACCCATCCCCCAGTTTATGCACTGTAGCCATGGCCATTACCTTCTCCCAGTTTATACACCTATTTTGTCAGCTGCAATTAGTACTTGCTATGCACCCCCCCCCCCATTTGTATACAATAGCCTTGCCTCAATGTATAGCCCTGGAACCTCATATTCCTTGCAGCATGCTCTTCACAATGTTTTCAGTGTATGAGGTTGCTCCCCTAACAGTCATAGGCTGACAGCACAGTGCCCTGCCATTGGTATAGGGTCCCAGTTACACATTTACCATAACATCTGCCTCACTACCACTGGCATCCTTCATTGGGTTTGTTGCGCTTGCTGAGGTACTTTGTCAGACAGGAATCATTCATTATCTTTGGTGAAGCTTTAATTGTACAGAATCTTTACTGAAATGCTACTATTTCCAGTTGTACCGTAATGAGTGATGTTGAACAAAATGGTGCCAGTGCTTTATATCCTGCTAACAAGGAACAGTTAGTACAGTGCTTATGCTAATGAAGTTAATGTTACATTTTGTGGTTCTCTGTTGTAGAGTATTGCATTCCCCAAACATGCTAAAGCTAGCTATGTATGTCACATTGACCACAAAGCATATAACCAGTATAGTATAGCATAGGAAATGTGTGTGCCCTTGGCACAGAATTTTGTATATTATATCCACTTTCAGCTTTAAGTGCATATAGTACTATTATGGTGCAGTGTTATGCTGCATGACGCACACACTCCAAAAATGTGCATCTCAGTACACAAAGCTGTCATTTCACTGTTTAAATGGATCTGCATTAATGGCCAGGGCTGTATTAGGTACTGTGGAAGACAGGAACCAGTGTGATCTGCCAAAGAAAGCTGGGTTTTCCTGTTTTTTCTGCACAGGAACTTTAAGGAGCACCTTCTGGGAGATTGTTGTCCACTTCAGAAGGTGAATGCCTGGCATGAGTTTGTTAGGATGGTGTGTGATGCTGCTGCCATCACCCATTTTGGTTAGTACCAGCATCAAAACATTGATATGAAACAGCAGCACTGTAGTCTGCTTAGTTAGTGGGAGGCACTAGATCAAGAAAGAAATCTGAAATATATAGTGAGTAGTTTTTTTGTGCTATTGTCTTCTGCAATCTTAACCGCTGTAAAAGTATTTGTAGGACTGCTTATTTTGTCCCTCAGTAGTGAAGGAGCAACTGTATTACATAGTTGGTTGTCACAGAATACTCAAGTGCTTCTTCTGGCAGGGGTGTTTTTTGGGCATTTCTACCAGTCTACTGTACAACCGTGATTGCGTTTGTAGCATGTGTGGGTAATCATTTTTCCTCACAGGGTCATCCTTTTCCAAGTCCAGTTGTGGAAGAGGAGGAGGTGAGACAGTGGTCACCTCCATCTATGCCAATGCTGGCTGATGCCTCTGACAAGTGGTTGCCATTGGCTGTTAGCAGGAAAATGATGGTTCCTCTACTGGAGTGTAGAGAGTTTACTGATATCTGCAGGTACTGCTTGGGGGTAAGTGGAAAAGGCTTATCTTCCGAAAATAGACCAGAGGGGCATGCCCTGGTTTCCCCATGTTAGATATGGACAGTGTTGCTTGGAGAGGTGCACTAGCAACTGGCTTTACATCTTGGCAGCGTGGACCACCTATGCTGACTGGTGGAGTCATGAGACCATCAGCCCTCACCTATTGGATCACTGGGCTAACAACTGGCCCATAACATCAGTGAGTGATGCTTAGAGGCTTGCTGACTTCTGGGTTTGCCTAGCATCTAGCCATGTCAGGACACTGCTGTATGCCCATCCTGGTGTTTTTACCATGGAAAGCTGGTTTTGTGTATTATTCTGTGTTACATGTTTGTTGTCCAGCACCTCTGAATGTCTGCATCCCTTCAATGCTTTTCTAACCTTTTTGTGTGTATACCACCTACTTCTGTCTAAGTCTTGTGTTTTGTGTTTGTCTGCTCTTGCTATCTGTCCTTCTATCCTATCCATAGTCATCCCTCATTACCTTCACTACATTTTCGTCTTTTGTAAAACTTCCACACAGTTTATTGATCTGTATATTTTTACTCCTACCACATTTGATGCATCTGTAACATGGTTTCTTATTATGCTCAATATTTTTATGGAAGTTTTCTTCAAAATTTTCCTACTCTTTTCTCAGACTGTTTAATTTGTCTATTCACTTTGTTTCAGTTTTCAAAGTTTTAGTTTAACCTTGTTTCTAATTCTTGTATTTTTATCGCTTAAGCATCTTGTTCTTATGGAAATGTATCCATCTGACTTTGTGTGTTTAACTCCTGATTTTTGAAAGGGAAATTATTTGAATGCAGAAAAAAATTGAACGTTCTTTCTGCTGAATACATCACTTACACTACTTTTACAATAGTGACTGTTTTGCTTCCATGCAGTCTATTGGTCTTCTGTACACTGGTTTAGATTTCACTTCGGCAGAATTATCTAGCAGTAATTTAACCTTTATAACCCCATGATAACTGCACACCAAAGGTGGTAAAACCTGACATGAAGTAACAATCAATCATTTTCCTAAAAACACCAGTATGCCCCATTCTCTAGTAGGTTTGTTTACAGTCTGTAGCAGTTGTTCCTAAACATATGTTGTAAATAATTTCCTTACTATTGTAAAATCAATATTATTCTTGTGTGTTTCTGGTAAATTTAAGTACCCAGCTGTTATTTTTCCCACCTGCGTTTTTTTGCACAAAATGCATGAATTCCTCTAGGCCATCAGCACTTGATTTTGGTGGTCTAGAAACTCCAACAATAATAATCTGTTCAGGGTTTTCTTTATTGTCCCTTTTTCACAGTGTAACTTACTGCTGTTATCATCAAATGTGTAATAATTGCAGGTCTTACAACAATCTTTAATCCCTATCATAACACCTTCGCTTGATTTTTTGCTACAGCCATTCATTATTCTTTATCCATGTTTCACAAACAATAACATCGTCAGTCTTATGTGAATGTACCAGTAGTACGTTTTCCATTAAAAAAAAAACTATATTAATGCTCATAACATTACATACTGGCACAGATATGTCACGTTTTCTTGTCTGTGAACTGTTCAATTTCTGACCTGGCAAAATAATGCTTTCAATTAGTCAAATATTGCAAAACATCTGCTGCCAAAATTATCTTTCCTTGTCTTAACAAAAGGACTCTGTCCTGTCTAAACACGAGCCCAGAATTAGGCTAGGATAATCTACAGATTTTAAAATGGGCCATTGTTTCATGTAGGTATTTACTCAAAAAAATCTTTTCATTCATGCTGAACTGTCTCTCCTTTCCGTATGTGATTTGTTAATAAGATATCCAAGCAGCTGTATAAGCTATGCTAAGAGGACTTTAAGTTCCCTGCTAACAGTCCTTGAACATGTCTTAAGAAAGCCTTGATCTCTTTTTCTCTGTTACCTCAAATACCAAAAACCAATTTCTAGCTCCATCCACAATTCATGTTCAAGTTAATTTGCGCTGAAGAATCAATATGCAGTTACAAAAAGAAAAACATGAAAATTAAACAATATTTTGGACACAGTGCAACAACATTTAGAGACATGGTAAATACTGCAAAGAGCTAAATGCTGGGTTAAGTTCTAGAGACAACTCTAGACAGTGAATAAATAATGTGCCATCACTGCACACCTGTCTGCATCCCTGTGTACAAAAGGCAACTGTGATGCTTGGGTTATATGCAGATGAGGTTAAAATTGTAAAAATCTAACTCTGCAATTCTGAAAGCAATACAGCTTGAACTGCACTATGTCTAGTTTGCAGCATTTGACCATCTCATAATGATCTGTCATATTGTATATCAGCAGGCACATGTATACCCTTATAAGAAAGGACACATATAATATTTGGATGTTGCATGTAAGATGTATGCTTTTATACTTTCCAAACATTTGTGCTGATGTATGCCGATACATACATATGCTCACTGATTTCACAAAAATTTCATTAGTGTTTGTAATGGTCCCATATTAACCAAAATATGCTGCCTCCCATACCTATCTTGTTGACTATATTATGGTAATTTGTTGTTCTCCCAAACCTCCTTTACATTACTATTGTGGCATTGTTTTATCATTAAGCTTGGCATGCTTTCTGGATGACTTCTGTAACATACGCTATCTCTGTATTATCCTTATACTGGCACAGAATGACGGTATGAAGGATTGCGTAGCACATTAATGCCCCTGAATATATGGCTGCCTTTGCAAACAAACTTTATGATCATATACAAGTTTGACATAACCAGACTCTGACAATTGTGTAGAACAGAGTATGAAACTGAGAAGCAGTGGAACAGTAGCATTACTCCATATACTACTGGTTA